>NC_081407.1:568737971-569056380 GCF_030272615.1 Cryptomeria japonica | reverse complement strand
TTGAAAATTTAACATATAGATTAAATCATTTCTCATTTATTAGGGTTGATTGATCTATACGCTTGCATTTGATATATAATCAATATTATTTGGTATGTACGCTAGCATCTCATTTATTGTCTATTATTATCCTAGATTGAATTAATTGTCCTCTAGCATTTTATAGGGATAAAGTGAAATTTGTGGACTTATTAAATGAATTGTGAATTGAAAATCAAATTTCATATGTATTATATTGCTTGTTTGTGTTTATGATAAGACTTAACGATTGTAACAAAACATGCCAAAATCAATAGTTTGTGATGTAGGTGTATGCCCTACACAGTGTAAAAATGTACCTATTTTGAAACATTCTGCATTTTAGAGTTATTGCCCTTTTTGAATGGCAAGACTTGAAAAGTTGCATGTAGGGCATTAAATTAATAGATGTAAGCCCTTACATATCAAAATTGTTTTATATGTGGGCATGAAATTGATTTATGGTCTATTTTACACAAATTGAATTCAATTGTGCTTTTGTCCTCTTAGTACATAAGTTCAAGTTTTGTGGATTCTTAAGTGTATTTCGGCTTGAAATTTGAAATCTAAATTTGTTGTCTTATTTAGATTTATGACAAGGTGTAACCATTTTTATAACACATTAAATACATTGGTTTTTTGTAGAAACACATGCCATAATAAAATTGTGGAAAATTGTGAAGAAAAATTGTATACTCGTGATTTTCATGTAATACTATAAGTTCTATTGGTCGTGCACATAAGCTTGTGTATAATATTTACAAATTCGTAATTTTACAAATTGCAAATGAAAATATAGCTGAAATATATACTATTTTTCCAATATTATAAATAAATAAATAAAATTGTGGTGTATAGTTTAAAATACAAAAGAAATGTCAATACTAGTCTATATATAACATCTGAATTATATAATATTTCAAATGAAATCTTTATTTATTAGATAATCTTGAATGTTAAATATTTTTTGAAATTGGTGTTCCCGATAGCCTGGCGTTTACTTGTTTCAAGTGTCGAGCAAGAAACTCACAATGTCCCTACTCTTTCTGAATGATACATTTTATCTCCAAACAATGCACAAACTTTGAATACAACTTGGCCCAATTAAATGTTCATACATTAGACAAATCAAATTTAATAACCCAGGTTTGTCATAAGATGAAAATGTCTCGAGTGATATGCGCTACACAACCACGCGCCCTGCTGCAGAGTGTACAAAACTTGGCATGCTCAACTAAGAAAACATGGTCATTTTATCTTCAGTACTAGCTATATGGTATTGTATTTGAACATGCAATCAAGCTACCATAATATACTTGAACAGGACTTCTTCGGATTGTTAAGTTGTCTGTGCAATTACATTAATAGTTAATAGCAGATGTAACTGCTAAGAAAACAGGAGTCTATTATAAACTAATATAGTTGTCTTTGTTCTTCAGTAGAGCATATGTACATTATCAATGGAGGAAATAAATGTTGAACCACGGGACTTTAAATGTCATTGCATACATATTAGTTCACAGGTTGAATGACATAGCCATATTAAATCCAACTGTGCTGCAAGTGCAGAAGACCTCACAAGCATTAAAATTCAAAAAATTGATCCTTCACTTAAGAGTCCAGGATGCCTGACTACTACCTGTGTTAAAAAATCACTGGGATCAAAATGACCATATTAATAGCTAAGATCAAAATGACCATATTAATAGCTGTTCCTGCTCACGTACATTCAGTAAGAATGTCAAGCACTCCATGTTCCACGTTCTATTAAAAATACAAGGCATTGTTAATTCCCTCTTGATATTGTTGTTGCTTAGTTGCCAATTTATTTAACTTGCATGGCAATTGCAGAATGCTGCTGCATATAAAAGCGCTCCAATATAGTATATTTAAAATGATTTATGGTAAGGTGAAGATATAAGGAAGCATCTTATCTTGTAAATGCGGCAAGGAAATATCAAACAGTAAATGTACATTGGGACAGCACTACTTTGAAAATATTAATATTGTATTATACTCCAAATTACAGTTATTGGGATTCAAAAAAGTTGTGTTAAATACTTGATTTTCAGCATTAACAATTCAAATAAAAAATTAAGGATGGAAAGGCTTCTCAAAACCAATTAAACACGTGACAACCTTATTGTATTCTTTGTTGCTTCAGAATCGGGTCCTATAAACGCCTATACACAAGTACAAGAAACTTGTTCCAGATATTGAAAGATAAATGCTTCATGTAGTGTAACGATGCCTTTACTCTCTCCAAAAAAAACGTATGGAGATAAGAAAATGAAGAAGATAATAATGGGCATCACATACAAATGATCACGAATAGGCGTTGCTTGCACAAAAAGCTTTCATTTTAAATACCCAGATAAATTCAAATGAAAGAAAGATATGAAAAACCAATTTATAGTACAATGGATGTTCTTTAAAGAGCAAAGTACTCAAGCTCTTTCATCAGAAATAGCACAGTTGTCAAGACCGGCTAACATCAAACATTTTAGGCTATGAAAATACACAAGCCAATATGATTGCCCAGGCTTGCAAAACCTAATTTCAACGAAGAAATCTTATAAGAAAATAAACCAGTTAATGCTTGAGTTATACAAAAGCAGCTGAAATATTTTAACTTATGCCATTAGGGGTAATCGAGACCCAAGTTTTTACCACAATGCAGCCCATATTGCAAAATATATTGGCACTGATTTTCCTTGAATTAACCCCATAAACCTTGACTCCTTAGAGTACATCTAGTTCTTCTTTGAAAGGCCCATTCTCTGAATTCAATTTCACTGGAAAAAATTATGAACCTCACTCTCAAGGCATTAGCTATGATCTTTAGCAAAAATTAATTAATGGTAAAGAGTCATTGTATAACACATGAACAGCCATGGTTGCCTCCCTCATCCTCTTCATCATCCGATCCAGATGAATCGCTGCACATGAGCATAAGATCTCAGATAAAGTACTATAGCAAAGGAATTCATTAATCAATACCAATTAAGTGAACAATGAAAACTCAAATATTAGTTGTTTCTGGCTTTTTAGGGAAAGAATTTCCTTGTAATGCTGTTCTTAGATTAATTTAACTCTCCAGTTCTCTAAATACGTAAAATATTTCCCACAAAAGGTGGCTATTTCCGGTCATAAAATCAAACAAGATGAAACATTTAATATTACTTTTATCAAATTTCACCCTTCCCTGTGAGAAATATGGGAAAAGATAAAACAACAATAAATAGGGACAACAGGCTTAAAGACGGGAATTGGAATAGATTTTAAAAGAATCAATACAACAGGATATCAGCTCATTTACAACATTTACATAGAACAGTAACTACAGAAAAATAATCACAGAAAAAAGTCACATTCATCCAAAATTGTCAGACCAACCTTAATCTTCCTACGCTCTTTACTAAGAATTCAAATTACCCCATTCAAATATAAATTTGAGGCTTTTAAGAGATCATTTTTGAATGTCAAAAAGAAATTTAAAAATATGTGGAAGTTAAGAAAGTCATGACAAGATACTCAAACTCCAGAAAGTTCTAGAGTTGAACCATGATAAGTTTCCTAAGTTGTGATGAACTTATTCATTCTACGTAATGCTTGAAATCTATGTTGACAAATAAAAGAAACAGGTAGGATTTCCAAAACTTTAAACAGAATAGAAACAGCTAAGTCATAAAGATTAAAAAAAAATAGAAATCTAAAGTTTCTTGTTGTTCTTTCTGGATTTGATTGTGTTTGTATTTTTTGCATCATAAAGTTTTTAATTTATACAGAAAAAGTAAAGAAGTCAGAAAACACATTCATGTTTATGTGAGGCATGCCCTTTTCAATTTGTCAGACCACCGTCTAAACATTTCAAAGCAAATGTACTTTCAGATGCTTTTACAGATTGAAGATTCTAGATTCTGAAAATAAATGTTTTAAATTTTCTGCACTATTATGAACTTATTTTGATCACAATGTGGAAACCTACCAAATTTTAGAAATATCTAGTTAAGCAATGAAGCTCAATTTAAATATCTAGTGAGGCAGTGAAGCTTTCTAAGGGCAAAAGCTAAGCTCTATACTATTCATAGTCTTACCACAAACATGCATAAGACATACTGGCTTATATGTTAATAGCTATCAAAACACATTATCTGCTACAATCTTACAGGTTCAAAACTTCAATGAGATTGTTAACCATCAAAAAGGTACAACTAGATAAAAGGTAAGAAATGCAAAACATACTCACCGTTACATGTACCTATTAATGCAGAGCCTATTAAATATCCTAGAAAATCAGCTCATGTAAGGGGAACCAATGGAGCTATCATCAAAGATACCAAGGTGGAATCCACTATCCTAACAATTAGTCTCAATGCTCTAATGGAAGGTGTCATGAATCTGGTGATGCAGGATCAATTGTGAGCTCTAGAATAAGTTCATTTAAACATTGGCATCTTCACAATTAGGTGCTGTTCTCACAGTGTACCTAATTATATTGTACACAATCAGAATTAGACTGCATAGTGTCTGATTCAATCTTTATTGGCCCATATATCATGAGCAGTGGTTCACCAGAACCCACCTCTAATGAACATGAATAGTCCACTTATACCCAATGCATCTAGATGATTCTCACAGAGGTGAAACATCAGGACTTCCTAGGAGGTTACCTATTCCAACGCCACTGTGACTCCTGATGCTTCACTCTTGTGAGGATCACCTAGATGCAATGAAGTCAAATTAGTACTTGGACGATGCATCGGGAGTTGGAGTAACATTGGAATGAGTGACCTCCCAGGAAGTTCCAATGCTTCACCCCTATGAGCATCACTTAGATTCAATGAGAACTAAGTGGATCATTCATGCTCATCGGAGATGGGATCCTGTGAACCACTATTCATGACTTATAAGTCGATAAAGATTGATTCAAAAACTACACAGCTGAATCCCAATAAACCATCAAATACTGACACTATTGCTGAACAAAGTGCAACAATCTCATAATACTGCAGGTTGTCGTCTCCAACTTGAACCTGTTTGTTATCATCAACATCAATACAGAGACCAGTAGTAAAAAAAGAACAAGGGCTCATTTTAGACACTCCAAATATAAACTATAAATGTTTCTCTGATCTCAACAGAATGAGCATCTAAAGATGAAATGGTCTTCAGTCTCCAGCCCTTAAAGAAGACTTAACTTTCAAATCATGCCCTCAGGATTACAGTGATCTGTCCCAAGAGAGATAGCATGACCACACTTCCATTAAATCAAGTAAGAACCCAAGGCTGAGTAACATATGTTGTTGCGCAAAGTCTACAGATGTCCAGAGCAGTAAGGCCATCAGTAACTGCTAAGTAATGTTTTGCATAGAGGCAATTTGGGGCTTGAGTAGCCAGATAAATCACAGAGCAAAGTCATTTTGTATGAACACTTGATAGATACTGTGATAATGCGAACAGTTTAATATAGCTTGTTTAAACTACATCATTTTCAAAAATGGTACATTTTGTCCAATGCTGGGCACTACATTAGAATGACCTAGAAATAACTGATCAAAAATTATGAAACTATGCCAAATAGGACAGCCACTCGTTATATAATACTCATAGTTTGACATTGTACTTACCACATGTTTGTCAATAAGCTAATAGAGAACAAAGAATAATGTCTGGAATATATATTGATATTGACATATGACCAAATTATGGGCAAGACAAACTAACTTATTAAAATACTGGGGCAATGAGGAGGTATACGTCAGGGATATTCATACAAATAAATAAATAATACAAAGAGGTTCACAATGAGTCCCCTATGTGTGAAATTCTCTCCTTCAAAGCGACTAGGGAGAAGGCTGGATATCAATAAGAACTGATTTTCCAAAATACAGTATACTTCTCTTGATAGTTTCTTCTGCTCGATAATACATTTTGTAGCATTCTTCTTTTGAACTACTTGAATATCTAGCCACAAATGCTAGGATCCATTCTAAAATCATATTCTCTATTAAAATTGATATAAGTATAAAACAACTCTGCATATTCATAAAAGATCAATTCAATTCTTCTAACAATTCAACACCTGAACTATATTAACTCCTGACAGATGTGAGGAATAGAAGGTTTTCCATAGTGTATGGCCTTGAATAGGAGATTTAACATTTAAACATTTTCTTTCAAAAGATTTGATGAAACCATTATTACCCATAACATGAAATTTTTTGTGTGATAAGCAATAAACGAAAGCATCTAGTTGAAAATGTATTGATACTAATAAAATTATGGATGCTACCAAAGTCAATGAGGATCGAAACTTTATTTTTGTGATAAACTCTTGAATTTTCAGAATCTTTTGATGAGCAATTCTGGTTACAGCTGCTAGCAATAGCCTTGATTGAATTTCTCTGGAAGGCAGTCAATTGCTATCAGACAAGAAATTGTACAAACTTTAGATCAGACTTCCACAGGAAAGATGCATCCCTAGGAATTCAATGGTGTCCTGGGTATATGAGATGTCTGAAGGCAAACTAGATGTTTATACTTCACAGATCATTCACCCAGCATACATTCACACTGCAAGAGTGCCGACTCTGAGTATGGGCTTCACTAAAACATTTAGAAGAGCAAGCTTATTGACCTGTAACCTTCGCATACACCTCTGTTCCGAATAGGGATTGACAATAGGTGAGTTCCAGTGCTTGCATTTATAAGAGAAAGCACAGGATGATATGGTCTTTCTGCCTCTCTAAATATGCCAGATCTTCTACTGATCAATGTACATCCAATCCACCCTCTGTAACTGAACTTACTTCCAGCTAGATGGAGTCTCCAGGTTCTGAGATATGAGGTGATTCCCCCAGCCCATCACAAGCTCCTATATATCAGGTATCACCCTGTATTATTCCTAGCTGTACCAGATATGAGAGACTTAGGTATGTGTCCAAGTCTTTTGAACATACACTTCAGCATGAGCAACACTAAGAGCAGGGAATTCATCCTGCCCTAGGACTCATTCCGAGTTTGCATATGGAAAGGAGAATGCATTCGTTTAATGCAGGAATTGATAAAAAACTTTGATGCCTTTCTCTTGCCACATCAACACCCCTATAAATAACATGAATCCCTCAATGTCAGCCAAGATTAGAAAACCAACCTAAGAACATTTCATCCAAGTCGGCCCCCAAGATAAATTAAAATATTTAAGAATGATTATATGGTGCGAGTCAGCCACAAGGGCAATACTTCAATTATTGAATAATTCCATTTATTAATAATTATTTATTTATTTATGAAACTGGGGCTGGCACCCAACCAAATCGGGGACATTACAGCCAAGTTAGAATTGCTGTATGATGTGTTTTAAACTTTTAATGAATTATATTACTTGTTTAAAAGATGATATTGATGAATTTAAAGTTGTTAAGCTGTGATTCTTACCATCTTTTCATTCAGCAATAAAGATTGCCCATGGAACCCGTGGATGCTCGTTGAATATGTGAAGCGTTTTCATGGAATATTGGGGATTTCAATGAAGGATCTTACTGAGAAAGATATTGAAGATAACAAAAATGAAAAATGTTAATTGTTGCTTGCCAATTCCTAAATTTTGTACAGGCTGACAGTGCAACTGCTTAGCAAATTTAATGTAAGCTAATTTAGAGATAGAAGATCATTTACAGATTATGTTGACTAAGTATGTTGATAGGAATTTCTAGAAGGCCACTGATGTAAATCTGCAGGATAAGTACTAGATTCGAGAGTGCCTCCTCAGAGCACCCAAATTTGAAGCAAAAATGTTAACTGTCAACGTCTTTTCACATTAAGATTGTGCATCAGTCAGCAGCCATACGAAGCAGAAGGAATATTAATATATTATTGACTAAAAACAAAAAGTTGAAGATACAAGACACTGACAGGGTGTATTGTACCTCTTAAAAATAAAGTATTTATTAATGGGCATTGACTGAGAGTATTACTGCAGCATTTGAAATGGACATGATGCATTGTGGAATAATGTCTGCAGATCATAATGGATAATCGAGACTGAACGAAGTTACATACTATGTGAATTGTAGTAGACATTTTGTTCTGCATATTCCAAAGAAGTAGATCATCTGAGATCAGACAGTGCAACTGCTTAGCAAATTGAATGTAAGCTAATTTGGAGATAAAAGATCATTTACAGATTGTGTTGACTGAGTATGTTGATAGGAATTTCTAGAAGGCCACTGATGTAAATCTGCAGGATAAGTACTAGATTTGAGAGTGCCTCCTCAGAGCACTCACATTTGAAGCAAAAATGTTAACTGTCGACGTCTTTTCGCATTAAGATTGTGCATCAGTCAGCAGCCATACGAAACATAAGGAAAATTTATTGACTAAAAACAAAAAGTTGAAGATACAAGACACTGACAGGGTGTATTGTACCTCTTAAAAATAAAAGTATTTATAACTGGGCATTGACTGAAAGTATTGCTGCAGCATTTGAAATGGACATGATGCATTGTGGAAGAATGTCTGCAGATTATAATGGATAATAAATACTGAACGTAGTTACATACTATGTGAATTGTAGTAGACATTTTGTTCTGCATATTCCAAAGAAGTAGATCGTCTGAGATCAGACATACCAGAGTTTGGAAGAAATGGCAGATATAAATGATAGAAATGAGCTGCTGAAGATATAAACAAATTCAAGTTTATTGTTGCAGGCAAGCAGTTTGTTTGCAGGTTGTGACTGACTATTTAAATAACAGTTCTGCTCACCAATTAACCAAACCATGGAAGCCTTGATGAAGCCTTGCACTGGCTGGAGGAAGAATTATATTGGTATTGGTCATTATTAATGGCACTGCATTGAAATCAGAGACACTTAGCTCATTTGAGACCCTCCAACCTTGACTGCATTAGATGGTATCAGATGGTATAAGATGGTATTAGAGCAGTTCTGAGTCAGGCTTTATCAAGAAAAGACAGCACGCCATGATTTTTCCAACAGGAGAGTGTCAGGTGAAAGATTCTTAAGATTTGAAATCGGTTGTAGATCACCAAACTTTGAGGCATTCACATCAGTTTACAAGATGCTACCTAGAAGGATGGATAGAGGTTGAAAGTCGAAACCTAAGTTGCAAAATAAATGGAGGAAATGTTTACTAGATGAGAAATGTCCAAGTGTAGTTCAATTCAGTAGAAGAGGACACAAGGAGAGGAATTACAAACCTTTGAATTAATGATAGTGGCAATGATGAAGAACAAGAAGAAAGGTATTTTGAAGAATTTTTATTTAAAGGAGAGAATAAAGAAGTCAAGATGTTGAAAGCTCTCTCTAGACTTGGTAAGAAAAGTAGAATGGATTTGACTAATTATTCTAGCAGTTTAGATCCTGATGAGCTAATTGAGTGCATTTGTGATCCTCAAAAATAGTTTGAATATGTGGAAGTTACTGACTCTTGTAGGGTAAAATTTGCAAAGACAAAGCTGAACAGACATGATGTGATCTGGTAGAAGGAAACTCACTCGGAGAAAAACACAAAATGTAAGACAAAAATTGAAAGATGGGATAGGATGGCAAAGAAACTAAAAGCTGTGTTGATTCCTTCAAGTTATCAACAAAAGCAATTAAAGAGGCAACAAAATCTAAAACAAAAAGACTTAGTGTAGATGAGTACTGAGGAACAATATAAGTTGTCTATTAGAGCAAGTCACTGTTAGGATAACTAGGAAAAAGTGGCTAGATATATTTAATGATTTATGAAGATCAATCGAGGAAAAATTGAGTATGTTAATCATCCAGTCTATTGATGATGCATAGCACTTTGCCCTAAAAGATGAGAAAAATTTGAACCAATGAATTCAAACCAAGTAGAACAAAAGAGGAAGAGATAGATTTTCAAGAGGTGGTAATCAATGAGTCGAAAGAGGAACTCATAAGTTGATCCTAAGGACAATGCATAAAGTAGCCACAACAACAAATTTGATAAGTATCAAAGAGGCGGAGATAGACTAAGTCACCGCGTTCGAATTCGAATTCGAGTTCGGCAACCATAAAATTCGGATGAAGTTCGGCAAGGGCAAAAAATTCGGCATTAAATTTACCCATATAAATTTAAATTTTTTAAATGTATAAATAATAAATTCATTAAATTATCAATAACTTAAAATTTTAAATATATTTGAAATACTATTATAAAATAAAATAAATTTGAAATGAAATAATCAAATTTATTATTTATTAAATTATATAATATTACATTAAATTTAAAATTAATATAAATATTTTACAATGTTAATTAAATTATAATAAATAAATCTATACTATAAATTTATAATACAATATAATAAATTTAAAAAACTCCTCTTCATATTATAAATTTATAATACATTATCTTTATACTAAATGGTCGAAGTGGTTGAATGGGGGGCTCACCACGACTACTGTATATCGGGCCTTCAATCAAAACTGTTATGAATTCTGATAAACTCCCCTTCGAAAGGCTTTTTCCGCAGCAGATTGATGGCGTGAGAGCAATTTTAATCAAATCGATCGTTCCAGCGCAGCTTAAGGAGAATACGCTTATTCATTCTGCCTGAGATTTGTGCCTATTCCTCCTGAATGTGAATGTGTATCAGATGGAAGACTTTATTTCAATTTTAAAAGCCCTAGTTTTGCTCCGTACGAATTTTGGGCCGAACTTGAATGAATTTATTTTATTGAAATTCGCCAAATTTCGAATTTCATGTATGAAATTCGGCGAATGCGGTGACTTAGGAGATAGATATGGAAGAGGTGGTAGAAAATTATCAAATAGAATCATTTTTTCAAGTGTGAAGGTGAAGGTCACTGAGCATTTAAGTGCCATCAGTCACAAGAAGAGTATGAAATAAGATCTGAAAGAACCACAAAAGCAGAACGTAGATGAGAAAGTTTCTTCTCATAATGAACAAGTAAGCATAAAGAAGAAAGGTGGGTCATTGTTATTGAAGAGAAATTTGTTTGAATCTTTCTAGAGGCTTAGGTAAACCTATACCAAAGTTTTAGAACTCAGACTCGGTGTGGACTTTGCAGCCCAAAATAGGACTCGAACTAAGCACAGACTTGGCAACCCAAAATAGGATTTGTACTTGAGACTCAGCACAGACTCGGCAAAAAACTCAACTACAAGTCAGGAAAAAAAAACCATAGTTTTACAAAAAACAAAAACAAATTAATGCATTTAGAGAACATAAAAGCCTAATTTGACTATCAATTTGCTCAGTTACTGGGTTCTTTGCCTTAGCCTCTGGTCTTGGTCCTGGTCCTGGTCCTTTACGGGTACTAGTCTGGTTCTAGTACGCCCCTGGGTTCACCCAGGGACATACCCAAGCTCTAGATTCTATCAATTGCTTATTTTCATTGCCTCTGGTCTTTTGAGAAGACTGGATATGCCACCTTGAAGTTCTCTCTTCTCTTCTGACAACATTAATCAATTAACTGAAACTCAAATTCATACTAATGGTTCTATTGAGTTCATTGTTGATGCAATATGTTACTAGTTCCCTCTTGAAAACTTTCTTCTTTCACATGTTTATCCATGCAAAAGGGATTTTCATCCCAAAAAATAGTTTATAGTTTGAGGTCACTTCTAGTAGGATGTTTAAAAAATTCAAGGTTGTCATTTTCCTTAAGTAGATGGAATAAAGTACAATTGTAAAAATCAATATTTTTCCATTTGGTTGTTTCTTTTCTAGTGATATTTAGAAAATTGAAGTAGTTAAAAGCAAGGTTTCTATCATTTTACATTTATTACTTATAATTTAAATGATATGTATATGTATATATGTGTGTGTGTATAGATAGATAGATAGATAGATAGATATATACATATATACATACATACATATACATATATACATACATACATATTATACATATACACATACATGCATACATTGTAGAACACAATTCTTCTACTGGGAGTGGGGGGCCGGGGGGTGAATCAGTAGAAGATATAAATTTAAAATTCTTGAAAAATTAAAATATCTTTGAAAAACTGAAAATATAAAAACTAAAATGATAAGGGAGAGTAATCACACACAGAAACTTCAACACCTGATGTACATGGAAAACCCAGGATGGGTGAAAAACCACAGTGAGTAATGCTGCAAGGATCTACTGTCCTAATCCAGCCTCACAAATAAAAATGTGTACAATTTAAGGGCACCAATCCTAATGAATCACCAAATCCCTTGCTTGAAAGCACCAACTTCTCAGACTGAGCACCAACCCTGCATCCTTGAGGCACCAACCTTCTAGAAATTACAAAACTCTTACTCACTGAGACTTATCTGATTTGCAGATGTACTGCATTACATTTCTCTCAACTTGATGACTGTCAAAAGATTAGACAGAATAAGTCCACACTCAGATTTTACAATGTCACTCTCAGATTGTAAACTATTACTCTCAAATTTTTACAGTATCAATCTCAGATTTTACAATGCTGATATCTCCATATGACATGATACAGACTAATCAAACTGGCCTATGTACTCATTCTAACTTTCGCATCAGCAATTTTATATACCACTCATTCCACATTGGACCTTAAAACTCTTTTTCAATGATGCACGCCCACTTCTCACCAATCCTTTGTTCTCCTTAAATACAAATAGCTATCAGTTGTGTAGTTGGAAGAAAGTTTAAAAACTGCTCAACTGCTTATGTAGTTATCAACCGAAACCTGCCTTAACCACCCTAACCAATAACTAACATCCTTTTATATCACTGAGAAAGAATTCAAACAATCTTGTCTAGTGGTGACCATAATAATAAAATAGATGGCAGTTTGTAGTGACAAAAATCAGTTGGAACCAAAACCAAATGATCCATAACTAACTCAGATCGGAACTCTTAAGAAAACCAACCCAATGCATATACAGCTCGGTATTTGATCAATTTAATCAACACTTGATACATACAGATTTAACATCCAAACAGAGCTGATTGAAGAGAAGGGATCATGTTCACTGTAGATACAATGTCTGTTCTGTTAACACCATTCATTTTTAACCTAGGTCTTCAGAATACAGGTATCAATACAACAGCAATTGGATAACCCAAAACAACTCATTCCAGAGAAACAAAAGACTACAAAATCAGGTAATGTGCAGAACCTCAAAACTGACATATTTTTATGTATATATCCTTCAGCATCAATCCAATCTGCATTTATCAGACTAAGGTATTGTTGATGCGTTTTTCATGCACATACGAACACAGAATAAAATACCAAGGTATCTTATCCTCTCTTGAACAAAGTTTCCCCGAATGCTAAAGATTTCGCCTAAGGATCAATCAAGGCAACTCCAAGGTTCTGGTATGTAGGGTCTCTACGTGTGGATAAGCTATTGTGGTATGATGTGATTATGCTGGAATCACAAGGGGACTTACGTTTGGTTTCCTGAGCGTCTGATTTGCTGGAACTTGAATCCTATCTACTAGCTGGAAGATAAAGAAATATCAAAAGGTGAAGGGCTCAGAAAGTCTACTCTAAGACCTAGAATGCAAGAAGATGGATGAATGACTAGGTGGAGTCCTACTGGGCTGGGTCTCACCATCAGGTTGAACAATTCAACACCAACTCAGTGCAATCTTCTAAGGGATGCTTCGAATATGTTCAAATTGTACACCATCAGACACTGATCACCATTCAATTTAATGCATGAACAATAGACGCGTAACGACTTGAGATTAAGCTCATTCTATGCCAGTTGACCACGCAAGGCACACTTACAATCAGCAAGAGGCTAGTGGTTTAGACTAGGTGGATTCCACGCGAGTGCATTCAATAACTTCCTTCATTCAATCTAATTAACCATCATCTAAAATGAAGATTCAACAAGAGACCATGCATATTGCAAAGAAACAACACATTTCACCATAACTTCAATGAAAATGGAGTTCATTTACAATCAAGGCAACAATTTCTTGCCTTCTCTTCCTAATCTACTCTAATTGCTATTATATTTACTATTCTAGCTACTAATTCTTAGCTATTAACTGATCTCTAACTATTATTAGCTAACTCTTAACTATCAACCAACTATTAACCTTTACAAATGAAGAGTAGGGCTTTATATAGAGAGCCCTTTACAAATTGATGGCTTTGATTGACTTAGAATCAATGGCTAGGATCGCAAGATAGAAACCCTAATTAGGGTTTGTTATAACAAACTTCCTTAGCCAATGAGAAAATTACATTCAATGAGTGTGGACCAATAGGAAGCAAGGGTAGGTACATCGAAGTTTGTGCCATCATTGATGAGTCAGGTACATTGAATCTGGACATGCTGAGGTGGAGCTATCTGACTGGAGAAACAGTGACTGGGATGCCACCTTGTCTTGCGTTTGCTCATATCTCTTTTGATACTCAATTTGATGACGTCGAGAAGCTAACTTTGATTAACTCTTCTGAAACTATATGCTTCTTCAATGTACCTTTGTATTGAATTTAGTTGATCCTCCTTCATCCTTGATGCGATGAATGATGCACAACTTTGACTCCCATGTGCTTGATGAAGCCTCCTTCTTGGTTTTGCATTACAGTGATAGGAAGTCATAGTCAAGTCAGCTACTCTGGTAGCTCTCTTTGTCCGGACGTGTTTGTAAGATCCTTCTTCTCTATCATCCCATGGTTTCTTCATGTGGTAGAATGGAGTGCTTGAGGATAGCTTGGAACACCTTGAACACTTGAAATCTCCCAATGCTTTTCTCGAACACTTGAAGTCTTTCTCCATGCATTTGGAGTGTCCTTGATGATGATGGGACTGGAATAGGTTGCCCTTATCCTGGCCTGATCCTCCTCCATCTGCAAAACAAACCAAAAGATGATTAAGTAAACATGATATATTTATCCCAACATAGCATTTCTTACCTTAAATCATTAACAAGAGGGCATCAAAATAGAATTCGCTCAGGATCCTCTCTAGGGAGAGGCCCTATAGGAATTTTGCTCTGGACCCTTTGGAAGGGTCAGGAGCGATTTTTTGCTATTTTTCTCAATTAGACCTTATTTTCAACATTTCACAATTTTGGACTTCACCTTCAAACCTTCTCCCATCATGATCTCACAACTAGCCCTTTAAGTGGTGTCAATTTCAAAGCGTTTTTTGGCAAGAATTTAGCCTATCTTAGGATTTCGCTCTGGACCCTTTGAAAGGATCAGGAGCAAAATTCATGATTAAGACACAATTCCATCCCTTCCTTGCTCCAAATTGCTTCTCAAGGTAAGTATACATTAATCTTTGCTCCACCAATGCCTAGGAATTCATATTTTGGCCTCCATCATGAGCAAATTAGGTGCTTTTGAGAATTTCGCTTTGGACCCTTTGGAAGGGTCGGGAGCGAAATTCATACTTTTCTTGCTTTCCCTCACTTAGCTATATCCTTCCTACCTCGTTTTCCTTTGACTCTCACCTTTGGATCCCTCTCTCATGAAGGTAACACTTGTTTGACCCCCAAGAAGGCTTGAAAGGAGAAATTCGCTCTAGACCATGGCCAAGGACAGGACCTATTTAGAATTTCGCTCTGGACCCTTTGGAAGGGTCAGGAGCGAAATTCATTCTTTGGCTCAAAATCTTTACTTTTTGGACTCACAACCTATTCAAATACATGCCTATGGCCATCTTTAAGTCCAATTGACCTTCATCAATGTTTGGCTTAACACAAAATTGGAAGAAAAGGGATATTTTGAGAATTTCGCTCTGGACCCTTTGGAAGGGTCGAGAGCGAAATTCAAATTTTAGACTTGATCCTTCATTTCCTTAACTTCAATTCATCTTGCAAGGCAAAAATACATCACTCTACCTTCAACCACGCCAAAGGAACCAATGTTTTGACTTCACACAAGGAGAAAATAGGTGATTTGAGGAATTTCGCTCTGGACCCTTTGGAAGGGTCAGGAGCGAAATTCAATCTCCTTCGCTTTCAATCACTTCAAAAGGCAAAAACATGTCAATCCACCCCCACTATGTCCAAGGAACAAGGATTTTGGTCTAAACAAGGAAGAAAATGATGTTTATGGAGAATTTCGCTCTGGACCCTTTGGAAGGGTCAGGAGCGAAATTCTTGTTCTAGGTTGATTTCACACTTCTTCCATTCAATTCACCTTCAAACTTGATCAAACCCATCTCTCCTCACCACAATCAAGTGAATTTGCCATCCACTTAGCTCAAAACAAGGTCTTTTCAATGTCTTAGGCAAAATAGAGGGTCAAATTGAGGATTTCGCTCTGGACCCTTTGGAAGGGTCAGGAGCGAAATTCCTATTTTGAGTTGATTTTTTACCACTCCATTGCCTCAATCCACCTTTCAAAGGCAAGAACACATCAAAATCTATCCAACCATGCCTTGGAAGTCAAAAAACTTGGCCATAAAAAGGAGGAACATAGAGGTTATGGGAATTTCGCTCGACCCTTTGGAAGGGTCAGGAGCGAAATTCTTCCTTGAGCTCATTTTACACTTCTTTTCTCCCTTCCTTGCCTTGGATATAACTTCTCAGGCCTCTTCCTATCATTATCAAGTCAATTTGCTCCTCAAATTGGCATTTACTTCGAGATTTTGTGAAGAAATAGGGTCCTACAAGAATTTCGCTCTAGACCCTTTGGAAGGGTCAAGAGCGAAATTCATCGTTGGGCTCAAATCCTAACTTCATTTCCCACATTTCCTTATCCAAATAAGTGTTTTGCCTTCACTAATGCCTAGGAATGAGTTAGTTCCTAGATTGGGTCAAGGTGGAATGTCTTATGGAGGAATTCACTCTATCCTTGATGTAAGGGATGGGACCTAGGAGGACATTATGCATTCAACCAAGGTTTGATTTAGCAACTTGAAGTGCGACCGAATAGTACACAAAAAACACCCTAGGAATGATCTAAATAACCCCTAATCACTCAATTGACCTGACCTCTTGAGGAGATCCACCTGACTCAAGCAGAGCCTGCTATCCTAATGAGCCCCCTGGCGACCCTTCAATGCAAAGGCTAAAAGCCCAAAACCTAAAAGACCAAGAAAACAAACCCTAGAAAGCAAAAAGTAGTGATCCCCATTTGCAATGGGGCGATGTGTGAATACGTCACAGCAGGTATCTGCAGATTTCATGCATATATATATATATATATATATATATATATATATATATATATATATATATATATATATATATATATATATATATATATATATATATATATATACGTGTGTGTGTGTGCGCGTGCGCTGGTGTTTTACCTAAATGATCAAGGATATTATACTGGCTACTGACTTGTGACGTAGAAGGAGCTCCTTGCAAAACAACCTTAGATCGTCGAGTAGTTATCACATATTGGGAACTTGGATCCTTGATTCTTATGGTAGATATTTGACTATCTGACATTTGGTTATCATATATTGGTGGGAAGCATTGGTGTAATTAGTATTGCCTTTTGAGTCAGAATTAGATGTGGAGGACTTTCTTTTATAATGATCATGTAACAGGGTCTTGAATATGGCATGATTTGTGTTAAGGAAGTTGTTGGAGAATCTATCTCAACCAAACCTTGGTCAATCAAGTCTTGTATCAGATGTTTGAGTTGGAGACAAGGAGTTTTGGGTCCTTTTGTTCGGTGATATCCACAATATTGGTTATCATTCCACCACCCAGGTTTTACTGCTGGATCAATTTTGATCTCGGGTGGTTGCACAAGATTTGATTGAAGTAACTGTTTTAATATAGTTTCAATAGGTTCCCTCAACAGTCTGAACTGGCGAGGAGGTATGTCTATGTTTTGAGGTCTTCGTTGTTGATTTTGGTGCATGGTATTGGCTGCTTGATCTTGTTGTTCAGTTGGTACATTATTTTGGGTTTTGTGTTGAGATTGATTGTTTGTTCAAGTATTTGATGGAATAGCTCCTTTGAGGACGATTTTTGTCTGCGTATTGTTTACTGTCTTTGCATCCACAACTTCGTCGTTGGTAACATTCTTGTTTCCAGACTAGACTTTGCTCTTATCATTAGAACTACTAGGGTTGTTGGTGTTGTCTTTAGATATTTTGATAACCCTTTTTTGTATAAGAGCTTTCTCAATGTTCGTCCCTTGCTTGAAAAGTTTGTCGATAGTTCTAGGACTTTTGATTTTTAATTCGCACATTAATTCTGGTACTAGGTTTTTGATAGACAAGTTCACTTGTTGTTCCTCAGGGATGTCAAATGGACATCGACTGACTAACTTTCACCATCTTTGTAAAAATGTCACAAAAGATTCTCTTGTTTTTTGTTTAGTAGTACAAAGGTCGGTCATGGTGACTTCATTATCGATATTGAAGGAAAAGTGGCAAATGAATTTCTCAACTAACTCATTCCATGACTTAAGTTACCAGGTAGTCGGGCATACCAATCCAACACTTGTCCAGATAGACTTTGTGGGAATAGACGCATGAGATATGTGTCGTCGTAGTGAATTTCCATACAAGATGCATTGAATGTATGCATATATATGTATGTATATGCATATACATACATATATATGTACACACACGCACACACACATGAACATACGGGTGTACACATACCCGAGGGGGAAAAATTCTATACCCGCATATCTGTTCCCATACCTGTATCTGTGTTCATACCCAAATTGGAAACATAGTCAATTTGACATAATTCAAACATTACACATGTCATATGATCTTTAAACACTTAATATTTGAAATTTCATAATTAATATTCAATAACTAGTGGGGGTTTGAGAGTGGAGACCCTAATGGGTTTGAGAGGCGGCAATGATAAGCTGCACAATGTGTTAGATATGAGAAAAATCCAACAATAGAAAAAATGCCTAATTTTTTTGGATGATTGAAAATGGACAACTTTGAGCCAAAATATGAAAAAATGGACGAGTTTGAGTTGCAGCAAACCTATTTTGGACAAGAGAGTGCAAAAAGAAGTGAAAAAACAAAAATTAAAAAAACCCAATTTTTAGAGTTGTTGGACGTCTCAGCCAAACGCGAGTCCTACGTCAAGACTTGCGAGGCTGAGTCTAGGATTCATGCAAGTCTCATACCAGGACTTGGCAAGTTCTGGCCGAGACTCTCCAAGACTTGGCTCGCGAGTCAGTGGTGAGTCAACTCGGCAAGCCTTAGTACTCACGAGTCCTGCAAGTCTTTGCCAAAACTCACGAAGTCCTCAAACTCTAACCTATACAAAGTAAAAGTTTGTTTACAAACGATGTAAATCAAACGGTAAATGTTTCAAGGTGATAATCGACAATGGCATTACTAATAATTTGGTTTCAAGTGAAATTGTGAAGTTGAATCTGAAAATATTAGAGAATCCTAATTTTTATAGTGTTCCATGGTTGCAAAAGGATCATAAGATCTTGGTTAGTGAGCAATGTAAAATAAGATGAAGTTTTGTGTGACCTTATGCCTATGGATGTGTCATATTTTGTTGGGTAGATTATTGCAATTTTAAAAAAAAGCTATACATGATGGAAGAAAAAATACATATAGGTTGACAAAAGATGGAATAAACCATGATCCCATGACGAGTGAATGAATGGTCTTGCCAAAGCAATGATAGTGAATGGTAAGCAATTCTTGAAAAATGTGATGAAAAAAAAAATTTATTTTGTTGAGAAAAGGGGAAACTAAAAAGTGGAAGATAAGGCAATTCATCCTAAAGTTTCAAAATTGTTGACTTAATATAGTGATTATTTCTGATAATTTTCTTGAAAGATTACCACCAATAAGGAGTATAAGTCATCATATGAATCTGATTCTAGAATCAGATTTACCTAATAAGGCAACTCATAGGTTAACACCAACTGAAAGTAAAGAATTGAGTAGACAATTGCTGAATTATTGAAGAGAGGATTAATTAGAAAGTCTTAAGTCCATGTGCAATACCAGTAATTTTGGCACTAACGAAAGGAGAATGGAGAATGTGTAAAAATTCTAGAGCAATAAACAGAACTATTGTCGAGTATAGAATTCTTTTGCTAAGGATAGATGATTTTGTGGATTATTTCAGTTATGTAAATGATTTAAGTAAGATGCATTTGAAAAGTGAATACCATCAAATTAGAATTAGAGAAAGAAAAAAATGGAAGATATCATTCAAGACAAAAACGAAAGTCTATATAGATGGTTAGTTAAGCCTTTTGGATTAACAAATGCACCTGGTATTTTAATGAGGTTGATGAATGAAGTCATATCTTGGTAACATTGTTGTAGTATACCTACATGACATTCTAATTTTTCATTAAAGTGACAATAAACATTTCAAGTTACTATTGGATAAAAGATGATGAAAGTAAAGAAATGTAGTTTCACAAAATTTGAATTGGTTTTTTGGGGTTTTGTTAATTTTGTTAATGGATTAAAGATGGATTCTACAAAAAATAAAACCTATTGTTGAATGGCAGTTGGTAAATAGATTTCTCATTGTGATATTTCAATGCAAACAGCTCAAACTCGCTCAATAGGCAGCAACAAATGCTCCAAAACCTAGAGAGATTGCTATTGGACTAGCAATCATCTTCTACATTTGTAAGGGGCAGCTCCCTTGTATGATTTTGATTCAAATATTTTGGGTTATGCTTTTAACCAAAAAGAAAGGAAGGCACACCAAAAAACATAAAACAAAAAACAAAAAAGGAAGAGAAACCCTAGATGAGAAGCATAAGAAAACAACCTAGACTTCTTAGACTTGGAATAAGCAAAAACAAGTAGTAACAAAAAGTTCAACAGTTTGTGCCTACACAACTGATAAGATTGACAATCACCTCTTTTCGACATGCAATAAAAATGAGGAATTGATCACACATTAGACATAAGACAAATATGTAATCAAGAACGGGTACAATAGCTCAAAGTCTAATAATATTCTTTCAATTACTATAGTCCAGATGCAGCTATGAATAACAGAGAATCATTAAAGAAAGGTTACAAACATAAGCAATCCACGAGGGAAAGACACAAGGTTCTAATACATTTCTTCTATTAAATGAGAACAAAAGTTTCCAAAAAATCCCTGTACAATGGATTGTGTTAAAAGGTTAGCCAATTGTCACAAGAAGCTCACACACGAAAACCCCCTCTTCCAAAGCTCTCCAAATGAGAGGTTGGAAAAGAATCCACCTTTAGCCAATTGTCACAAGAAGCTCACACACGAAAACCCCCTCTTACAAAGCTCTCCAAATGAGAGGTTGGAAAAGAATCCACCTTTAACATTCAGATTTCATATTTATAAAGTTTCCTTCCTATTGAGAACATGACTGATTTTTTGAAGATTAGTTATAATAAACTTTTCACTTACCCTTGCACATACCATTTTACCCATAAAAGACTTAAAACATCAGTAAAATTAAAAAAAAAAAGATCATTTTCAGCTCAAGATTGACTAGTAAACCACCATCATAGCATTTTATCAAGTAGTTTGCATATGCCGATTGTAGATGACCCTGGAGTATGAAAAAGACTGGAGCCTTGAACTTCATCGACATAGCTCTATTGCACTAGCTATTGAATGTGGTAAACTTTCTCCAACTACATGCATACAAACTTTGGTCTCAAGCAACATATGCTCAATCTATTCTACAACTCCATTTTTATTTTGAAGATCATTTTGTGAACTCCTATGAGGTCTATTCTCTATTCCAAAGAACGCATGCTATAGCTTCACTTCTACTTTAGCATACTCATTTGATTGAGTGAAGGAAGATGCATGATCTGGTTTGAGACTCTTCAGTTCCAGTTCGTAAGAAACAAACTTCATTTGATGAATTTCTCCTACCCCTATGGTTGATGTTTTCCATATAATCATACGAAGTGTATTCTCTTACCACCACCTATTGTTATATTCTTTCCTCTATGCTTTTATTTGCTTCACATTTACCTTACAAATTAGGTAGCCCCTAGATGGCAACCTCACAACTTTTTCTTTATGCCACATCTCACTTGAAAAAGCCAATGCTGAAAAAGTATTTTTGAATATATTTGCAATTGCGGCAGCCTCATTCTTAGAAAGGTTAACATGTCAAAGAACAATATATAATTGGCTAAGAATTTCTAGGATAAAAGTTGTCAAGTATGATAGAGAGAATGAAAGGAGACATGCAAGTTTGAAATCAATGTGTCAAAAATGCTCTCGCAAAATTTGTAACCTTAAATATGTTGAATAATTTTAAGGTTTCATATTTGTATTCCTATAGTTCATTTCCATGTCCTCTTTCACCACCTCAAAACAATTCGCAACTATTGTAATTGATGTTGACAATTTGAGAATCTTTGACAATAAAGTGGGTAGCTTCTCATTGAAACCAAATAACTTTAATCAATGGATCATCAATGATACATCTTGGATTTTCCATATGTTCCCAAGGGTTTTTGATATAGTTGAACTGCTAAGTGAAAAATCATTTGGAATGAAATCATTCTTTACAGGCAAATGTAACTCTAGGTCAATAAGGAGAGGATCTTTCCAATTATCCATGAGAGCAAATGGAATGCTTTCAATGCATTAGGCCACACCAAACCATGGTTCATATTGAACATCTAGAGATTGTTGATCAAAAGATTTTGCCAATATATCAACTCTCATATTTTGAGTAAATAAACTTAATGTATGTTCTATCAGCATTGGATCCCACATTTCAAACATGTATTCTCCATAAATAATGTGCTCTTTAGGATATATCAACAAGCTCTCTACAAGCATTGTTGCAGAGTCATCCTAGGCCTATTCTTTTGCAAATCGGAATTCTAGATTTCCAAAAATTTGATGCTCCTTAAAAACCCATTCCTATGGAACAACTTCACATAGCAACTTGACATATTGGTACAAAAACTCAATCACCTCAAAGACCTTTTCAACCCTAAATTTGTAAGGGATATGCTAACAATTAACCTTTAACTTTAAGTAGAGCAAACAAGCTACCTCAACCCTCATAATCTTTTAGCTTTTTTTTAAGTATTCTTTATGCACGCAAGGCAATGACCAGAGCATCAAGATCTCTAATAGCTTCCAACCAAAAGATTCTCCTTGACTTCCAAATAAATCCATCCTTGTGGAAATTCAACTTTTCAAGGCCACCTTTTCTAACATTTTTCAACATTTCCACAACCCATTCCTCTAATGTAATCATGGCTCACCACTAACCATGCGCCCAACCAGATAAGTCTCAATGTACAAATTTAAAGATTTTGCTCACATATCAATGCCTTTAGACATTGGTTCCATCAATCTTTTCTTGTTACCCCATGTAAATCGCTTATAAGGATGTCCTGGGAGAGAAAAATGGCATTCCAATTGTTGAAGATGACAACTATTACTCTCTGAGACTTGGTCAAATTCTAAATCAACTACTTGTACTTCATGTTCCACAGCTTCAGCTTTCACCAATGAAGAAATGAAAAATTGGGAAAACCTTTGGTTTTACACTTACCAAGAACATTTGCTTGAAAGCTTCTAAAGATTTTGAAACAAATAAATTTTGTGCGAACTCTACAATGATGGCATCCTATGAACAATTCGCATGCCTAGTCCAAGTGCATTTTCACTTGAGTGTTGCATGAAGGATAAGTTCACAAACCACAAAGAGGTACAACTAAACGACATTCCCTTCATTTCAGGAATTCGAGAGATTTGAAAACCTTGCCCTTCTTGAAAACAATGAATCTCAAGATTTTGGCAAGTTAGGGAACCTCAAACCTCTTGAAACCAGACATTTTTTAACTTCAAAACTTATTGATGATGTAATTTCAGGATTTTGGCAATTTTGAGAACTTTCTAACTTCTCTTCATAAGGAATTTCAGAATTTTGGAGTTTCAGAGAACTTTCTAACTTGCGAATTTTTTTAACTCAACATCTAAATGTTAATTTTGAGATTTCAGTTGGTTAGCTGACTTGCTAACTTACCAAAATGCAAAATAAAGTTGGAAGAAATTTTTAACTTCAGAAATTGCCTGTAAGACACCAAGCAAGTGTTAAAGAGTCAATCCAATATTTTTTCATTGGAATTAAATTTTCACTTGAAAAGTGGCCCCATCACATAAAATGATCCCATGAAGGACTCTCTAAGCCTGTTTTGCCTCAGCCTCTTCAAATTTGCCAAATTAGTTGTTTCCACAACCCACCAAGAAAATAATGAAATTTTGATATCTCTCAAACAGAAAGGAATCTAGCCCCAAAAATTTACTGCATTGCGAATACTAGAGATATAATCATCCCTAATAGAACAATTTCATCCTTGCTCAAATAGATCTCCAGATTTAATTGTTTTCGAGAATCACAATACCACACAACTGTCTCTAGTATTGTGATCGAACGAATGTACAATTCTCCTTCGAATTGATGCACAAATTCAAAGTATGATGAAATTAACTTACACAATTTATCAAAATACAGCATTCTTCAAGATGAGCAGTTGCGATAATCTTGTGTGGAAAGTTTGTGATCTCGACATTTTGTGAAAATCAATGAATTGAGTTCAACAAACAATTCGATACTTGAAGTTGACTAAGGCATTTGCAATGAAGGACAACTAAATCAAACAAATTATCAGCACAGAGAAACTTAATACATAATAATGCTTGCCAACTTGACAACTTCACCAAATTTTAAAATTTGGTGAAGTCAAAAATAGGGTAAGCATTTTTTAAGTTACATCTTTTATGGGTTAGCTAATTTCTATTGAAAGCTTATCAAAAAAATTAGCGGGATAGGTGTGTAATGTCCCTTTTTAGTAAAAACCCTAATTTTTGCCCTAAGTCACCATTTCCATGTAAAACAACAAATGGAACACGATACATACCTGATTGAGATCCTACAATAGGTTAGGAAACCATTGAAATGTATATAATTAATAATATGAATCATCTAAGAAAGACAACTATGCATAAATTCTCTACACTTAGGGTTAGGAACATCAACTTAACCATAGTTTTTGTCCAATTCCTTATCGAAACTCAACCATAAGAAATTGGGAGTAAAGAGGAACAATAAGGTGTCCAAGAGACCCTCTACCCTAGGCCTAAGAGAAAAGTGAGAGCCAGAACCCCCTTGGCCTCATGGGGCCATCAGTCAACTACCATGAGATGGTCTACCTAGTGAGGTATCCTATCACCGTTCCCCTTCATCACTTCCATCCTTATCCTTCTCTTGTGGTTAGAATTCCCTAAATTCGATAATCAACCATGATAGTGTTTGGAAAGATACAATAGGGTGTCTTGGAGATATCCTATTCTCTCTCCATCAAAATCTTCTATGTGCTAAACAAACTGGCTGTGTGATCACAAAGTCGACACCAAGGTTCCAGATTCAATGCGGATAGTCTTAGTTGGTTCGTTGTGATTTGTTGGTAATCTCAAGGGGGGACTTACCTAATTGTTTGAGGAGTGAATAAATCAAAGGATTCTACTGATTCCTGACACTTATAACTTTCTCTTTTTTGGAATGATTTTCAATGATCTCTTTTCAATCCTACTTCTATCCTGACTTGAAAAAAAGGGTAAAAGGATGAGAGTTTAGGAAGCTACTTCTAATATTAATCTAATCCTATGAATTCCAAAGACGGAATTGCACTAGTGGAATCAAAAACCAATCCTTGCTTCACCAAATTCAACAACTACATAAGAACAGTGCAATCTTCTAAGGAAATCAAAACAAATTCATTCACCAAATTCAACAACTACACAAGAACAGTGCAATCTTCTAAGGAAATCAAAACAAATTCATATCACTCGTATTCACTAACATATTGAACAATGAATATAGCAATAGAAGTTAAGTTTATGTTTCTGGTTCAAGCTAACTTTGCACGATAACTGAAAATCATCCAATTATCAAAAGTATGAACACTCTATTCCACATTGAGCAATCTCTATTAGATCCTTCATTCAATCTAACAACTTGAAAATGAAATCTATTTTATGGAGAGCCAAGAAACCATGCTAACTTGCAAAAGTAGGCAAAAATTCACCAACAATTGAACAATGAATATGTCTAAGCACTTAAGAAATATCACTACAACAATTTCTCAGAAATCTCTCCCTTTACAAATGAGAGGAGGGTGGTTTATATAGGCACCCCATTACAAAACAACAACCCATATTTATTTAGGATCAACGGCCAAGATTAAAAGATAAAACCCTAATTAGGGTTATTTCCGAAAAAACTTTTTTTGGCCAATGAGAAAATTACAACACTTTGGATAACCAATGAGAAAATAGGAGCCACTTGTTGAGTCTGGTTCATTGCACCTAGACACAACTGACTTGGCACCCTTGGATTGGTCGATTGATGACTGGGATGCCACCTCAGCTTGCATCATGAAGTGTTGATGCCTTAGGCAATATCTTTTGATCCGAAGGGAATTCAACTTTGATTAGAACATCTTCTTCATTCTCATTGTGTCTTGAACTTATCGCTCCTTGGTATGGAATCTTTTGATTTTGGATTTCCGAAAGAAATCCAAAGTAGAGCCTTTCATCCTTGGATGACTTAATCTTCTTGAATGTCTTGATAAAGTGTGAGTCTTTCTTCTTTGTCCCTTTCGCCCTTGGATTCCAGCTGGAACCATGAATGTTGTTCTTCCATCATCTTTTTGAACCGGTTCCTTGTTTCATCGGCACATTCCTAAAAGTCTCTTCCTGGAGTTGACATCAAGTACCTGAAAATATGAAAAATTTCTAAGTTAAACGAAATAAGCTTGATGTTATCTTGACAAATTTTGAAAGAATAACTCTGATTTTCTGACCAAACTTTGAAAATCAGACCTAAAACCAGACCAAGTATGGTCTAAGAAACAAAATCAGAGTTGGATTGATAGAGAAACAGAGAAATTTATGTCTGATTTTGAACTTCGAACTGAAAACCAGGTCTAGGAATGCTTTGAAAACTTGAAATCAGACTCAGAAATTATGAACACCTTGAAATTTAGTCTGATTTGAACAAAATCAAATCCTTCAATTGTTCTGGAAACATAAAATCAAACACAGAAATTTTCCAGAATTTAAAATCGAACTTAGAAACTTTTAAAATTAGGTCTGATCAGACTTTATAAATATTCTGGAAATCCAAAATCAGACCCAAAATATACTTGGAAATCATGAAATATGGTCTGATTTGACTTCAAAACTTAAAATCAGACATGAAATAACCCTGATTTTATAAAACAAGGTCTGATTTTTAAGGATTTTTTTCCCTTATGACTAAAGGAAATACAAGAAGCAGCCCTGTTTTGTGGATGGAACTCATAAATTTGGAGAAATTAGACAAAAAAGAAGAAATTTGGAATCCACAATGTCAGAATTTTGTCCTAGAAGCGCTTCAGACCTGCAATAAATGGAGGAAGCTCTCAAAGAATGCTGATGAATGCCTTGAATTCCTCTGGAAACCTGCAATAAAAACTCCTAAATTGCCTAAGAAAAACTTGGAGTGACTAAGAAAGTTCGAATTCCTAGAAAGAAGTGTGAATAATAAAAGGCATATACTTATAGAAAATTGGAATTCCTTCTTTGAATTTTTTTATTTTTTTTTCTAATTTTTTTAGGATAATGAATGTGGACACAATTAGGCTTTCAATTTAAACTTTCCTTGTTTAATTGTTTTTTTATGTTTTAAGACTTATTAGCAGTTCTTTTTTTTCCTTGGAAGCTTCTCTTCTAGAAACCTTTTTGCTTTATTTCCTTTTCAATTTAGCCAAGTTCAAACTCTTTCCTTTCGAGAGTTGGGCGAATTTCTCCTTGTACTCTGCCTTTTTTTTTTTAACAATTTTGCCTACACAAACTTTGCTTATGCTCAAGGAAGTTTGCCATGGAAACAAGGACGTTTGCCATGGAATTTTAGGAATTTTTCTTTTCGATCAAGGTTCCAAACTTTAGTCATTTTCTTGAGATATTCAATCAGCTTTTTAGAAATTATCCTCTAGATTCTAAATTTGTTTCATACTTGGTGCATTCTGGATGAATTCCTCTACTTGACTGTTTTCCTGAACCTAAAACAACCGAAGACCTCAAAAAAGCAAAAAAACAACTTTCTATTTTTAGAAAAATACCAGGCCGAAAAAGCAGGTTCTCAGATTGGGCCCAAAATGCCAAAAACAAAACTTTATAAATTTAGAAAAAAGCAAAAAGCAAAATTTCCTTAAAAAAGCAAGTTGTCAAAATTGACCCCAAGAAATTGCGATTTCACTCCTTCGACCCATCTAAGACCATCCGTAGCATTAAACATCCATTCAACCATTGCTTCATTTTTTGACTCTGACAACTCCTCCAAATTTCACAAAACTTGACTCATTTGTAGAGGTGAGAGATTGAAGACAAAACCCTAACCTAAAAAGCAAAAAAAGGGGGTCCCCATTTGCAATGGAGCGATGTTTGAAAATGTCACAACAGGACCATCAATCAACTACCATGAGGTGGTCTACCTAGAGTAGGACCTCATCACTGTTCTCCCTCCTTGTACTTCTATTACTATCATGGTAGTTTGCTCAATATATATAATTGTCCATCATTGATTGTTCCTTATGCCAGATATGATAAGAATTACGTATATCATTCATAATTATGTAATTATAAACAAATTCTTATTGCATTGTTTATTTGCCAAGAATGATACACCCAACATAATTGGCCACAAGGTATTGTATAATCTTAATAGACATTAGATCTGCAATTATAGTCTATTATGCTATAAAGTCATGAATAGGGAAGATCATACCAGATCTTCATTAACTGATAATATGGTTGTAATGCTCGCTGGTCCTTTATATTTCTAATTTCTCACAGTTTGACTAATGTAGCAGTCTTGTATATTTATGTCTTGGTGTTCTGTTGTTCTTGATCCCTTCAGTTCACTGATTATTGAAGATGCTTCTCCTTTATCTTAAGGTTGTTATTTACATTTATCCTGTGATTCGATAATCTTTGTTGTGTATGCTTCTTCCTTTCTTTTCCATAATCCCCATGCATACCACCAAGAACAAGGATGTTACTGCATGTCACTTAATAACAGTTCTGATCGATGGTGCTGTCATTGGAGGCTTTTGATTCCTTTCATTTATATCTCTCAATGTGAGGGAGAGGTTACACCTCTTCATCATGTATGCCCTTTGGCAAGAGACATACCCTTTCACCATTAGCACCCTTTGAAAGAGTGTAACTCTTCATTATTTCTGCCCTTTGAAAGGGACACAACCTTTCACAATCACATCTGCGCTTCTGATTCCCAAATTATCCCTCCTCAAATGAGGTTCTCTTCTCCCTTTTATATCTCATGTTTGAGGTAGTCACAACTTTTCATTTTATGTCTTTTGACCATTCGTTAACTTAATTAGATTTTACTTATATTCTTTTATATTTTAATTTTATTTTTTTAATATTTTAATTTTATTATTATTATTTATTATTATATTCTATTTCAAAGTGGGGACATTACAAGGTGCATGTATTACTGGTGTCATGAAGAAAGATAAGAAAGGATTCCAAATAACTATTGGGGCAAGCAAAAGTTTTGAATTGTTGGAAATGAAGGTAATTGAACAACATATGATAGCTTTACCAAATTTTAATAATTTGTTTCAAGTCGATTGTGATGCAAGTAGGAATGCAACTAGAAATGTGTAAAGTCAAGAAGGGAGAGAGACCTAATGCTTATTTTATGAAAACTTGTCTTCTTGTTGTCATTTTTGAGGAGCAAGGGGGTTTTGTTGCTAGTAGACAACTTCTGGGTGGGGTGGTGGTGGCCTCTGAAGTCATTCATTCTATGACAACTTCTCAGGAAAAATTTGAGTTCATCAAGTTGGACATGGCCAAAGCTTATGACAAAGTTAAGTGGAGTTTTTATGAGAAGATTCTTTTAGCCTTTGGTTTGTGTCCAGATTGGGTGAGTTGGACTATGAGTTGTGTTACTTCTTCTTTTTTGGTTATTGTGAATAGAGAACCTTCAGAGCTTTTTGGCGCCACTAGGGACCTTTGACAAGGGGACCCTCTATCTTCTTATTTGTTTATTATTATGGATGAGGGGTTGGACCGCCGATTTCTTAAGTTTAGGGTTTCTCTGTGCTTGCTTCATGGTTGGCAGTGGGGCAATGGTTTGCCAAAGCTTTCTCATCTCCAGTTTGTGGATGACACTTCTCCTATAGGGATAGCTCATCTTCAAGAAACTGAATCATTTAGGCAGGTTTTGGATACCTATCTTGTTGCTTTAGGTCAAAAGGTCAATGAGCAAAAGTCTTCTATTTTCTTTTTTAATACTCCTCCGACTATTCCAAGGCAGATTGTGTTGAAGATATAGCAGTGATAGAGATCATCTATGCAGTGACCTAATTTATTTCGTCTAAGTTTCAGCTATTTAGCTTATGTTCTCGTATTGTCTTGGTTGTTGTCGGTGACCTTTCATGTTGCTACGACTGACGGTGGAGGTGATGTGGCTGTCGGTGAAGGTGATGAGGCTGTCGATGCAGATGTAACTGTCTGTGCCTTTCCCTCTCCCTTCGTGTGACTCTTCACTAGGATTTCCGATGTGCTATATTATTATTCTTCCTTGTCTCGTACTCTCTTCGAGAGAGAGAGTTTTATATATCAGCTTCTTTTCTTTGTGATTGGGTCTCTCAGATCAGAAATATTGTGTATTCCTTCTGCATACAGAGTTTCAGATATTTGAAGGTTTTGGATTATATTCAAGTTGTATCAGTTGAGATCATTTTATGATTGATTCATAGAGAATCGAACTCATATTATTATGATTGATAGTATTATGAGACTATCATCAGTTGTATTCTTTTCTGAGATATAATAAAGTTAATTTTGAGTGGGTTGGGTTTTTCACTCTCGGGTGGAGGGTTTTCCTAAGATAAGGGCTTTGTTCATTTGTGTTTCATTCTTTATTTTATGTTCTCAGCTTTTCATATTCTAGTTCAAGTTTTAACATGGTATCAGAGCGCGTCTAGAAGATCGATCCAGAACCAGAATTTTAAGTTCTTTATTTCTTTCAGTTGTTTGCCTAAGTCATTCATTATGGTGAACGGATTGAAAGTAGAAGATAGACTAGATGGTTCGTCAAATTTCTCTTCTTGGAAATTTAGAATTTTGATCACTCTAGAAGAGAATGATCTCCTTGACTATGTCTCGAAAGATGTAGAAGAACCTTCTATTGATGTAGAGAATGTTCAATGGAGAAAGAACAAGACCATGGCTAAGAAAATTCTGATTGATTCTATTAAGGATCATCTAGTGCCTGTCATCTCTAAGTTGGATTCAGCTAAGGAAATGTTTCAGACTCTAAAGGATCTTTATGAATTCAACAATACCAGCAGAGCTTTAGCCCTTAGGCGTCAACTGTTGCATGTGAAAATGTCTAGAGGAGAATCCGTTACTCCTTATTTCATGAAGATTTCTAAGTTAAAAGATCAGCTCAGTGCAATTGGAGATACTTTTGTTGATAAAGACTTGGTTATGTTAGCTATGAATGGACTTCCCATCTCCTGGGAATCCTTCATTCAAGGCATTAGTGGAAGAGATGATCTTCCTAAATTTGATAGGTTGAGGGCAGATTGCATTCAGGAAGAATGCAGACAAGAAGCAAGAGGTTATGGTCGCAAATCTCATCATGAAGATGATCATGTACTTGATGCCCATGCATCTAAGGGCAAAGGAAAGAAAGGTAACTTCAAAAGATTCAGAGATAAGAATGATGAGTCAGCCCCTGTTGCCAAGAAAAAGTGGAAGGACCTTTCTAGAATTCAATGTTTTAGGTGTGACAAATTTGGTCACTTTGCCCATGATTGTGTTTCAAAATCTTTCTCCTCAAAGAGAGTCAAGTGAAAATTCTGAAGGATTCTTATTTATTTCTGCACTTTCTAGTAATGTTCCTACTAACTGTGATACATGGTTGATAGATAGTGGAGCATCTCGTCATATCACAAGTTTTCGTGAGCACCTTCAAACTTGAAAGAAAAAGACTCTCATCTTCAAGTTATCATTGGTGATGATGCTTTCTATTTTGTGAAGGGTGTTGGTTATACTTCTTTTCAGTTGGACTCTGGTATTCCTCTTCATTTAAGTGATGTCCTAATTGTTCCCGGTATTAAGAGGAATCTGATTTCTATTTCTGCATTAGAAGACAAAAGCTATCATGTTGCTTTTGCTGATGGTAAAGTACTTGCATGGAAGAAGAACTCTAGTATTCAATCAGCTCATGTTATTGGTGTTCATCATGATAGTCTTTACAAGCTTTCAGCTCATGATTCTTCAAGTTCAAGTGAGTTGTGGCATAAAAGATTTGGTCAATTAAATTTCAAAACTGTCTTTAATGGAGAAGGTTGTCATTGGTCTTCCTAAACTAAATCAAAACAATGAAGGTATTTGCAAGGGCTGTGCTCTAGGTAAGAACATTAAGAGCACCTTTCATTGTAGTGAAAATAGGGCAAAGAATGCTCTAGAATTAATTCATTTTGATTTATGTGGACCTATGTCAATTGCTTCTCTTAGTGGCTTTTGGTATTATGTCACCTTTATTGATGATTTTTCTCGTAAGTGTTAGATTTACTTTCTTAAGTCTAAAGAGTCTGATGAAGTGTTGTACAGATTTAAAGAGTTCAAAGCTCTAATTGAAAATCTATCTAGCAAGAAAATAAAAATTCTTAGATCTGATAATGGAGGAGAATATGTTTCTGGTGTTTTTCATAACTTTTGTGTTGAAGCTGAGATTAAGAGGGAGTTTAGTGTCCCTTATGATCCTCAACAAAACAGTGTGGCTGAAAGGAAGAATAGGACAATTGTTGAAGCAGCAAAGGCTATGATTCATGACCAAAGTCTTCAAACATTTCTTTAGGCCGAGGCTTGCAGGAAAACAATTCACATTCAGAATCGTAGTCCTCATAAGATTCTGAACAACTTGACTCCAGAAGAAGCCTTTACAGGTGTCAAACCAGATGTAAGTTATTTCAGAATTTTTGGATGCCCTGTTTTTGTTCATGTTCCTAAAGAGAAAAGATTTAAATTAGAACCTTCAGGCAAGAAAGGCATCTTTGTTGGTTATAGTGATTCTTCAAAAGCATATATAATCTACATTCCTAGACAAAAACAAATTGAGATCAACAGGGATGTTTCTTTTGATGAAGATGTAGCATGAAATTCAAAGAATCTAGCATAGAAGCTGATAAAGAAGATTTTGAGCACCCTCAAGAATTAGATACAGCTGATCCGAATCCATCTTCAGACTTTCAGAGGGAGTTTACAGATTTAGAAGATCATGTTGATTCAGCTGATCCAATCGACTCTATAGTTACATCAGCAAGTCCCAGTATTAGTTCAGCTAACAAGAAAAGACCTTTGTGGGCTAGACATACTATGGAAGATGCTGAAAAATATGCAGCCCCTCGTGGTACTTTCAGAGAAAGCAAAAGACCTCACAAGTTTGTTGGTTATGTATCTTTGAAGAGTCATATCTTAGCATCCGAGCCTTCAGATGTTGAAGAGGCTTTAAATCAGCAAGTGTGGAAGGATGCCATGGTAGAGGAATATCAATCTATTATGAAAAATGATGTATGGGACATTGTTCCAAAGCCTAAAAACAAATCAGTGGTTTCTTCTAAGTGGCTGTTCAAAATCAAACATGCGACTGATGGGAGTATAGAAAAGTACAAAGCTAGATTTGTAGCCAGAGGTTTTTCCCAAAAGGAAGGTATAGATTTCGAAGAAACCTTTGCACCTATACCACGTTACACTTCTATCGGGACTATCATAGTTGTTGCAGCTGTTAAGGGTTGGAAACTTCATCAAATGGATGTGAAAACAGCCTTCTTGAATGGTAAAAATGAAGAGGAGGTTTACATTGAGCAGCCAGAGGGCTTTATCATTCACAATAGAAATTGTCATGTATGCAGACTGAAAAAGGCCTTATATGGTCTTAAACAAGCTCCTCGTGCTTGGTATGAAAGGATAGACCACTATCTTTTGAGCTTGGGTTTTCTAAAGAATGTTGTTGATCCAAACTTATATTTCAAGGTATGTGATGATAAGGTGCTGATTTTAGTACTATATGTCGATGATTTATTTCTCACTAGTAATGATGATCTCATTGACAAATGTAAGAAGGATTTAGCTTCAGAATTTGAAATGAAGGATCTTGGTTTGTTACATTATTTCCTTGGACTTGAAGTATGGCAAAGACCAAATGAAATCATATTGAGTCAAGGTAAATATGCGGTTGATATTTTGAATAGATTTGACATGTTAGAGTGTAAGTCTATGGTGACTCCTATGGAAGTAAATCTAAAGAAATTTCATGAGGATATAGCTACTTCAGATTTAGTTGAGCCTACTATATATAGACAATTAACTGGCTCCTTAATGTACTTGGTTAACACAAGGCCTGATACATGCTATGCAGTTAATACCTTGAGTCAGTTAATGTGTGAACCAAGACATATTCACCTTGTGGCAGCCAAACATATATTGAGATATGTATGTGGTACAATTGGATTTGGCTTAAAATTTTCTTCGTGTGTAGAGTTGAACTTGCAGGGGTTTTCTGACTCAAACTAGGTAGGCTGTGTACATGACAGAAAAAGCACTTCAGGTTGCTATTTTAGTCTAGGTTTAGCTATGATTTCCTAGCGCAGCATGAAATAATCTTGTGTTGCACAAAGTACAGCTGAAGAAGAATATGTTGCAACGTATGTGGCTGCAAGAGAAGCTGTGTGGCTTCGGAAATTACTTACAGGCTTGTTTGGACAGCCTTTGGAACCTACTATGATTATGTGTGATAGTCAAAGTTGTGTGAAACTTTCAGTGAATCCAGTATTTCTTGATAGAAGCAAACATGTGGAAATTAAATATCATTACTTGAAAGACATGGTTCAGCGAAAAGCAATTGAACTCAAGTACATTTCTATAGAGGAGCAGATTGCAGACATTCTCACCAAGCCACTTCCGAGAGTGAAGTTTTGTTACTTCCGAGAAAAGCTTGGTATGATGGAGAATGATGCACTTGCTGAGAGAGAGTCTCATCTTCAGTGATACATTGCATGTGTTTAATGAGTTCTTCTCTGTGAGAGAAGTTCGAGGTGAAATCCCTTGGTTAATGAGTTCTTCTCTGCGAGAGAAGTTCGAGGTGAAATCCCTTGATCCACCCTCTAGGAGTAGCTATGGTGGAAGTCATGTGTAGGACTTTATGATTTTTATTTTTGGGGTTTTATTCATCCTCTAGGACTAGCTATGATGAATATTGTTATACTAAGATAACAACTTTACTGAATAAAAACTGTGATTTTTTTTGTTGACATCTTCTGAGTTGCAGGTATGTGTACTTGTCATATGTTGACATAATAAAGATCTCTCTCTTGCTAAGAGGGAGTGTTGAAGATATAGCAGTGATAGAGATCATCTATGCAGTGACCTGATTTATTTCGTCTAAGTTTCAGCTCTTTAGCTTTCATTCTCGTATTGTCTTGGTTGTTGTCGCTGACCTTTCATGTTGCTACAGCTGACGGTGGAGGTGATGTGGTTGTCGGTGAAGGTGATGAGGTTGTCGGTGCAAGTGTAACTGTCTGTGTCTTTCTCTCTCCCTTTGTGTGACTCTTCACTAGGAATTCCGATGTGCTATATTATTATTCTTCCTTGTCTCGTACTATCTTCGAGAGAGAGAGTTTTATATATCGGCTTCTTTTCTTTGTGATTGGGTCTGTCAGATCAGAAATATTGTATATTCCTTCTGCATACAGAGTTTCAGATATTTGAAGGCTTTGGATTATATTCAAGTTGTATCAGCTGAGTTCATTTTATGATTGATTCATAGAGAATCGAACTCATATTATTATGATTGATAGTATTATGAGACTATCATCAGTTGTATTCTTTTCTGAGATATAATAAAGTTAATTTTGAGTGGGTTGGGTTTTTCACTCTCAGGTGGAGGGTTTTCCCATGATAAGGGCTTGTTCATTTGTGTTTCATTCTTTATTTTGTGTTCTCAGATTTTCATATTCTGGTTCAAGTTTTAACAAATTGCAACTATTTTGAAGCTTCAGAGTGGGTCTCTTCCCTTTGTTTACCTAAGTATTCCTCTTGTTGTTGATAGACAACCCAGGTCTTCCTGGCAGATTTTACTTGATAAGTTGCATAAGAAGGTCACTCATTTGCCTCATCGTTGGTTATCTACTGCTGCTAGAGTGACTCTTCTTAAGTCTATTATCCAAGGTCTTCCTACTTACAGGTGTTTTGTTCAAGCAGCCCCTATATATTTCCTTAAGAAATTTGATGCTCTCTCACAGCAATTTCTTTGGAGTGGTAACTTGACGTCTGCTAAGGGGAGCCTTGTTAGGTGGGAAACTGTGGGTGGACCAAAGAAAGTGGGTGGTCTTGGATTACATTCTGCTATTTTGAATGTGCAAGTTCTTGCAGCTAAGCTATATTGGCGTTGGTGTACCAGTCAACATCAACTTTGGGCCCGTAATCTCACCCATAAGTATCTTTCAGGTGTTATTTCTTTTGATGTCCCTCGAAACGGGTTTTATGATCTGTCATACTCTAAAAGTGGGGGCTCAATTGGTTAAGAGTGGGCTTTTTTGGATATGTCATTCAAGCTCATAGGCTCTTTTTTGGTTTGATTCTTGGGATGGACACCCTTCTATTCTTTCTTCTTAACCTCACCTCCAATCCCTTTGTGATATTTTTATTGCTGCAGGCTGGGGCACAATTCAGCATTATAAGGTTGCTCAGAATTGTGGGTTGGTTGTTAGTTTTAGATGGAAGCACTCTTCTGAATGGCCACCGAGAGGATCTGAGGTGGATAGGCAAGAGCTGGCTCAGATTCTTGCTTCTCCGGACTGCAATGCCTTGGTGGGGCATGATGTTTTGTCTTGGGCTGGCAGTGATTTGTCTAGGAAGTACTCTGTTTCTGCAAGATATGGGCAGCTTGGTAGGCAAACATTCGGCAACACTGAGGTCCATTGGTGGAAACACGTTTGGCACAATTTTTCGTAGCTCAATATTTCGTGTGGTTGGTGGGTCAAGATCGATGTCTTACTTGGGACAATTTGTGCAAGCGTGGGTTTCAAGGCCCCTTGATGTGTGTGTTGTGCCATAATAGTGAGGAGAGTGTTTCTCATCTCTTTTGCCAATGTTCTTTATCTAGGGAGATTTGGCACTTTTGGTGGGGTGTATGGAACAAGGCCTATTGGCATGTCTCTTCTTTGACTGAGTTTTTTATCGTTGGGGCGAGACCCCTGTTGCAACCTCATTTCTTCAAGTTGCTTGAGATCTTGGCCCCTCCTTTATTAACTGGAATATCTGGTTGGAGAGGAATCGTAGGATTTTTCAAGATGTGATGTTGGTGGCTCCTTGCTTGTAGTGGAAAATTCTTCATTCTTTGGGAGAAACTGTTTCGGCAAAATGTGATTTGACAGAAACAGTGGATCCTCGAGATGTTGGTTGTTGCAATCATCTTCATCTTCCTCCTCAGCAAGGACAGATCATGAGAAATAGATGTAGACAACTTCTTCGGAAGATCAATAGGGAGGGGCGTTGGTCTCCTCCTCCTCAGGAAGTTATGAAACTCAACACGGATGGTTCTTCTCAGGGAAACCCTGATCATGCTAGTATTAGTGGAGTTGGTCGCGATAGTTCTGAAACTGTTCAGTTTATCTTTTTTGTTTATAAGGGTCTTCATTCTAACAATTTGATGGAGGCTCTTGCCATTTTATATGTTGTGAAACGCGGCTGTCAACTTGGGCGGAGAAGGATCATTTGTGACTCTGATTCCCAGGTGGTGGTGAATTTGTTGAATAGGCGGACTTTAGAAGGTGTTAGTTGGCTTTTAGCTTTGGTTGTTAAATAGATTCTTAATTTGTGTGTTTCTTGGGATTCTTTACTTTCAATCATATTCCTAGATAATGGAACGGAGTAGCAGATTGTTGGGCCAAATGGGCCTTTGATCATATGCAAAATTGGAACATTGTGGATAGGGGTCAATTACCTCCGATTTTGTCTCAAAAGTTGGCCACTTAGTGGAGCTTGACAGGGCTATGTAATGCCCTTGCTTTGTAATTCTTCTGGTTTGAATAAATTTTTACCCCTCTTTTAGTAAAAAAAAAAGGAATTAGTTTTGTTTACTGATCATGAAGCATTGCAATATTTAAACAGTCAAAATAAATTAAGCGCTAAACATGTCAAAGAGTTGAATTTCTGTTGGTGTTGGAAATAAGCCACACCCAGACCAACGATGGACTAGTCCAAGAGGGGCCAGTAGCTCAGTGGTAGAGCACTCCAGCAACGTATGGAAGGTCCTAGGTTCGAGTCCTAGTTGGTCCATGTCTCAACATGGTATCAGAGCCAAGTTGTACTAACCATAATCAGATCTAACATCCTGTAGCCTAGATCTTGCAATATCTTGCTGTCGTAAAATTGATGACAGGTTCCAAGATCGAGGAGAGATTGAAAAGGTTTTGTGATCAAAGGTTTAGCATGGTCACATCTTGGTCCTGTATGCTTGAAGATCTGACTCTTCAGCGTCATTCAAGCTAAGTATTTTTGAGTCATTGCATTCTTGATTGCAAGATATATTATACTCAGCTTATCCAAAAGATTGAAGTGTTATCGTTTGGCTGACCTAGTTCTAGGTCGTATTGATTTTATGATTCTAATTGCCTTAGTTGGTAGACTTATCTAATATAGAACATTATTTAGATATCATCATGATCTTTGATTTGCGTACTATTTTTGTTAGAACTTAGAAGGTATTCGAAATTTCTGTTTGAGTGTTGCAAGGTATTATAGATCGATTCTTCGTTAATGTTTTGATTGGAATCAGGAATGTCTTGGACTCATCATCCACAGTAGTCATCTATATAACTATGATCTAAATACTTGTTATGTTCTCTACATATGTAATTTAGATATTGTTATTATGTTAAATAATATGGACTGGTTCTATTACTGACTTTTGATCTAAAAGTTCTAAGTATTCTTGTGATGAATACTTATATGCATTCTAAGTGAGTAGCTATGCTTGGTTGAGTTATGTTTTTTTTAAATGATCTTCATTCATGACATTTTTTTGTTGACTTGAGTTCTACTTGACATGAATGACTTATGGAGATGTGTATAGTCATGAGGAGCTAATGATTGTTTGCCTTAGCATCATTGATATAAGTATACCGACTGAGGTGTAGGAATTTTATGTTCTATTAATTATGGAGATGAACTCTTAATGAACAAATCGAGATCACTTTGACTTAATATTTTGGCCTATGTGTAATTTTACTAATAGGTGTTCCTGATAGAAAAGTTTAGTTGAAAGATGATCTGCAATCATGTTAGTAGTATGCAAGGGTTAATGTTAGATGAAGAAACTTATTTCTCTTGTCTATTACACAGCCTTGTAGTTCGTATAATATAGATCTTCTTCATGTGCTTTTTGATGTATGGGATTCTTCTACTATCATAAACTACCTTGAGATCTGTTTGGTTTTGGTTCGTATAATATAGATCTTCTTCATGTGCTTTTTGACATATGGGATTCTTCTACTATCATAAACTACCTTGAGATCTGTTTGGTTTTGATCAAGTATAAATTGTGCTTGGTGGTTAACAAAGAGTATAACTAATGAGTATTTTATTAATATCATTTTGCAGAATGATGTTGTTGTTAGATCAATTTTATCAATGCTCACTTGTTTTGATTTACTTTTGATTACTTCCTCTGGACTGAACTGCAAATAGATGAACTAATGGATATTATGGCTGCATTCAGTCTTTGGTCTTTTCTATGTTCTTTCTCAACCTTCAAATCTGACCATTGATGTGAAGAATGAGATCTACTATAAATGTTTTATGAAGAAGTTATGTGTGGCTCCTTGTTGTTTTAGAAGTGTATTAAAGATCCCTTTTTTGCTCTTGATGTTTTAATGCAAACCTTTCTTGTTTTGTTTTGTAATACCAAAGATAATGATCAACTATGGACCTTAATGGAATCTTGAGTTCTGATAATTGTAGATTCATCACTTCTCCTATAAGAGGTTGATGGGGCACGGTTGGATGATTTGTGAGGTTTGAGTATTCTTTATTGTGCTTACTCCGTTGTCTGTTCCAAGAGATTGAATTTATATCTTGTCTTACTAACGTTGCATAATGTTGCTATTCATTGGCTGAAACTATTTTCTACAAATTTGTGATTCTATTTGTGATTCCTCTTTGAAAGATTTCGCAATTGATCTCTTAGGATTTTCATTTTCTATTGATGACATTTGATTGGCAATCTTGTTGTGTAATCTCTTGATGGAAGTTATCCTCATCTTAACAATTGTGCTATGGGTCCACTTTATTGATTGATAGATAGATGGACAGGATCTTTGAGATTAACATAAAAGATTGATTGTGCAGAAGTTAAGAGGGAGCACCTCCTTCTGAGTTTGGTATACTCTAACTTATGTTGGTTGATTACCTTTTATTATGAGTATTAGCATGGAAATTTTTTTTTCTTGGGTCAAGCATTTTTAATTTCATTATGATTGAACTGACTTGATGCTTAAGTGTATGATTTCCTATCCTTGAGTACAAGAAATTGATTGGATCTTTCAGTGGCTTGGAGTGCTTCTGAAACAGGGCATACTGATTCTTCAAGGGAAATTATTGGGATGGGCATACACTCGAAGGAAGTTCGAGTGCTTTGGAAGCTGTGATTGGACACAGTTGCTGCTGAGAGGGAGTTCCAGCTACTTTGGTATATCTTGAGTATGTATTTGGTATATCTTGAGGGTTATGAGACTCAGGATAGAGTAACTCATGTGTGCAGATTGAAGAAAGCCATGTATGGCCTCAAACAAGCCTCTCATGCTTGGTATGAAAGAATTGATAAATACTTGTTAAGTTTAGGATTTTGTAAAAATGATGCTGACTCTAACATCTATTTTAAGTTATCCAATGATGAAATGCTAATTCTAATTCTAATTCTATATGTGGATGATTTATTTCTTACTAGTAAAGATGAACTTATCATTAGATGTAAGAAAGAACTAGCTTCAGAATTTGAAACGAAGGACTTAGGTCTAATGCATTATTTCCTAGGTCTAGAAGTATGGCAAAGATCTAACGAAATTTTTCTAAGTCAAGGAAAGTATACTATTGATATCTTGAAAAGATTTAGAATGATGGATTGTAAACCTATGTCTACTCCTATGGAATCTAACTTAAAGAAGTTAAGTGTTTCTGCAGCTAATTCTGATTTTGCAAATCCATCGGAGTACAGGGAGTTGATTGGATCACTGATGTATCTAGTTAACACTAGACCTGACATATGCTTTACAGTGAATGCTCTCAGCCAGTTCATGAGCATGCCCAAACATGTTCATCTTTTTGCAGCCAAGCACATCCTAAGATACTTGCGAGGCACAGTTGGTTATGGGCTGAAATATCCACTTAACACTTCAATAACCTTGGAAGGTTATTCAGATGCAGATTGGGCTGGAAGTGTCAAAGACAGGAAAAGCACTTCTAGCATTTGTTTCAGCTTAGGATCCGCAGTGATCTCTTGGTCTTGCAGAAAACAATCCTCAGTTGTACTAAGTACTGTTGAAGCTGAGTATATTGCAGCAAGCGTAGCTTCTAGAGAAGCAGTGTGGCTTCGTAAGCTTCTTGCTAGGCTGTTTGGTCAACCTTGGGATCCTTCAATTATTCATTGTGATAATCAAAGTTGTATCCAGTGTTTCATGACAGGTCAAAACATGTGGAAACTCATTATCACTTCATTCGAGATATGGTGCAAAAAGGCGCCATTCAGCTAAAGTATGTCAGCACTGATGAGCAGGTTGCAGATATTCTTACCAAGCCTCTGTCCAAAGTGAAGTTTGTGTACTTCAGGGACAGACTCGGTGTTTTGGAAAATGAAACCCTGATTGAGAGGGAGTCTCAACCTCAGTAATACATTGTGTTGTATCAAACCACCCTCTGCGAGGAATGTAAGGTGGTATTGTAATCTTCTCAGGGAGAAGAGCAATTGTTAACCATCCTCTGCAGGCAATGTAAGATGGTGGAAAAGATCCTCTCCACCCTCCGCGGGCAATGTAAGGTGGATCCAGTCTATGCTTGTGTGCGAGCTGGAAGATTATATTTCGTAGTTCCATTATATGCTTGTGTGCAAGATGGAAGACTACAATATTCTGATTATGTAATCCATTCTTTGCTTGTGTGCAAGATGGAAGATTATGGTTATGTTTCTCCTCCCTAATTAAGAGGGAGTGTTGATTGTAATTAGGGAATAGCGGATTCCAATTGCCTTGGGCAACATTGGAATCCGCCCAAAGGGCTGGCCCCTTTCTTCAACGTGTAGGGTTGGGCCCTAAACCCCATGGCACCACTTAAACTTGCTCATGCCACACTCAACGTGCTCTTCCAAAATAGGGTCTACCCTATTCCATCAAGGCTAAAAGGAAAAGTAATAAATAAAATAAATTATAAAGCAAGCCGACATGACTAAAGACATTGTTCCCCATATAAATAAATAACAACTTCACATTATCATTCACTCATTCATCATTCCATGCTAATTATACCTCTGCCTAAAATGTGAAGTTTGAAGAAGTAATATTGGCGATTTGTATCTGTCATAAAAGGCGCTAATATCAAGAGCAAATACCATTACAAGGAGGGCGAACTATTCTGCAAATACCATTACAAGGAGGGCGAACTATTCCAGATTCAAGTAGCTAGGGTTGCAGTCCAGTTTCAGGGAAAGGTGCAAACTTAAGATACAATAAAGTGCAGACCTAGGGTGTGGATCTGATTGCTGATTACTGTGTTAAATGGGGCAGGCTTGAGACTTACAAAAGTGCAGACTTGTTGAAGACTTTATCAGCCCTATGTGCAATCATCTTCAAGTACTAAAGATAAGTGTTGTAATCTTCATATGAATATAATCCATAATTAGATCTGAGGATCTTTTCTGGCTGGGTTTTTCCTCCTAGAAGGTTTTCTCAGGGTAATTGTGTTTTGTTCTTATTTGTTCATTTCTATGCTATGCCTAGATCTAGAAATCTCTAAATTTTACAACAAACAATTTAATTAGAAACTAAATTCTGATTTATAAGTTTTACATTAAACTGGAAATATAAAATCAACATGGTATCAGAACCAGGTCCAGGCTAGGAGCCCCAAGCACACGAGAGGTGTGGCTTATGGGGGGGCGTTGGTGTTGGAAATAAGCCACACCCAGACCAACGATGGACTGGTCCAAGAGGGGCCAATAGCTCAGTGGTAGAGCACTCCAGCAACGTATGGAAGGTCCTAGGTTCGAGTCCTAGCTGGTCCATGTCTCAAAAAATTCTACATAGTTATTCTTTTGTGGTGAATAATAGAGGTGGAAAGTCTAACAGAGTTGTAGAAGCATTAAGTAGAAGACATAATTTGTTAATAGAAATGAGCATCCAAGTTGTTGACTTTGACAAGTTGAAACATTTGTATGAGGTTGACATTGATTTTGTTGAAGCATGGAAATCTTGAAGTTACCAATAGATGGAGACAAGACAAAATGATTAGAACTATATAATTCTCAAAAAGTTGTTATTTAAGGGCAATCAATTGTGTGTATTCTTAAGAATCCAATGAGGGATAATTTGATAAAAGAGAAACATCGTGGTGGATTGTGGGACATTTTGGCCTTGATAAGACATTTTTGTTGAACATTAGATATTATTTTCGGCCACAAATGCATAAGCCTGTTAGAAAGTATGTACAAATTTGTAGAACTTGTCAAGTAACAAAAAGTGTAAGTCAAAATGTTGGATTGTACAAATCATTACAATTTCCAATATGGAAGGATATTAGTATGGATTTTGTATTTAGATTACTAAGAAGACAAAGGGGCTATGATTTTGTTTTTGTAGTTGATAGATTATCAAAAATGGCACAACTTATTGCTTGAATGAAAACTAATAATGCAGTACATATAGCTGATTTATTTTTCAAATAAATTGTGAGGTTATATAGGTTACCTAAAAGTATTGTGTCAAACCGAGATGTGCACTTAGTTGGACATTTTTTGAGAATTTTATGGAAGAAAATGAACATAAACCTTGAGTGTGGTTCAGCATATCATCTGCAAACAAATGAACTAATAGAAGTTGTTAACAGGGATTTAGGAAATTTACTAGAATGTTTATAAGGTGAGAAAAACAGGAAGTTTGGATTTAATCTTACTGTAATTTGAATTTGCTTATAATAACATATAATTAGGAGTAGTAGACGAACATCTTTTTAGATTATCTATGGTCAGAATCCAAGGAATGTTTCAGAATTAAGGGATTTTACCATACATCACAGGAAAAGTGTTATAGCTGAAGAATATGTAGAATATATGACAAAATTGCACCAAACAATTAAACAGTAATTAGAAAAAGTCAAAGTTACCCCGAGTTTCCGAGACGGGGACGGCAGGGGACGGCGGGACACGTTTCCGGGACGGCAAATTTTTTTACCAAATTTGGGGACGGCGAGGGACGGCAAAGGGGACGGCTATATAAAATATAGGAAAAATTTAAAATATATAGGAAAATTTCAAAATTCTAAATGTTCATATGAAAACATGGATAAAGCATGCATACATACATTATATTCATATGAAAATAATAAAACATGGATATAGCATGTGTATGATACTATGAAAAGTTGAAAACATTTTAGAATGTAAATTCTGAACATACAACATTGTTAATACTCAATACACAATATGCAATTATGCATTCATAAATCAGAATTTCAATTCATTCACATTGTCAATATGCATATCAATAGACTCGGAGGTTAAATTTTCCCTACTTTGATCGACGCAGTTTCCCCCCATATTTTTCAACGGGGGTTTGGGGGCAGCGCCCCCAAGGTGGGGTCAAGGGGCAGCGCCCCGCGAGGCCAAAAAAACTTATACTTTAATAAAGGCATTGGGTGTTATTTTTCTATTGTCTCGCCGAGTTTGGCGATTTTCTAATCTCTGTGTCAAAATGCCCAAAGGCTACACTGCTGCCACATAGTTTCATTGTCAAAATTATGAATTAAATTAATAAATTTAAAATTTAATTAATGTTATCTTTTAATTTTTTTTATTTTTAATAACAATTTGAATTAATAAGGGGCCTATATTAGAAAATTTAAATAAAAAATTAAAAATACAACTTTTTTTATTTTTTTTAATATTTTTTAAGGGCCTTAGAATGGGGGACATCTGGCCTTCCCCGGGACGGATTGGGGACGTCCCAGTCGTACCCAGCCGTCCCCGAGACGTACGGACGTCCCCCAAAGCTAGGGGGGACGATTGGGGACGGGGGGAAACGACCCCTAGCCGTCCCCAAGTCCCCAAAACGTCCTTGGGACGGGGACGAGGGTTTTCAGGTTGGGGACGTGTCCCCAGGTAACTCTGGAAAAAGTTAATCAAAAATACAAAGAAAATGCTGATCAAAGGAGAACATAAGGAATATGAAGTTGGAGATGAAGTAATGGTTTATTTAACGAAAGAAAGATTTCCACGAGGTACATATAATAAACTGAAGATCAAGAAATTTGAGCAGTGTAGAATTCTTAAGAAATTTGATTTTAGAAATGCACATGAAATGGAATTACCTAAGAAGATTGATATTTCACTTATATTTAACATAGCTAATCTTGTACCATGAGAGAAATTCAAAGAACCCCAAATCAGTAAAAAATTTGAATACACCGGTATCTACACAAAGGAGAGAAGAAATTTAAGAGAATTTTGATTACAAAATTGGGAAAAGCACAAGGAATAGATAGTATGAAGAGTGCTTAGTGAAGTGTAAAGAAAAACCATTTGAATAATAAGAGATTGCACAAAATGGTTGAAAGCACTAATGTAAAAATTAATGAGATTACTGATTCTTCTAAAAAATTGCAAAGTTGTGATGATAGCTTGCAGAGAGTTGAAGCTGAAAATGTTGGCCAGCCAACTTCTACTAATCCACAAGTTGGGACAGCAAGCAACAATGTTGCAACTACTCCTTCTAATGATCAAAATGAAGGTGCTAATTCACTTTTTGAGGATGGAACAACAGAAAATCAGTCAAGTACAGCAAATGCCTTAGCCGGTCCTACAACTTCACATGATAGAAATGCAACTACAATCAGAACTTCCCTCAAGTCTACTTCAAGATTGTTGAGAAAAATCATCCTGTTAATCAGATTATGCAAGAGGACAGAGCTAGAGCATCAAGAAGACAAGTCAATTACTATGAGGACGATGATATCTCACTACTGTCCATGATTGAACCAAAGACTTTTGAAGAAGCAGCAGAATATAAGTCTTGGGTTTCAGCTATGAAAGAGGAGTTAGACCAAATAAACAAGAGTGGAACTTGGGAGCTTGTTCCAAGACCTAGAGACAAAAACATGATTGGTACAAAGTGGGTTTTTAGAAACAAATTGGATGAGGATGGCCAAGTGGTAAGGAACAAGGCAAGATTGGTGTGCAAGGGATATGCTCAGGTTGAAGGTATAGATTTTGATGAAACTTTTGCACCAGTTACAAATTAGAGGCTATTAGAATGTTTTTAGCATTTGCCTCTTTTAAAGGTTTTAAAGTCTTTCAAATGGATGTTAAATCTGCATTCTTGAATGGTGATTTGAATGAAGAGGTATATATAGAACAACCTGATGGTTTTATTTCAGAGCATCAAGATTATGTGTGCAAGCTGAAAAAGGCACTTTATGGCCTCAAACAAGCACCTCGTGCTTGGTATGACAGATTGAATAGCTATTTGCTTCAACAAGGGTTCAGAAGAGGTGTTGCAGACAGCAACTTATACATCAAAGAGGAAGGTAAAAACATGTTGATTATTGTTGTTTATGTTGATGATTTGTTCTTTGAAAGTGATTGTGTGCAGATGTGCGAAGTTTTTGCAAATAACATGAAGGAGTTTGAGATGTCCATGTTAGGAAAGCTGTCATTTTTCCTTGGGCTGCAAATTCATCAATCTAAGGAAGGTATATTTATTTCTCAGACAAAATATATTAGAGAAATGTTGAAGAGATTCAAAATGGAAGATTGTACACCTGTTTGCATGCCTATGGTGACTGGTTGTAAGCTCAGTAGGGATGATGAATCACTAGATGCTAATCAGACTCTCTACAAGTCTATGATCAGTAGCTTGTTATAAGTTACAGCCACTAAACCTGACATAATGCAGGTTGTAGGTTATGTTGCAAGGTTTCAGGCAGCCCCTAAGGAGACACATGTTCATGCAATTACAAGAATATTCAAGTACCTTAAAGGTACTATGGAGTATGGCCTTTGGTATCCAAGTGGAAATGCCTTCTTGCTTACAGCATACACAGATGCAGATTGGGGTGGTTCAGTTGATGACCAGAAGAGCACAAACGGAGGTGCCTTCTTCCTTGGTAAGTGTTTGGTTTCTTGGCACAGTAAAAAGCAAGCTTTAGTTTCTCTTTCAACCGCTGAAGCTGAATATATAGCAGCAGTGTCTTGCTGTAGACAAGTTCTTTGGATGAAGCAAACATTGCAAGACTTCAAGGTAGATTTTAATCAGCCAATTCTTATTTTATGTAATAACATGAGTGCTATTAGCATATCAAAAAATCTAGTTTTACAGTCTAGAACTAAGCACATTCCAATTAAGTATCATTTTTTGCGTGAACAAGTTAGTGACCAGCAAGTGAAGCTTGAATATGTTTCTACTAAGGATCAACTTGGAGATGTTTTTACAAAGCCCTTGCCCAAGGACACCTTTGAAAAGTTAAGACAGCAACTAGGAGTGGTTTCACTCCATCATTGAAGGGGTGTATTGTACAGGGGGAGCATCCATTGTATTATCTTATGCCCCAGTTCAGTTTGTGCAGGTTTATTCATTGGTTTTTATCAGTTTGCAGCTTTGTTTCAGTCATTGATGTCAAAGGGGGAGCAGTATCTTAGAGGAAGCAGTAAGAGCAATATTGTTTTTATGGCTTCAAGAGGTGGCAATTGAAAATGGGATTGTCATCAATGACAAAGAGGGAGATTGTTAGATATTTTGTCATTGATATCAAATGGTTGTTGTCAAGCTTGTGTCATTCAAGCTTGAAGATTACTCAAAGTAATTTTGGACAAAGTTTGAAGTGTTTTTCGAGCTGTTGTTAATTCATTAGATTTCCTCATTTTTTATTGACCTGCTTGACCTGCTTGAGGTGCTTGACCTGCTTGAGGTGCTTTGTTGGCTGCTTAAGCTACTTGGCTGTCTACCTAAGCTGGTTGCTAGTCTATGTCTATCCTATGCCAAGTCATCAATTAAATAATCACAAGGATGTTTTTATTTGGAATCTTATTTTCGGATTGAAATCGAATTAATTATGTGGTGCATTGTCTTCGCCTTTGGTGTAATGTGTTTCTGACCCGGGCGATGTTTTAACTTTATAACATATGCTTCAAGAAGACAAAAATCAGGGTGTGTGCGTGGCATTAGTCTGCTGCATTTTAACTTTATAACGTATGCAGCAAGAAGACAAAAATCAAGGTGTGTGCGTGGCATTAGTCTGCTGCATTTTAACTTTATAACGTATGCTACAAGAAGACAAAATTCAGGGTGTGTGCGTGGCATTAGTCTGCTGCATTTATCAAAAGGTCAGAACAAAATTAAAGGAGGAGTTGTGCGCATATGTGCCTTTTAAAAAGTGGTTCTAACTGCATGCTGTATTAAGAAGATATGCTACTTGCGCCTGGGAGACGTGTTCTTAATAATAAGGTGAAGTCGTGAGAAATTGGGGGTGCTGCCGAAAATAATTTTCTTTGCCAAGTCGTGCGTTGAAGAAATAATTGTAGTTTCTAATTTTGACTCTCTTAATAAGGTCGTGGTGTGCAGAAGAGTTAAGAGATGACGCGTATTCTGGAGAAGTTCTTTTTCGTGGTGTTGAATTTTACATGTCTTTGAAGAAGGCTGGACGCTTTATTCCGCACGTATAGGAGAATAAAGTTTGTTGTCAGAGTGGTAAAAGAAAAAAAAAAGGATGAGGAAGTAGTGGATTCTTTATTGGGTTGTTCTGATTGAAATTTTTTATTTTTTTCAATTTCATTTTTGAAGACGTCTTCTGTCTATGTGCTGATATATCAATTGCAGATTTTATGAGGAATGGGGGTCGCTGCATGGGTTTCAGATGCCTGGTGGAGTTTCTTTTTAATGCAGAGTATGTGAAGTGAACCAGTTTTGATTTTTTTTTTTAACATAATTTTTGGGTGACTGTGGTCGAATGAGATAAGCTTAAATGAAGACATTCCAGGAGCTGTGCACAGAATGGATAGATTGGGTTAGTTTCTGAGAAAAGATTATTCACTGATATTTGCTTCAAATTTCTCAGTTGAGTCATTCTGAGGTTGCAAAGGAACATACATTTTTTAAGAAGAGAAGTTGGTATTTTCTGTGCAATTTATTGAAGAAGCTTTGACTCTTTTTGTTTGGCACTTGAGCTGGTGGTTTTACTTGTATGAGGTTGGAGCCAGTTGTTATTCTCAGTTGGTGCTGAGTTGGTGGTTTTACTTATATGAAGTTGGAGCTTTTTTTTTTGTTATACTCAGTTGGTGCTCTCTATTAATTGTTGCCTTGTATTTTGGGTTGGTGCCCTTCTGAAGTTTATAAGAGACTTTTTGTGCCGTGGTTTTTAACCCGAAAGGGTTTTCCACGAGAAAATTTTGTGTTCTTGTCTATGTGCTTTGCCTGCATTCGTACTTTAATATATCTAGCAGCTTCATTATATGTTAGAAGTTTTTAAATCTCCAATACTGATTAACCCCCCCCCCTCTCAGTATTGGCTGTGTGACTTTCACAAATGAGGCAGTTAGTTAAGGCTTGTACCAATTATTCAATATGTAACAGTAATATTTGTTTGATCAATATGACAACTATTTAAAACTTGCGGCAATTCATAATGTTACCTGCATCACCATAGGTTCTAGCAAGGAATGGCACCACATTGAATTTGGAGACTCTAAGCTCATTGGAGACAACCATACATGTTACCAATCAAACTACATGCTATGCCAAGGGCTGCACCAAATCTCAAGGTAAATTGTTCAGAAATTCATTCAATTTTGAGACTAGTGATCTTATCACCTCATTCTACGTACATGGATCATGGTATAAAACCACATTATCTCCTATATAAGGGAAGTCCAATATGATTTGAGGACAAGTGGCTCAAAGTAGAGAAAGGCAACAAAGATCTTAGAAGAAGTTGACAGAGAGCCTAACGAAAGAAAGAAATACAATATGTGAGATCATAAGATACAGAGAAATCTACTGTAATTCATGAGTAATGCCTAAAACTTGTAATACAACTCTTTTGATCAATAATGCTCCATTGATTTGCACAAATAATTTGTTTATCGGATGAATTAGATATGGTTTAGTTTGATAAATTTGTTTTTGGCTGCAAGGATAGATAATCCTCGACTACATTATATATTTGTGAAGAGAGCTACAAAGATCACCAATGTAACTTCAAACTTCAGTTTAGCTTTCAAATAGAATTAGTTTCAAAAAATTTAGTATTTTTTTAGTGTAGCTTTAATTTGTTTATAGATATCAGAACCTTTCATGGGAGTTTTATGCTTGGTAGATAGGGAGCAAATCCCAATATGATAAATTTGTGAGGGCATGGCTAATTCCAAGGAGACCATTCAAGACTATCAAATTTGATCTCATTTGGGGGATCATTGATCGGAGATGAAACTATCAACTCCATTAACCCATTCATGTCATGGCATGCTACCGCAACCATCTTTTTCTCCACTGACTTCATAGATATTAATGGAGAGATTATTGAGAGCCACTCAACAAGCAATAAAAGGACAACACCTAAGGTTGAGATGAGGAATCTAATTATTTCAAAGTTGTACAATTAAAAGCAGGTTAGAAAGAGGCTCTTTCTTCAACACCAAGTAACAAAAAATTTAAGCCTTTGCCAATACTTTACGATTATTGCTTAAAAGTTACAACTATTGCTTACAATTTACAATTATTGCATATAAACTTTTAAATATCTTATTTGCAGGTTCTTGGTGAGAAGATTAGGATGGAAATACCCTAAATCTTCAAAAGTAACCCTTTATATGTTGTCTCAACATTGTAGCACTTATGGATGTGAACACAACTGGAGTTTGTTTGAGTCCATTAACACAAAAAATCGCAATAAGTTGTCTCAATGACCTAGCATTTGTTCCATACAACCTTTAACTTCACACACAGTGGAGGACACAACTGCTCAAGAGCCTATAGACTTGCATAAAATTGAAGCGTACAAAGACTAGACTACATAACATGAGGAAACACCATTATTTATGTAAGACTAAATTGTTGATTTCAAGAGGTAAGCAATAAAGGGTGTTGCTACAACAAATGCAACAGATGCTGAATAGGAAGACATCATTGTACATGATTTTGCACATGAAGTGGAGTCACTTCCATATGGTTCTAAGCATAGTTACCAGGAGACCCGTCTCTTACCCCTGAAAACACGTACCAGTACCAGAGATGCATGAAAACAAGTGAAACAGGATAAAATCAAATTGTAAATCATAGACGCTTTCGTAGAGAAGAGCCGCATTCAAATCCCCTTGAAACATGTTACATGCTTAAATGTACAAATGTTGAATATCAAATTAGGCAAACTTGTTATGCCCCTAACCGTATAATGTGTACTAGGTTATGAGTAGTCAACTTGTGGGTTGATACCTTAACTCTTACATTAGACACATAATCACTATTAAAATCATAAATAGGTCGTCCTAGGAGTTGTACTTAAGTATCTAACTTAGCCTGTGTAGTATCCAAGGCATAAGTATGTTATATATAGGAAGTATTGGTTAGTCGTTATCATCATGTTGAGCAATGTGTTCTTGGTGAAGACTATTGGAGCTATCCACCATGAAGTGAATTAGGAGGTAGCCCCCTTGAAGTGGCATATTATTATCAAGTATTTGCAGCATATTTACTATTATATTCTTCTATCGTGCAAGTTATTTTGTTACAAAACTATCACATCCAATTCTAAGTGTGGCATACCCAACAAATGAGGCCCAATGCAAGCCTTGGATGAATTTAACAAAGGAGATACCCCTAAGTCATGGCATCTAAAGCTGAGGGATGCCCTAGAATGTAAACTTACCAATCAAAAAATTTCTCATGAAAATTTTGAAAAACAAAAACACAACATAAAAGTCCTAAGAGATTTTTAAAAAAGGCAAATTTTGTTATTTCATGTCAAATATAGTGCATAGAAATAAAAACAAACATAAAAACGCTTTTACATTTCCTAAGAGGGTTTATATAGCTATCTTAAATATTGAAATCTGTTAAATGTCCAGAGGTATCAACTTTGAGATACTTATATGTTGGGTTTGTGTGTAACAAACAATGCAAAAATTGTAGAGAAACTAGTTTGTTGGTTGAGACACTATTCATACAGCTTTTATACACCTTGTGCTATCCACTCATTAGACCTTACGCTACAAAAGATTAGCAACAAAATTGATTGGATCAAATAGGTGTATACCAAGACCAAAAAGATTCAAATATTCATCACCAAGCACCACATGTTGCAGACCATATTCAATTCATTTTCAAATATAGAGCTATTGTAAGTAAGTAAAACAATACAATTAAATATGTTTCTTTTTTTGTTATGTACATTTTTTATGTTAATGTTTTAATAGTTTTTTGAGACCCGATTCATCTCCAACACAATCATCTTCAGATAACTTGTGAAAGTGCAAGGAACTCTTTATAACATGGTCATAATCTAACTTTGGTCCATATGGAGGCAATCCTGTTAATTTTAGTACTTTCAGATTGAATAAAACTTAGAAAATTAGAATTAGGTTAATCAATTTATAGTTTTCCAGACTTTAAGCATAATAAAGGAAATGAAATGCTAAAGACAATGCACAGTTACCCTGGGAAAACCTCCTAGGAGGAAAAACCCAGCTAAAGGGTCCTCAGATCTGATTTATGATTAGAATTTAACTGAACATTACACACTTATCTGGAGTTGCAGCCACTATGTGAGGGAGATAATCAGTTTGCAGTCCTTCTCATCTGATCACAGTCCTTTAATGAAGTCTTCTATATTTTGGAGATGGACTGCTGCCTCTTAAGAAATTTGCTGCCTTCAATTTGAAGACTACTGCTGTTTGATTGAGTTCGCTATCTCCTATTTAGGATCTGTAGCACCCTAATGAAGTTCCCTGTCTGCTGATTGGGATCTGCTACAACCTTAAGAAGTTTGCTGTCTGCTGTTTGGAATCTGCTACAACCTTAAGATGTTCGTTGTCTACAATCGCTATCTAGAAGAGCTTGCTATTGTCAAATGCTTTAGTCTGAAATTCGCTTTTCACCGAATACAATATCATCAGCTTGAAGGACTTGATTGTGATAATGAGAGGTATACACTGCATTTATAGGAGACATATTGTTTCCCAAACATGTCGGCCTCCTTTACAATTTAAACCATATAAATTATTGATTTCCCTTTAATTTAATTGGATAGGGTCGGCCCTATCAAGGAGGCGTGTTTAGTTGAGTGAAGTGTGCAAGCCTTTTTAGGTGAGTGCCGTGAGGTAATGGGCCTGGCCCTATATGAAGGGGGCGGATTCCAATGTTGCCCAAGGCAATTGGAATCCGATAGCCCTAATTACAAACAACAAATCCAACACTAAGAGGGCAACAAACATTAAGCAAATGATCCTAGATCACACTTGGAAGGATTGTGTGAAATATCTTCTTAGTTTCACCAAGCCCAGCATGAGTATAACCCACCATACTGACATGGATAGGACATGCTTGGGAGAGGCATATGATGGCATCCTCAATGATTGAGAAAATGCAGACCATAATAAAAACCCTAAAGAATTTTTCTTCAAACATGGGCACACAATTCCTATTGAACAATGGAGCAAAATGACAACTCCATTGTGTCTTCTTGCCTTCACATTGAATCCAAAATGCTATAGCATCAAGATGCTCTTTTTGCCAAAAAAAAAAGTTGCATCATAGAAAAATGTGGAAATCAATGACAAGCATAAGCTAGCATTTGCTAGACACTACCTTCTTCATCCTAATTTAGAGGATATAGTTACAAATGAGTTTGTTGAGTTTGTACGCTCAAATGGTCAAAATATTTCTGCTCTGTGACAAGCACGAGTAGGATTCTTACAATTAGCAGTACCTTCATGGCTAAACATTTGAACACTATTACCTCTTGCAATCAAATTTTTATTGCAAGTACGGTTTTTTTTCAATCTACAACTCTCTAAATTTGAAATTTTTATCATTTTTTATATTAGTTTTTTCAAATTTAAAGTTTCATTTGTAATTTTACGACTCTAACTCACCACCTTGCCTTCATTAGGTGGCCAATTCACCTTCATCTAAGTGGAAACAAAATGTATATTCCTGTATCCACTCAGTAAAGCACATTTGACTGGAATCAAAAAAGGAAAACGAGTTAGTATATGTACATTTCAACTTATGCCTTCTTTTGCATAAACAAAACAACTACAAGGGGCAACAAAGTTGCAGGAGGTAAGAGACAAAGCTAGCTGACTTGAACACTTCCACTGACCAACAATCTTCATTTTTTGAGGAGTTACATAGCCATCATACTTTTATGCACTCCTTGTGGCTCTTCTAATTTACCTGCATCATCTAATGTCAACGATAACGATGATGATGATGATGATCTTGATTCTTTATGAAAACCTGTACAGCACTGATTGCCAATTTTATTATTTTATAATTGAATAACAAATACCTATTATGACATTTGAGTTTGACAAACTAACATCAATGCAGTATTTTTAATTTTTGTGTTGGCTTTGTTTATTATATGCATGCTATTTGGTATTCTGAACTTAATTTTTGTTTTTAGGCAGCAAGTATGTATATATTTATTGATTTGTATATGTTTTTTGTATGTACATACCCAAAATGAACCCAACCCTGAAAGAAATTGTACCATACTGGCATACCCATACCCAAACCAGTAACCTAGATAAAAAGACAAGAATTTGATTTTCCAAAATTTTCTAAGTTTTTGCACACTGAAATTTTCAAGCCTTTCAATGTGGTTTTTTGATGGTTAAACTATACCAGACAAAGATTTGCACCCTTTAATCATTGTGTAAACATCCTATGGTTTCCAGTGGTTTTAAACCTAGAATTGCGAAGTTATGGCCCAAAAAAGTTACTCAGTTTGATGGTATTCTGTCATAAACTGTCCTAAACTGCCACCTCAATCATATTGATACAGATATAGAGTGCAAAGATGAAGATCCTCAGCTCTAAAACCTCAGGCTCCTTTCCAAAGGGAAGAAAACAAACACTCACCATAATGTGCAAGCTCTGGGGATAGATTCTGCAGTGCAAAAACTGATAATGTTCATGAACCATAGAGAAGTTCAAGGAAACTTTTAAACAGATAATTAGGGAATGGTCTAGTAAAACAAAGACAACTATACATCAGAACTTAAAAACCTTTAGGATGACCATGCTTATAATTTACCACATTATCAGAGTTTGAAGAATAGCATATTCTAAGACGCAACTCAAAAATATCCATTAATATATGCAATGAATGACCACAATGTCAAAGTTTGTGAAGTAGCAAACTGATGATTACCTCAATAAAATCCATAAATGAATGCAAAGGTACAACAACTTGAAGGCCAATTTACAAGACCTCCTCAAGAAGGTGGCATTTGCAATCTATTTTTCTAGATGTCAGTTTACACTTTGCCGCACAATTATTAACTTGGCAAGTTCTCACCAGACTCCCTAGAACTTAGGAAGTTTTCTGCCCAGCAAGCAACTCGCAGGGACATGCTGCTGAGTCAGTGCAGGAAACTCATGCATTCTGAGCAAGACTCACCAAGTTTATAACACAGACTCAGCTATTTTTGGCAGATGATGAAAAAGAGTGCTGGGGTCTGTAATAACAATTTTTTCCCCCAAAATTTTGTCTTCGGCAGGTGCGAATGCAATCGAGAAAAGAGATTGTTGACTCATTTAAAGTTTGGTTTGAAGATTTAATCAACAATTGGAGACAATTGAGGAATTATTCACTTCACATGAATTCACAGTTTGAAAACTCAGCAGACTCAGCACAACTCACAAATCTCGCAACAAAATGCACCAAGACAATGCAACTTACATGTCATGTCTTGGCTGGGTAGTTGGCAAAAACCTCAAAAAAATTTAACAGAAATCAGCCTGATTTATACATTTTGGGTATGGACTCATATGCTGAAATGTAACTAAAAAGCCACACCTTTTTTTTTCATTTCAACAATTTGTCTGTCCTCTGATTTCAACCAACAGGTGAGGTATTTTGCAGCTCAGAGACAAAATGCCTTGAGAGAGGAGTTTGGAAGTTCAAATATTTGAAAAAGATTCATTAACCATAATATTTCTATATTCAACTCAAACTGTATAGCCCTCATAATTTAGACCAGTTAGCTTATCTAGCTTCACCCTTAGCTCTTTGAAGAATGAAGACTTGGTCAAGAAATATTGAGGACATGGTGTCAGAGAAAAGTTGAAAATACAGTGATAAAATTATGAAAGGTGGCATCATCATGAAGGTTTATGTGGTCTCAAATGTTTTAATTTGGTCTTGGTGACAGAGGCTTCAGCTCTCAACCCTACCCAATATTGCAACAAGTAATGTACCAGGGGCACCACCTCTGAATCACACAAGGGGTGCTGCCCCTCAACTTGGCTGGAGGCTCCGCCCCCAAACCCCTGCCTGCTGCCATCCCCCAATTGAGGCCCTTGGTCCCTCCATTCCGAGACTCCACAGAACTATGTAATTTATTGATTCGAAGGACATAGACATATGTAATCTTCGAATGACAATCGATGATCAAAATAGACTTATATGTTCTCTAAATACATTAGTTTCTTTCTTTTTTGGTCAAGTCCCAAGATTAAGTCATAATTTTGGGCTCCCAAGTCCATGCGAGTCTAAGTATTCCAACCATAGTCATGATGATTCCTGTTTACCTTTAGTTTGAGGCTAGATAGAACTAGTACTAGGAGGGGGAAGACAAATCTTTTGAGTGTAATTGGCTGTTATACATTTATTAAATCATAGATGTTTGAAATTTTGAGTTTCTGAGCGTGTTCAAAAGTCGTATGCAATATATAATCTTCGAATTATGACAGATTGATAATGTGTTCTTTAAATTCACTATTTACATGTTTCATGCATTAATTTAAATTTATTTTGTGGTAATTATGTGATATAAAAGTTGCCAACTCCAAGTTTTTGAACTATGGTTTGCAGGATGTTCAAGAACAGTCCATAGCAGTTGCAAATGACCTGAGATTTCTATTATCAGAACATTTTAGTGTGTGCAACAATCAGATTGATTTAGTTTTAACCTACAAATCAATCCTGATCTCAAACACAAATCAAATGGTTTGCGGGATGTTCAAGAACAGTCCATAGCAGTTGCAAATGACCTGAGATTTCTATTATCAGAACATTTAGTGTGTGCAACAATCAGATTGATTTAGTTTTTGAACTATGGTTTGCAGGATGTTCAAGAACAGTCCATAGCAGTTGCAAATGACCTGAGACTTCTATTATCAGACCATTTAGTGTGTGCAACAATCAGACTGATTTAGTTAAAATCTACAAATCAATCCTGATCTCAAACACAAAACCTTTCTGTGAGACCAGCATACTTGGTAGCCCATGTAACATGTCTGATTTTCTCTCAAATTAATATTGTATTTATCACTACGAGTCTAAGAATCAATGTGAATATCTCAATATTTGCTTGTAATCACACTTCAACAAAGATTATCTGATTGCATAGTTTCTATACAGTCAAAGAGCCCTTGTTGACATTTTGGATATCAAGACTAAAACATTTATATCATACCAATTGCCACCCAGTAGTGCATGCTTCTTGAAATCTCCAACAGAGGAAAAAAATTGTTATACAAATCATGACCTCAGTCAAGTTGTTGAGAAACAATGTTCCACGGCTGTTGGGGATGGGGAGACAGAGGGATGCGGAGACAGGGGGGGACTTAGGCCTTTCCGTGGAACAATGTTGAGAAGGCTTATTAGTTATTATCCACATAGGCATCCAGTTCAGGCATTCTAAAATGAACAGATGGCAAAATGAAACCAACAATAAGGGTGTACCATGTAAAAGACAGGGATCCCATATTGACAACAGCAGTGATACTAATATGTGAGAAATAGCCCATCTATAAATTGTACAAAATATAAACAGATGGCGCTGTTCAGGAAGAGGAAGAGCAATCAACAGCAGAGAAGAAAGCAATCAAGATGAAGAGCAAGAGGTGACAGAGGTTAAGATAGAGCTGAAGCCTCTTCTGCAGCGCTTGCATATTGCTAGATGATAAAGGTAATAGCAGTCTCTGAAACAAAGCTGCTACCTGTTCGCTGCCAAAGCCCAAGTGCTGAGCCCAAAATTAAGATGATAGCATGGAAGGGTGGCATAAGTGTTGGTTGACTCAGAAAGAAATCTGAGATTGAGAAGCTTGAAACAAAGAAATTGGCTGAGGACTTGTGCTAACCCAAGAGGATCTGGAGGAACATTATCCTGCGGGAGGAAAAAATTGTGGTCACCCTGCATGTGTTTTGAGGTCAAGCAGGAGGAGTTACCGAAGCAAAGAGTAGAACCTTGCCCATCATCTCTAATTAATGGAAAACTGAAATACAGGGATGCCATGATCATTCCTGTGCAAAAGCAAATTCTACCACCAAACTTTACATCAAAAATGTCAGGGTTGGGGTATTAACCCAGTCCTGGAGTTTTTCTTTTAATTTTCAAACATCATAGAATGTACCTTGTTTTTGTTTCTTGTAAATTTGAGCTCCATTTTATTTTCTGTACTCTGTGGTTCTGACTTGCCTGATGTCTATTCTGAAAGTAGTGGGTAGGCATGGTGTTTGGAAGGTAATGTAAAACTCTTTCACTTAATCTGATTTCACTAAGTTGGCCTGTAAAATATAACATTGTTCTTTATTCTTTCTTTGGTTGTCAGATGCTGATAATACCTATTTTATCAAGCCCAAAAAAATAAAGAAATGTCCCAACTCCAAGAAACACATTTTTTTATGGATGCAAAAATATGGAACAGGCACCAAGACAATTATAAATGGTGAGCAGGGCATATTCATCTATAATATGTATCCTCCACATCCTTGTAGTAAATTAGGAAATGAATAAAACTTTGAGCAACTGAAAATCATGGGATATCAAGCTAACAAAATAGCTACATCAAAAACTATATGAGCTAGTATGCTACAATCCCAAACATGTACATCCTTGTATTGCTTCCAAGAAGCTAATGTCCTGATCGACTTCTGACTACTGAAGATTGAGCAACTAAAGTAAAAGTTACTCTAAAACTTTAGCTTGCATCAAGTAATTCACATGCCTCATTGGACCATGTTCCTATTGTATATATCAAAAGTTGTGTTACCAGGTTCCTCCGAAACACCCACCCGTACCCATATGGGTTCAGGACCTGGGCTGGTTCCCCTCTGGGTTCTCTCGGGGTCACTTTCTGGTGCCCCAGGAGGGACACTGGGTGAACCCAGGCTGAACCCACACGAACCCAGGGAGAACCAAGGGCTGCCCAAAAAAACAGAAAAAAAAAGTTATCAACACAAAATTCATTGAATAAAATTCAGATCTTTTTAATTGAACATGTTATAGATAAACATTGCTGCTACACAACAAACATTACAGGCTTATATTTTATTGCTGCAAATAAATTGCTACAGGCAGATTTTGACAGACTACTACAGACAGCTATAGTCAGTTGGAAATCATGCTATACGTAGCAACAGAATTTGCAGCTATAGTTCACACTATGTATAGCTAGCGAAGTTGCTTCAGGTAGCTATTGGCATATTTTGCTTCAGACATCCTTCACCTCACTTTTCATGTTCTTTTCCAAGACCCTCTTGCTCTTTTCTTCTTCAAGAGCCTTCTGCTCTTTTACATTTTGAGTCCCTCTACCCGTTCCCACTTCAAGAGTCCCCTGAACTTTCCTCTTTCTATTCTCTCTATGTAACTCCCTTTTCTCATTATTGCAAAGCCAATTTAAATATTGGTTTCCCAACACTTCATTTCTTGTCTCTTCACCTTCTAGTTGACTCTTTGCTTCCTTGTGAGGGCTCCTTGTTTCCACCTGTTGACTCTCCACATTTCTTCAGTTTTTGGGAAACCACTGTGTCGCCTCTAATTTTGTAGGTGAATGTAACTGATGAAACTGCTGTTAGACCCTGACTAGTTATGAAGACCTTGATGCATTTGATGAAGAAAAATATATACCGTACTTGTACACAAGGGGAAAAAATTGCTGTACTGGATACCAATACCCGTATCCACACCAGTATAGAAAACAGTAACTCAGATCAAAAGTATGTTTGCCATAATAAAATTAGACTTAACATAACAAGCTTCCACAAAAACAGAAAACAGTTACCAAAATATGGTTAGCAGATATATTACAAATATGTTGTAAAATCAGTGACAAAGTTCCAGGCATTTTCAACGACAGCATAAATTTGACAATTGATTTTACATGAATAGAAATACAACAATAATACTGCAAAAAATAAAAAACTCAACAATCAAGCCAGAGATCAGAGTTTGGACCTAAAAATAATCATATTAATTTCTTTTCCCGTTCAACTAAAAAATCACAGAGTTAAAACTGTGTGCAAAGTGTAACATAGGGAAAGTGAAAAGAAGTTAAAATATGGTTTTGGAATGACAGAATTGCCACCCGTCTTTAAAAAAATCCAGCTTCCATCAACTTTCAAGTTCTAAACTATAGTTTTTGAATACTCTAAGTTTTCGTCTGTACATATAAGCAATGGCCACATTCTATGACACTGCCCAGAAAAGGTATAATTCCTGGCACTTTCAAGATAAATTCCAACCAAACAGCTTCTGCAGAGGCATATCCTGAAAGTATCAACAGAAACTAATTGTTCAATTCGTTCCATATGATGTGGACATGTTTTTAAGTACACAAAAAAATGAACTGTTATAGTTCTTGCATAACTGGTTGTGCATGGAGACAACCCTGGATAACAGAGGTCACCCAGCTCAAACTTCTCTAATCAGTTTTTTATTTGGTGGCAAGAAGAATGAGCTCCATTTTTTTTGTGATTGAATGTTTGTGACATGATGATATCCAAGTATCTTGTTATAATTTATAATATTTGGTTTTGTAACAAACCAAGAAAGTCTTTTCAGTTGTAAGTTGGCCATGCAATTATGGTTTAGAGATTTCCACGTTTCTTTTGATCCTGTTTATTAGAATGCAGTTGTATTTGGGAATCCTTGTTTGCGTGGATAAGTTGTGTAACTGTAGATCCTTTGGCCTGTTGTCTATCTAAAGTTACCTTTAACAGTTCTTGAAGGTACTTTAGTTCTCTCATGCATTCTAGAGGAATTACACACAGCTACAGTTGTATTGCTAAGAAAGTATTTTACTATTTAATAAATTTTGACTATCAAGTATAATCTAGCTCCATAACCAAAAATACCATGATAAACCAAGAGCCTAAAAAAATTTAACATGAACCAAACTTCTATTTTTTTCAAGAGAAGCGCATGACAACAATGCATTATGTGAAGATTGATCCATTCAGGGATATCGGATCACAAAAAACAAAGCTAAGCTAATGGTTTAAGCTAGTGCCAGGGATTATGTTGGATGAATGAATCCAAATGGGGATTTGTTAAGTGTGTAGATTTAAATACTATCAAAATTTGATATCAAAAGTAAATTACGAATGAGCAGGAAAAACCTCTATGCCTGATGTATTCAGAAAGAAAGGTCTTATTTGTAACTATCCAGCCAAACCCAGTTTTATTGTATGAATAAAACAATGCGTAAAAAATCAAAAGAGGGGAAACAAATAAGAGCATTTTAACAAGAAAAAACTTCTCTACTTAGTTTTTCATTTGGTGTGGCAAGAAGAATGAGCTCCATAGTTTTTGTGATTGAATGTCTATGACGTGGTGGTATCCAAGAATCTTGTTATAAATTGTTACACGGTTTTGTAACTAACCAAGAATATGTAACTAACCAAGAATATCTTTTCAGTTGTAAGTTGGCCATGCAGTTATGGTTTAGAGGTTTCCACATTTCTTCTCATCCTGCTTATTGGAATGCAATTGTATTTGGGAATCCTTGTTTGTGTGGAAAACTTGTGTATCTGCAGATCCTTTGATTTGTTGTCTGACGATCCAAAGTTATCTTTAACGGCTCTTGATATTTTAGTTTGAACAGATTTGTATACATTCTAGAGGAGTTACACACAGCTGCAGGTGTATTGCTAAGAAAGTATTTAATAAATTTTGACTATCAAGTATAGCCTAGCTCTATAACCTAACGGCTAATATTAGCATCAATTTGCACCCCAAAAATACCTTATAAACCAAGAGCCTAAAAAATTTACCATGAACAATACAGCTACTTTTTTCAAGAGAAGCTCGTGACAATAATGCATTATATGAAGATTAATTCATTGAGGGGATACCGGATCACAAGCGGAAAGCTAATTTAATGGTTTAAGCTAATACCAGGGATTGTGTTTGATGAATGAATCAAATTGGGGATTTGTAAAATGAGTAAATTTGAATACCATCAAAATTGGATATCAAAAGTTAAATTCAGAATTAACAGGAAAAACCTCTATAACGGATGCATTCACAAAGAAAGGTCTTATGTGTAACTATCCGGCCAAACCTAGTTTTAGTGCATGAATAAAACAATGCGTAAAGAATCAAAAGAGGGGAAACAAATAAGAACAGTTTAACAATGAAAAAATGTGAAGGCTATAAACTAGACCTTTGCTCGAATTCCTTGATTTGGGCTAGGTCCTGTCCATTTGCATCAATCCACTGCACTTTCCTCCTCCTCTTACAATCAATACCATGAGCATTGGGAGCTGTGTTCTCCATGCCTGCTGCACACCCACACGGCTTCTTCAGGCTGCTCTTCATACACACCTTCAGAACAACCCCAGCATCATTTTCCCTGTTTCCTGCCAAGGGAACTGGAAAGGGAGTAGCGGGCGGTTCCATGGGCGAGCCATCCTTATCACCATTAGAAGAAGGATGAACAGCGTCCACCTTTAAAGAAGGCGTCCCGTCTTTCCTGATTCCCGAGGAGGAAGAGCCGCACCACGAACTGAACAAAAGTGAGGCGCAGCCACCGGAGCCCTGCTTTTGCCTTGAAGAAGCCAGCGGAATAAACTAATCTCTGCTGCTATTTCAATACCACCACATTCGCCTATATCATTTGGGGACACTTGGGTACTTACAGACCGTTAGGACAACAACACAAGAGATTTTGTGCAAATCAAGGATTCACCAATGCCCTCCCTCCCCAGCTGAAGAATTGGCATTAGTTGAAAAGGATAAACCCAATGAACATCAGATAAGATGATTACTTTCCACCAATACCTCATACATTAACTGTGATTGGCTTTCAAGAAAAAAGTTCAAAAAGTAAGAGAAAACTCCCATCTAAAAACCCTGTTGTAAGATTGCTAGAACTTTTTCAGTTCCCTGAAAGTTATCTGAAAAATCAAACTAATTCAATCTGAAAACATTCCGTGACTGACGTTGCTACTCCCTTCTTTTCTTAAATACATGCGTTTTTTTTGCAATGCGGGATAATAAAAATAACCGATCCGTGCCAGATTTCTGGAAAAGAATAGAAAGAGGGTGATTGAACATTCCATCAAGCGTGCATATGCAGACAAAACATAGGCAGACAGTAAAGTGGTTAGAAACAAGACATTAAAAAGAAAGCAGTGAAATGTAAAAGCGTCACGGCCAGCATACCGAGCCTTTTACATGTGGGTATTTGTAAATAGCCGATACTAGCTATGTGGGTACGCCGTACCATAAAAATTTTATTCTTTACTCCCCAAGTAGAATACACGCACGCAAATCCATATTGGAGAGCATTTTCATATTACTGTAACTTCTCTGCTTTTGACGGACAGATCACAATTCTGTTTTGAAATCTGGTCGCTTCAGTTCACCAGATTTGAAAGGTGAGGTATTTATTCTAAATGACAGGGCTGCCAACGAAATTTCCAAGTTGGAGGAATATTTATGGGACTGAATAAGTGTCACTGTTGTAATAGGTTTGAAAGCATAATTGATAACAATTAATTACCAAAAATTAATAATTAATTAGTTAATAAATATTAATTATTAGTACTTTGGTGTACTGTTTATTTGGATTGTATCTCATATAGTGTTTGAGAGGAAGTCTATTTTGAGAGGAAGTCTATTTTGAATTTATAAGTACTAATTAAAAAAATTAAATAATATTATAAGTGTGAAGTAATTATTATTCATTAAATCGAGAGGCGTATTACATTTACATGTGAATGTCAAAATGTTCATTAATAAAAATTAAAAGCATTTAATTTGACATACTTGTGTCAATGAAATTAAATAAAATAACTAAAATTAAATTAATTTTAAAAATTTCAATTTTTTGGCTCGTTTATGGATCGTTTAGGGTTGATCCTCCTTAGTAAGACAACAGTAGCAACATTTGGACGAAGCCGGATGTGGGATGGATCAAAATAAATTTTGACGATGCTTCCAAAGGTAATCCAGGTGCATCGGGAGCTGGATGCATTGGAGAGACAAGAAAGGTGAAGTGTTGGCAAGGGGAGCACAAAAGTTTAATGATGGCACCAATAATGGAGTGGAGGTTCGAGCAGTACATGTTGTTTCTCTGCCAAAATGATTGTTGGTATCTAAACTCCATTTGGAAGGAGATTTGAAAATAGTGGTTGGCGCCATTGCTAAAAAAAGAGGCACAATGTTGGACAATAAATAAAATTATTTTTTTAATTGTGCCAAAGCTTAGCAATTTTCAAGATTTTAAAATTTCACATTTTCGGAGAGAGGGAAACAAGGAGGCAGACTATCTATCCAATCAGGGGTGTGAGCTCAATGAGCAGGAGATGAGATGGTGAGATAGCCCACAAGAAGAATAGAAGTTAGTAGGCACGATGAAAGGTGAAGTCACTTGGTGAGGTGGAAGAGCCACGTGAGGTGGGCAAATAGGTGTTATCCTCATCAAAATATTGGCAGGCTTTTTATGAGAGAATGTTTAATCAAACAACTCGATAATAATGGAAGGATTGAGAGTATACCGCCAAATATCCCTCTCACATGTTGTGTGGTATGATTTAAGCACTTCGTGCAGGATTGGTATGTACGAGTATTAATGGCAAGGCAAGGTGGTGGTACGAAGTGACCAGCTTTTGATTTGAAAGAATTTTGTGATGATGGTAAGGTTGCTTATTCTCAAAAGCATTGCATTAGGTGATAAACGGAGCCAAGGAAAACACAACGCAAACTAATGTTGCTTGGACAGTGGAAACAAGAGAGCCCAAGTCTGTGTGTGACTAGAAGGAGGAAGCAATGGAAGTTTGGTGGTGCAAGTGTGACAATGGAAGCAAATTTCTCCCTTGTCACAACAAAACAACAATTGGTGTTTATGGGGATGATTTCAGAAGATAGAATGTGTAACATCTTTAAGATTGATGACCAGAAGTTCTTCCAAATGGTATATGTCTTGTTGGGAAGAGAATTCATGGAATTCAAATTCAAGTACAGAACAAATGTAGATCTGGTTTCAATATTTTTTGCATGGGGGCTTAAATTAGGAATGAAGGAGGATGTAATGTGGGTCATATGAGAGAGTATCAAGAAGGAATAGAAGTTTAAAATGGAGTCCTTCATGACAATGGTGAGGCCAAGGGAAGGGTTTGTAGCCATAAACAAAGAATGAATACACTCGACAAAATTTGTGCCACCCCTAAGGCCCTTTCTAATTTGGGGGGTGAACATGGACCAAGAAGCACAGAGGGAGGAGACACAGGTGGGATGGGACTACATCAAGGACTACCTATGAAGCCGAGAACAAATGGTGAACATGTTGGGGCCAAACGAGCCAAAGAAATTAAAGAAGAAAAGTGAATTCAAGAAGGATGACTACTAGTTGAGCCATAAGAAGGCAGTGAATTAAACTTTCACAGATACTTAAATTTTTTCCTTGCATAGTGGATGATTTAGACTATTAATAGTTTATAATTTATATAAAACCCTCTAACAAAACATAGTGTGTAGGTGTTTGATACTTGGCATAGGATATGGTGGTCAATCTTGTATAGTTTATGACTATGTAGGTGTGAAGTTCAGATACTGTGAATCGATGTAGCTATTTTTTTGCAGTTAATAAAATTATTATATTATTTACCGATCAAAAACAAAAGAAACTTCAATTATTTAGAAACTTATATATTTCCTCCATGAATAGAAACTCCATGAGATTTAAATTGACACCCGTATGCTTTTTTATATTATAATGAAAATATTTGACAAAGAAAAACATGGATGATTTTAGAATGAAACAAAAATGTTTTGTTTTATCTTGTAATGATGGCAAGTTTCCTTTTTGTGATTAGTCAAGATTCGTTTCTGTGTAAGTTCTAAATTTTTGAGATAAGGATAATTTTTTTAGTGTTGGTGTCTTTATCTTTTATGTCTTGTCTTTAAATGCATTTCATTCAACATGCCCTTTCAACTCACAATGAGGGTGCCATTATGATGGTTGTTGCCTTATTGGTCAGAAAGCTTGCCATAGGTTTAGCTCAAGTAGTTTATTAGCTTCAGGCTCCTCAGTTGTCTAACTGAGACTAATACCATCCTTTTCTTGGTCTCTCTTTATTTTAGATTCTAGGATATTTTTTGAACCCTTGATAAGCTTAATAAATTTGCTTTTATTTATTTTTTGGAAAGCCCTCAATGGAGTTTAAAAGTGTATTTTGTTTTATATTTTGTTGTGCGGAATTTTTTTTGTTCTAGATAGATCAAGGAAGTAAATTTGCATTGCTTCTGTGTAGAACATGATTTTTGAATTCATTTGAATAACTACATATAATACTAATATTTGATGAAATACATTTTTGTTTTATCTATTTTTTTGAAGCGGCTAGAAAAAATTATGATAATATTCTATTTTGCGAGTTACAATTGTTTTATGTTATTTGTTTTGCAAGAGTAATGGTTAAAAAAGTCTTTGACTCCACTCCTTCCTAGAGTCGCATTCTCTCACAATTGAAGTCATCTTCCTGATGTTTAGGAGTGGAGCGGCTAAAGTAGTTAGTTAATAAATATCTTCTTTCTTATAAATTCAATAACCCGATTCTCAAAAAGGCTAGTGAAGAAGATATGTAGTTTTGTTGTTTTGATGATCATTAGAAATAAAGAATCAACTTATCCTATCTTCATTATCTGTGTGAATGAATAATAGAATTATGAGGCTTAGTATATGAGTTTTAAATTAGTTGCTAGGAAGAATCATCCAAGGGAACCCACTTGGTGAGGACTCCATTTATTTAGTTTTCAGTTGTTTCCAATTATGTTCATAGTATAGATTTAATACTTGACTATTCCTACAGCCATGGAAATTCTATTATGTGACTATTCCTACAGCCGTGGAAATTCTATTATGTGACTATTCTTACAGCCAAGGCAGAGCAAAATTGTTTCTTTTACTAGTTAGAGCTATAGTGTTCTTAAGAAAGTTTTGCCAGCACTTACATTAATAAGAAGTGGTTATAGTTTCCAGGTTTATTTGCTTCTTGTTATTTCCTTTCTTGACTTTTGTTTTAGGATAGAATAGTCTGAGAAGCTCTTAGTGCACAAACAGTGTTGTCCCATTTCAAGTTTAATGTCCTTGGGTTGACATATAAATGATCTTTAGTGATAGGATTGATGGCTACTTAGTGAAGACATTTTGTCTCTAAGATGAGGTATTGTGCCTAGTTATTTACCTATTCTTCAAGACTTACATTTTTTGCACTATTATCTGGGATGGTGTCAAGCTAAGAGTTCGATTGGAGTTAGAAATTTTTTCTTTTAAGGAAGTAAAATCTTTATTTTCAAAAGAAGTAGGATTAGTTGGGAATAAATTGCATCATCATATCAATCTTCAGTAGGCACATTAAAAATAAATTAAAACTGCATGCACATGAGAAGGAGAAAGGATGCTTATGGGAGATTCCTTCCTCATGAACCTAATCTTAAAAATCACTCAGGTTCTCAAGAATTTGACCCTTTTGATACATATGAATACCCTTTCTTTGATATTTTTGGGGATTTGGGGTAGATTGAACCACCTCCTCAAGAACCACCAGTTGAGCACTCCTTTGAAAATCCTTGGCCTATCATTGTCTATCAAGCAAATATGGTTGCTCGGGCTAACAATAATGCTCAACCCACATTTAAGTTTCCTATCCCTGACCAAAACCAACTCCCTAACCTATAGAATATTCCAGCTTCAGCCCTTCTCAAAATCTTTGTTTTGGTTATAGAAGACCCAAACACCTTCTTGTTTGAATTTGATATCCTATGTAGAAGCTATGAATACACTTTTGATGCTCATAGGCTCAAATTATTTCCTACCACATTGAAGGAATCTTCTCTGAGATGGTTTATGATTCTAGGTGTTGGTACCATAACTGGTTGGGATATGATGAAGGAGAAATTCCTTGAGAAGTATAAGGACTATTGTAGAGGTTTTGATATGCTTGAGATGATATTTTTAGGATGTCATAGAAGGAATATGAGAGCTTGGAAGACTATGTTGAAATATTCTTGTTTGGCTTCAAGAAATCTAAGCATAATGCGCTAAGTAAAGATTATAAAAACTTTATCTTCTTAAAAGGGATTAATGATGAGTTTATGGATGCATTGAACCTTATGGGAGGAGGAGATGTGACCCAAGCTGATTGGGGTGATATAAGGAAGCTTTATCAAAATTATTCTAGAGTATCTCTTAAGAAGACTAGAGGTTGCATACCGGGCATAAGCAAGATAGCCTATGGAGATTCAAGGATGGAAATAAAACATTTACCGAAAGACAAACAAGACACCATCAACAACATGGCTACACATCAAGCCAAAAATAAACTTGATGAGGCAGAAGCAATGTTAGCTGAGTTTCGCCCCCATTGCAAACATAAGAAAATGGATTACCGATGCAAGAGGATGGCTACCATAGAGAACAAGCAAGCACTGCCAAAATTTAGGGCAATTTAAGATGATGAAGGACAAATCTTCTATATTGCGCAGAGAAGTTCAAGGGCTCCAAGACAAGGTATGCCTCCAGACCTTCTATCTTTTAGTGGTCCTTATTCAAATTCTTATGCACCTAATAATCAATGGCAACACTCATGCCCTCTAAATTTTGGTAATTATGAACCACAACCATGAAATTACCAAAAAAACTCTTGGTCGAATTATCAAAATCCTAATCCTCCACCTCAATAGCAACCACTGTAATGGAGAGGATGATAAAAATGGTCGAATCAGAAAATTGGTTCCCTACAGTCACAAGCACCACCTAATCAACTAGCTATTATGGCTCCTTCAAATAAAAATACCAATGTGCCAAAGGCTACTTAATTTCCAGCTTAGCCCACACCTAATCCCAATAACAAGCCACAATAGCAACAATCCTATTCCATAAATTATATTCAATATCCTACATATACTATGAACATAAGTGATATGCACTTACATTCAGGAACAACCTTCCCAGCACCTACCCATCCTATTATGACTGAACTCCCTATGGAAGGAGGGAAGACAAATACCAATCTAACCTCACATGACCCCCTTTTTCAAGGAAATCATTCAAGGACTAATGAGCCAATTTGAGAAAAAGATCCATTACCACCATTCCCTCAGAGGTTTTTAACCATAGAGCCTAAGATAGAACTAGCCTTTAATTTCTTGGATCAACTAAAACATGTGTGTGTTAAAATACCCTTATTCCAGACCATTAAGGATGTACCTATGTATAGCAAGGAAATAAGGGATGCATGCCATAAGAAACCAAGAAAGAAAAAGAAAGATCCAACAATAGTACATTTAATGGGTTAGCTAGTAGATATAATGCTAGGAAAAGTAATTGTGCCTAAATATTCAGATCCTAGTAGTCCAATGGTAGCAGTAATTATTAATGGGATTGTAGTTCATAATGCCCTTATAGATCTAGAGGGTGTTATTAATGTCATGACCAAGGAAATAATGTATCATCTCAAAAACACTAATCTAAGACCCGCTCCCAGTGTCCTTGAATTGGTTGATAGCTCTTTTGTTCAACCGAATACTCTTGGGAGTACCCTGCTGACTTCATGGTATTATCTCCTAAAGATAATCTAGGGTGATATCTAGTCATCTTGGGGAGGCCTTGGTTAGCCACAATAGATGCCCATATAGGATATAGATCAGGGGATATGACTATCTCCAAAGGAGATAGTACCAAAAATCTTATTTTATATCCTCCAGCCCAACCTCATGGAGAATCAAATCAGCTTATTTGGCCCAACCTAGGAGAAGAAAAAGAAGAAGAAGTAAACTCTCAGCAGACACTCACATTGATGTTTGATAGAAACCCTCTTATGCAACTCCAAGGTGATGAAGAAGTGTTGTGAGATGATTAAGGATGATAAATAATGGATACCCATAAGGTGTAGATTTCTTCAAAGAATTGAAAGTTTCTTCCTCATTAATGTATTTGGGTCGATATCCACACTAGAGAGAAGGGAATTATGGTCCAAGATCTCAAGAAGAATGTCTGATCTAGGGGGTGAATTTTGTGTTATTGTTGGGGACTTCAATGACACTATAAACAATGAAGATAAAAGAGGGGGTCTGACAAGAATAACTAATACATTACAACAAGATTTTCAAGTTTTCATAGATGACAACAACCTAAAGGATATACCAATAAAAAATGGAATCTATACTTGGACAAATAGGAGAAAAGGGTTTACTAGCATAATAGAAAGGTTGTCCAGGTATGATGAGCCCTATTTTTAATGTTTTATTTAAACCTTTTATGTTGTTTGAAACTCTTTTGTGTTTTTAAGGGACATGATATTATGCAATTTATGTCTATTTTAAGCCATAACTTTAAGTAAACCTTCAATTTCTAATTTCTCTTTGAATGAATGCCATGAATGCTAGATGAATGTGTTTTTGGTTATGAACAATGATAAATGTTATGTTTTAAGTGATTTAGAATGGACAGGGCTCTTTGCATGCTTACCCCTTTGAGTGTAGCTATTATGAGGATGTTTCAAGTTGTTGAGGAAGTAGTGAATGCAATTTCCAAGTAGTAGCATAGCCATAAGGAGATAAAAAATAACAAACTAGGAAAGAGTTAATACAGTTGTAAATAGTTAGCCCGCTATTATGACAATTGAGGACACTTTGATCTAGTTTGAGAGCAGTTATCCTCTCATTTACTCACCATTTCTACTGGTGGAGTAAATATAGGAGCAATATATTATGAAGGCTAATCACCAAGAGCAGACTCCTACTATGTTTCAACCTTTTTGTTCCTTGATTTCATGCTTTCAATAAAAGCAATCCTCTAGATGTTTAGGAGTGGAGTGACTAAAGAAGTTAGATAATAAATCTCTTATGTCTTATAAATTCAATAAACCTATTCTAAAAAAGGCTAGTGAAGAAGACATGTAATATTGTTACTTTGTTGAGCATTAGAAATAAAGAATCAACTTATACTATTTATGTTATCTCTGTGAATGAATAATGGAATTCTGAGGCATACTATGTGAGTTTTAATTTAGATGCTAGGAAGAATCATCCAAGGGAGCCCACTTGGTGAGGACTCCATTTGTTTAGTTTTCAGTTGTTTTCAATTCTGTTCATAGTATAGATTTAATACTTGGTTGTTCCTACAGCTGTAAAAATTCTATTATGTGATTATTCCTACAACCAAGGCAAAGTAGAATTGTTTCTTTTATTGGTTAGAGCTTTATTGTTCTTAAACAAGTTTTGTCAACTTTTACCTTAATAAAAATAGTAATGTTTTCCAGGTTTATTTGCAACCTGTTGTTTCCTTTCCTGACTTTTGTTTTAGGATAGAATAGTCTAAGAAACTCTTAGTGCACAAACAATGTTGTCCCATTTAGAGCATAATGTCCCTGGGTTGACAGATAAATGAGTTTTAGTAATAGGATTGATGGCTACTTAGTGAAGACATTTTGTCTCTAAGATGAGGTGTTGTGCCTAGTTATTTACCTATTGTCGAAGACTTACATTTTTTGCACCATTGTCTGGGATGGTGTGAAGCTAAGAGTTTGATTGGAGTTTTTTTTTTTTTTTTTTTTTTTTTTAATGAAGTAGAATATTTGTTTTAACAAGTAGTAGGATTAGATGGGAACAAATTACATCACCATATCAATCTTCAGTAGGTACATTGAAATTGAGTTAAAACTGCATGCATATGAATAGGAGAAGAGATGCTTATAGGAGATTCCTTCCTCACGAACCTAATCCTTAAAATCACTCAGTTGCTCAAGAATTTGACCCTTTTGATGCATGTGAAATAAACGCTTTCTCTGATATTTTTTGAGATTTGGGGCGGATTGAACCACCTCCTCAAGATCCACTAGTTGAGCACCCCTTTTAAAATCCTTGCCCTATCATTGTCTATCAAGAAAATATTGTTTCTCAAGCTAGAAATAGTGCTTAGCTCACTTCCGAGTTTTCTATGCTTGACCAAAACCAACTTCCTAACCTCAAGAATATTCCATCTTTATTCCTTCCCAAATTGTATGGTTTGGTTACAGAAGACCCAAACACCTTCTTGTTTGAATTTTATATCCTATGCAGAAGCTATGACTATAGTACTAATGCTCATAGGCTCAAATTGTTTCCTACCACATTGAAGGAATCCTCTTTGAGATAGTTTATGAGTCCAGGTGTTGATAATGTAACAGGTTGGGATGTGATGAAGGAGAAATTCCTTGAGAGGTATGAGAACTATTGTAGAGGCAGTGATATGTGTGGTGATGATATTTTCAGGATTTCATAGAAGGAAGATGAGAGCTTGGAAGACTATGTTCAAAGATTCTTTTTTAGCTTCAATAAATCTAAGCATAATGCACCAAGTGAAGATTCTCAGAAGTTGGTCTTCTTAAAAGTGATTAATGATGAGTGTATTGATGCATTGGACCTTATGGAGGAGGATACATCACCTAATCTGATTAGTGTGATATGAGAAAGCTTTATCAAAATTATTCTAGAGTTGCTCTCAATAAGACTAGAGGTTACAAACCTGGCATAAACAAGACAAATTCTAGAGTTTCAAGGATGAAAATAACACATTTGCTGAAAGATGTCAACAAGACACCATCAACAACATGGCTACACAATTAGATACACTTTAATCCAACTAAAAACATGATGAAGCAGAAACAATGTTGGTTGAGTTTTGCCCCCATTGCAGACAAAAGAAAAGGGATTGTCGATGTAAGAGAGTGGCCACCATAGAGAGAAAAGCAAGCGTAGCCAAAATTTAGGCCAAGTGAAGATGATGAAGGACAAATCTTCTATATTGCATAGAGAAGGCCATGGGCTCGAAGACAAGGTATGCCTCTAGACCCTCTATCTTTCAGTGGTCCTTAAATTCAAATTCATATGCACCTAATAATCATTGACAACCCTCATACCCTCAAAAATTTGATAATTTTGAACTACAATCATGAAATTACTAATAAAACTTTTGGCCCAATGGTCAAAATCCTAATCCTCCATTTTAATGGCAACCACCACCAAGAAACTAGTAGCAACCATTGCAATGGAGAGGAGGACAATAATGGCCCAATCATACAGTTGGTTACTTGCAAGCACAAACACCACCTAATCAACCAACTATTATGGATCCTGCAAATGAAAAAACCAATTCACCGAAGCCTACTTAATCAACATCTTATCCAACACCTAATCCTAATAACAAGCCACATTAGCAACAAGCTTATTCCATAGATTCTATTCAATATCGTGCATATTCTATGAACATAAGTGATATACACTTGCGTTAAAGAACAACCTTGCAAACACCTACCTCTTTTATTAATACTGAGCTACCTATGGAATAATGAGAGTAGACAAATACCAATCTAACCTCACATGACCCCCTTTTTCAAGGAAATTAGCCAAGGACTCTTGAGCCAATTTGAGAAAAAGATCCACTACCATCATTCTCTCAAAGGTTGGTAACCATAGAGCCTAAGAGATAACCAACCTTTGATTTCTTGGATTAACTAAAACATGTGTGTGTAAAAATACCCTTTTTCCACGCCATTAAGGATGAACCTATTTATAGAAAGGCAATAAGGGATGCATGCCTTAAGAAACTAGGCAATAAAAATAAAGATCAAACAACAATACATGTAATGGACCAGCTAGCAAATATAATGCTAGGAAAAATAATTATGCCTAAATATTATGATACTAGTAGTCTAGTGGAAACGATAACTATTAATGGGATTGCAGCTCATAGTGCCCTTATAGATCTAGGGGCTTCTATTAATGTCAGGACCAAGGATATAACAAAACATCTCAAAAGGTGATTTTGAGATGTTTTGTCCTATTTTTACTTAATCAAAACAAAACATCTCAAAATCACCAATCCAAGACCCACTCCTGTTGTACTTCAATTGGCTGATAGCTCTACTATTAAACCAAATGACATTATTGAAAATCTTGTTGTCATTTTGGACTCCTGGGAGTACCCTACTAACTTCAGGGTCTTATCTCCTAAAGCTACTCTAGGGGGATCCAATCATCTTGGGGAGGCCACAAGGAGGCCTTGGTTAGCCACAATGGATGCCTATATAGAATGTAGATAAAGGGATATGACCATCTCTAACGGAGATAGTACCAAAAATCTTATGTTATATCCTGCAACCCAGCCTCATGGAGAATCATATCAGCTTATTTGACTTAACCTAGGAGAAGAAAAATAAGAAGTGAACTCTCTACAGACCCTCGTGATGTTTGATAAAATCCCTCTTATGCAACTCCAAGGTGATGAAGAAGTATTGTGAGATGATTGAGGATGATAAATAATGGATACTCATAAGGTACAGATTTCTTCAAAGAAATGAAAGTTTCTTCCTCATCAATGTATATGGGTAGATATCCATGCCAAAGAAAAGGGAATTATGGTCTGAGATCTCAACAAGAATTTCCAATCTAGGGGGTGAACTGGGTGTTATTGTTGGGGACTTCAATGCTACTTTAAACAATGAAGATAAAAGAGGCAGTCTGACAAGAATAAATAATTTACAACAAGATTTTCAAGCTTTCATAGATGACAACAACCTAAAGGATATACCAACAAAAAATAAAATCTATACTTGGACGAATAGGAGGAAAGGGTTTACTAGCATAGCAAGAAGGCTGAACAGGTATGATGAGCACTATTTTTTGATGTTTTATTTAGACCTTTTATGCTCTTTGAAACTCCTTTATGTTTATAAGGGGTGTGATATTATGCAGTATATGTTTGTTTTAAGCCACAACTTTAAGTAAACCTTCGATGTCTAAATCCTTTTTGAATGAATGCCACGAATGCCAAATCAATGTGTTTTTGGTTATGAATGATGATAAATATTATGTTTTAAGTGATTTTGAATGAACAAGGATCTTTGCATGCTTACCCCTTTGAGTGAGGCTATTATGAGGAAGTTCTAGGTTGTTGAGGAAGCAGTGAATGTGGTTGCCAAGTAGTAGCAGGTCCATGAGGAGATAAAAAATAACAGATCGGGAAAGAGTCAATACCGTTGTAAACAATTATCCAGTTGTTATGACAATAGAGGACTCTTTGATCCAATTTAAGAGTAGTTATCCTCTCATTTACTCACCATGTCTACTAGTGAAGTAAATATAGGAGGAATATATTATGAAGACTAATAGCCAAGATCAGAGTATTACTTTGTTTCAACATTTTTGTTCATTGATTTCATACTTTAAATAAAAGCCATCCTCTTGATGTTTAGGAGTGGACCAGCTAAAGTAGTTAGTTAATAAATCTCCTCTCTTAAAAATTCAATGAGCCTATTCTTAAAAAGGCTAGTGAAGAAGATATGTAATTTTTATGTTTTTACTGAGCATTAGAAATAAAGAATCAACTTATGCTATTTTTGTTATCTGTGTAAATGAATAATGAAATTTTGAGTGCATAATATATGAGTTTTAAGTTAGTTGTTGGGAAGAATCATCCAAGGGGGACCACTTGGTGAGGACTCCATTTTTTTAGTTTTCAGTTGTTTCCAATTTTGTTCATAGTATACATTTAATACTTGATTGTTCCCGCAACCACAAAAATTCTATTATGTGATTGTTCCTATAGCCAAGGCAGAGCAAAATTATTTCTTTTATTGGTTAGAGCTTTATTGTTCTTAAGAAATTTTTGCCAACACTTACCTTAATAAAGAGTAGTTATGGTTTCCAAGTTTATTTTCTTGTTGTTGCTTCCTTTCCTAACTTTTTTAAAGGATAGAATAGTCTGAGAAGCTCTGAGTGCATAGGCAGTGCTATCCCATTTCAAGTTTAACATCTCTAGATTGATAGATAAATGAGATTTAGTGATAGGATTGATGGTTAATTAGTGAGGACATTTTGTCTCTGAGATGAGGTGTCGTGCCCAGTTATTTACCTATTTTTTAAGCCTTGCAAGGTATCTGTTGGCCAAGGACTAGGATGCTCAGGCAAGAATCCTTGAAGCTTCAATCCTTTCCATTATCCAGGTCGAATCACTACTCGGTGCAACTGACTATCCTCCAAGATGCTCCTTCACAAGGGAGTCCTTTCAAATTCAGGCATATGTCGCTACGAGAGGAAAATCTTAGAGATTTGATCAGATAGTGGTGGGGTGAGGTCAACATAGGCAACCATTCACATCCCTTTTGCCTAAACAAAAAGTAGCATATGTTAAAAAAAAGTTGAGTGAATGGAATAGAGTGGAATTCAAGAATATCTAACATGAAAAGGAGGAAATTAAAAAGGAATTGGTAGAACTAAATGAGAAGATCATAGAAAAGGGAATGGGTGAGGATGAATGTGTGAAGGAAAAAGACTTGAAAGAAAAATTGGGGGAGATACAAAAAAGAGAAGAGTACCATTGCAGATAGAAGTTGAGATAAATCTGGGTATAGGAAGGAGACAAGAGCACCAAATTCTTTCACAGACTAGCAATTGCCCATAAAACCAGAAACAAAATTACAGAGATTCAAAAAGGTGATGGGACCATGACCCGATCCATCAAAGAAGTAAACAAGGAGGTTGTAAGACACTTTGATAAATTTCTCAACAAGGAACTTCAAGAAAATAGAGAGGCTAGGGTAAGGATCTTGGATTCTATACCTGGTTTGGTTTCGGCTAAGCAAAGCAGAGCGTTAACACAAAAAATAGTAGGGAGGAGGTGAAAGCAACAATATTCCAATTAATTCCAAACAAGGCCCCTGGTCTAGATCGATTTCCGACCAGTTTCTTTTAAAATTTATGGGACATTATTGGGGATGACCTTTTTAGGGTCACAGAGGAGTCTAGAAAGGAACAAACCATGCTTGGGACATCAAATCACATCTTTCTAACACTAATTCCTAAAGTCAAAACTCCTCCATAGACCATGAGTGACTTTAGACCAATTGAATTATGTAATATTGCATATAATATCATCACTAAAATTATGGAAAATAGATTGAAGAAGGTCATGGACATACTTATTTATGAAGGGCAGAGTGGGTTTACACCGGGTAGACCTATAGTTGAAGGCATCATCATAGCACATGATACCATTCACTTGGAAAGAAAAGAAAGAGAGGCATACATGATAATGAAATTGGATATTTTATGACATGTTTGATAGAGGATTTGTATTTGAGGTTCTAAGAAAATTTGGATTTGAGGAAAGTCAAATTGATTGAATTAGAGGCTGCATCTCGAATCCCAAATTTTTAATATTTATTAATGGGGTGGCTCAGGGATATTTTCAAGAAAGTAGAGGCATTAGGCAAGGTGATCGACTATCACCCTTCCTATTCATAATCATGGCAGAGGTTCTATGTAGATGCATAAATAAGCTGAGTGATGGAAAGTGGATGGGTGTTTGGGTGGCCAATGGTCTGGAGCCTATCACCTATCAGCAGTTTGTTGATGACACCATTTTATTCAGAGTAGCTTGTAGAAGGGAGGCTAGGACAATAAAGTCCTTCCTTGACGAGTATTGTCTAGCATCTGGACAATCAATCAACTAGAGAAAATCTAAAGTATTCTTCATCAACACCCAAATCACACTTCAAAGAAACTTAGATAAGATTTTAAGTTTGAGAAATTATAGCTTCCTTGGGAGATTCCTGGGTATGCCCTTATTCATATAAATTAACAAGAATTTTTATTGGGGAAACTTGATCAATGGTTGCAAAGGGAAATTGGAGACTTGGAAGGGTAAATGGTTATTAGCCATTGGTAGGCTCATGATGGTGAAGGCAGTCTAATCTGCAATCCTAGTCTACTGAATGTCATGCCTTAAAATACCAAAAACTATGAAAGAGGGGCTAATCAAGATTATGAGGATTTTTTTTTGGAGTGGTAATGAGGATAAACAGAAATTCCCATTCCCACTGATCAATTGGGAGAAAATTTGCTCCCTGGAAAGTGGGGTGGGGGGTGTTGGAATTAGGCAACTATCAGCAATGAATGTTGAGATATAATTTTGAAACACGTAACTTGGGAAATAAAAAATGGGCAGAGTGCTTCCTTTTCGAGGGACTTATGGGGAGGAATGGAAACACTTGTCACTTGGATATGGAATAAATTAGGGATGAGACTACTAAAGTGTGGGGTGATAAAGTGCATGCAATTTTGGATCACTTGAGATGAAGAACAACGTCAGGACCTAGGTATGGAAATCCTTGCAAGAGATCAATTCTCCCCAGGAACAAAAAATAAGTCTAGAAAACTTGGTAAGAAATAGGAAAATCATTCCATCTGATAATGAGGATAGAGTTAGATGGTGTGGATCCAAATCAAGAGAATATAGAGTCAAATTCAACTACAAATTTATGGAAGCAATGATTGCTAACAAGGGTTGGCCTAACAAACTGCCATGGAACAAACATTTCCTCCCAAAATCTAGGTTTTTCCGTGGATGGCAATTCAAAGAAGGATACTAATTGCTGACAGACTTGCAAAACTTGGCATTCAAGGTCCGAGAAGATGTGTCTTATGTAAAATCAATGAGGAATCTGCAAATCATATTCTTTTGGGATGTCAGTTTATGGAGACTTGTTGGAAGTTTTTTATAAATAAACTTAACTTACAATTTCCACTTCCAGTGGAGTTGGAGGATTGGTTTTCTTCATGGATGATAAATAATAGGAGTGCCATTTTTGGAAGTCTATGGTATGTAATCCCATCCACAATTATTTGGGAAGTGTGGAAAGAGTACAATATAAGAATCTTTAAGGAACTATAAATGTTAGTGAAAGCACTATGCATCAACATGGAAAGACGTCATGGAACTCATCAATCAAGTGGCAAAGAAGATATCAAGTAGAAAACAAGCGTTCACCTGTTGGGATCACAAAATGGCCAATACATTTCTTGGATTGAAAATAACCTTAATTGATGGATCATATGTTCTTCAGAGTAAAAAAGTTAAGAGAAAAGACATGAAATGGATGCCCTTGGAGCCAAGTTGGGTTAAGATAAACTTCGATGAAGCATCCAGTGGCAACCCTAGGCTGAGTGGAGTAGGGTGCGTGGCAAAAAATTATTAGGGTTAGATTTTAGCATTAAAATCTATTCCTTTAGGAGTCTCTATGAATAACATGGTGAATTTAGAGCCACCCTACTAGGGCTGCAATTGGGATTGGAAATAGGGGTTGAGTAGGTACACTTGGAAGGTGATTCCACAATAACCATAAATGCTATTTGAGAGGAAAAAACCCCAAATTGGCAACTAAACCAATGGATTTCCCCAATTTGTGAATTGCTTGTCCACTTTGTTTATTTCAAAGTATGGCAAATCTATCGTGAAGGGAATGATGTGATAGATAATTTGGCCAAGGCTGCGGCAGATGTGCAGGAAAATGCCAGCGAGGATGTGGATGACATGGCCCCTATTGTAGAGACTCCTGGTAATGATGGAGACTGTATGAGTTTGGCCTAGGATGATGTGGATGGGGCTTGTGATGAATTGACCCTTGTTGCCGCATGGGTGTAATTACCTTGGAAAGCGTACAAAACATATGACATTTAGAGTCATAGGAAGGTTTCAATGTCATCAAATATTGACACAATTGAAATAAAACTTTGGTAAGAAGAAGGCCTATAATATTGAAATAACATGATATTTTGGAGTCTTCCGAATGATTCAGCAGGTGTGAGAGATTGTGGTTTGTGTGCGAAGGATTTGGCAGGGCTCATGACAAAGCGAAAATATATTTGTGGTGATGGGAGGGAAGATTTGGCCTTAATTATTCTGAGCTAAGCATCATTTGGGGTCGCTTTAGGAGTTTATTTGAACTGAATTACCTCAAAGTAAATTATCTTCTGGTCACACTCCTTTTGGTTGTTTTTGGTTTTGTCTAATAGATACTCCAATCTTGCTAAAGTCAACCAAAAGGCAAATGGCCTTTCTTGGTGAGATCACGGATAAACGAATGTTATTTATGCTTACCTCCAAACATCTGTTGGTTCTGCATGTCATCAAGTGAGTCTTGGGTAACAAATTCTTGAGTGCCAACCACTGGTACAAGATTAATTCTGACATTTCTACAATGTTTTTTGCTATGTCAATCTATGTTGGAGTGGTCAAGAGAAAGGTGAAATATCTTTGTCAAATATTTTTCGTGCATTTTTGGATTGGATTGATGCAGTGTTGGAAAACATGGTTGGGATCCTTTCCATTCGTTTGCCTCAAAATTACTACATGAGGTTGGGGGATGGTAGCCAAGTGAGGAAGTTTCCCATCATTTGCACACTAGATTTGCGTTCTCTTTAGCAAAGCTGGCTCGATCAAAAGATGAGCACTACATTCCTGTTACAACTCACAGAGGAAGGTGGGGATGAAGAAGACATATGGATTCATGACTATATGGTGGCAAAGCATTGGTGCATGAGGAAGTGCTTCTGAGCCATGTGGTTTTGGAGAGGAATGGCTTGAAGATGATCCTAGAGACATCGAGGAGATTGTGGACAGTCTGACGCACCATGCTTGTGGAGTAGAATGCCCGGTGATTGCCAGTGCTATGGCGGCTAGGACAATGAGGGTTGTGCACGATGACTAACTAGACCTTCTTTTCAGTGGGTGTGTGAGGTAATGAGCAAGAAGGTCCCTAGGGGACAATGAAGATTGATAGTTTTTTGTGATGTCCTGGTATATAGTAAAGATGCTATGTATGAAGATTGATTCGAGTTTTGTATTGCTTAGTTTTTGCTTCTCGCTGGGCTACATATAGTATAACTTTTACTTGCATGGGCGAGTAGATAAAGATAGGTAGGCTTGGCAGATGATTGATGAAATTTTTTGTAACTATAGTTGGTAGGGTGGGATATTTCTAATCTGATGGCTAAGGAAGAGCCAATACATGCATTGTAATCAAACTCTTAAATTAATATAACCAGGTACTTCCCCTTAGTAGTTATTTAACTATATATAAAAAATAATAATAAGAATTAAATACTTTTTTTAATTGACAAATTTACTAACGATTGTCAAATTAAATGACTTGTTTTTTATTTATGAAGGTTTTTACATCTGTCTGTGAGTGTAATACGCCTCTTGACGTAATAAATATATTTAAAATATTTGTATTAATAATTATAAATAAAAATATAATAATTATTAATTTGAGTGATGAAAATTTTGTTACTGGGATTTGTATATAATGTTACTATTCTTATATTTGTATCTCTTTCATTATTATTATTTAATATAGTGTTAAATAAGATTAAAGTAATTTAACAATTATCTATATTATTAAAAAGAAGAGGTGAATTTTCATGATTTTTTTTTTTTTGATCGGTAATAATACCTTTTATTAATTTTAAGAAAGTTTGCATGCTAACTATCTAAGAGTACTAAACCGCCCACCAAAAAACAAACAAAACCACCCTGCATTCCAAAACCACTAACCCAACCACCCATGCAGACCCAACTTCCAAAATTACATGATCAACCACTCAAAATTGACTTGTTTTAGTAGCCTAATTAAACAGTGAATAGACAATTTAGAGCACCTTGATAGAAGTAACTCAAAAACCAAAACATGGATTAACCCCTCAAACCAAAAAATAGTAAAAACACCATTAACAAAGAGGCTTGGACGCTACCTAGAGGAGGAAATAGGGTTCATTCGCTTCCCGTTCCACATTTGATAACCTGCATCTACACTTGCTCCCACTTCTTCCAATGCTCTATCCTCCTCAATGGAACACTACAACTTCGCTTCCACCTCCATTAAATCGACAAATATCTTCAAACCCTCCCACCCAATACAAGTCTCCTCACTGAAACTTGCTCTTGTCTGGTTATCTTGCCACCTCAAGAAAGGGATGTAATGCTCCTCTACAAAGCAACGGTAATTCATAATCCCCTCACACAAATCAAACCCCTTGCTTGTAACCACCCACTCAAAGATAAATTTCATGCCCAAACGATACTCCTCCAGGACAATGGCGTTCATCACCTTTAGCACCGGTTCCGCGAGAGTGCTCCAGTTCCAGTCCCCATGCCAAAATTTGCGAGTAAGCATCCATATTTGTCCTATAGCGGTGCTCCACCACCCCAATAGATTCTCCCAACAACCTCTTTACACACTCCACCAACCTTTCATCTCTACAACGGAGCATGTCATTCAACCTTCTATCTGAAAATGGCCCAAGAAATGGGCAGAGTTATTTTTTAGTCTTCAATGTAAAATTTGTTTCCATTTCGGCCTGAACCGGCTCAATACTTGCCACCACCAACCTTGGAAAAAAGTGTTAATTCTAAGATCAAGATGAAAACAGGAAAAAAGGATGGAAACAACACAAAACATGAACAATGAAATTAAGACCATTAAACAACATCAATGAGTTGTCCTCAGTCTGCCCCCTTTCTAGCATGATGAAAGAGCTCGCATGCTTCCCAAGGTTGTGAGAATAACCTACATTTAAGACTTGTACTTGCACAAGGAATTTAAACATTCCAATGGGAAACACTTCACAACTCCAACCATTAGTGCAACTACCTTGACAAGTCATTGTTCACTTTTTGCACAAAAATTGGTGTCCAGTACTCTCGAAATTACCTGAAAACATTACAACCAAATCTATTGGATGTCAACTAAGTAGCCCAATGTACCTCCTCATCTGCATTTCCCCACCACCTGGTTGCAAAGGGGTCCAAAACACATGCCACATTAGACACATAATCCGCCACCCCATTACCTGCCCTTTTGATGTGTGAAATTCGAAAATCTTGGAAGGTTCATAATTTTGAGCAGATGATAGAAATAAACTTGCTAATATGCCAACTTGGAGAGGAGCCCTCAGAGATTGCATCAACAACAACTTTTGAGTCTTCTTCTAAATGAACCTTCGAGACCTTCAAGTTGCTTGCCAGCTCTACCACAAGCAAAGCTGCTTGGGCTTCCGCTTCATTATTTTTTCCATCCTGCAAACGTTGAGCTCCTTTGAATAGGATTTTTCCCCGAATTGCCTCTCGAAGCTCCATCAAAGTTAACTTTTATCCACACGTTGCTCCAGTTTAGCCTAAATACAATCCGAGCACCCCCGCCCCCCAACTAAGATTAACCTTAGATTGCCCATGAACGGGCCAATTTTCATGATATTAATATTAAAAAAGACCCCCCACTAAGATTAACCTTAGATTGCCCATGAACGGGCCAATTTTCATGATATTAATATTAAAAAAGATAATGTAACATAATAATATATAATAATAATAATAATAGTAGTAGTCATATAATAGTAATAACATTAATATAATAAAAAATATAAAATAATATTATTATAATATAACAAATATAAATATAATTATTATATGAACTTAATATATTTGTAATTCTCATAATAAACCACGTCCTTAATAATAATATTATTAAAATTATAACCCTACTTGAATTCAACTATACCTCTAACTTTCATTCTCATAATAATAATAGGATAAAATAATAAAATAATAATATAATATAATAACATTCAAATATATTAATATTAAAGACATAATTAATTTTAAATGTGGTACATAACCAAGATATTAAAATAATGACACATAACTTGTTGGCATTGCATGAAGATTGCATTGATGAACTATAGTGTTGTCATTGATGTCAATTGTAACCGACAATAGAGTTGTATTGCAACCGGCAGTGATGTAGTAATACAACTGGTAGTTGAGCAAGTGAAGGAAACCAGTATTACTATTGATCTATGATCGAATGGTGATCGAAGATGATTATGCCACGTATGCATGATGCACATGATGAGTTTCAAAGTTGTTTTGGCGCGTAGAGATAACTGTTTTATCTTGGGAATAAGCGAGCGCATTGCATGAAGTGGAAACCGCGTGATTAGTTATAGGATCCTGGAGCGGTCGAGGTTGTCTTGAACAATGTGCAGTCGATTGCTATGTAATCTAATGGTCATGTTTGAACTGATTTATTTGTAATCTCTATGAGATCTTAGGTTTTGTGATGTGTTACCGACCTATTGTTTTGCTTATAAGGTCGATGAGTTGTTTTGTAGTAGTGTTGGCAATTTTGGTTAATTGTCAGTGTGATTGATTGCCGAACCAGAAGGAGTATCTGCAGAATGTGTTAAGGTAGATAGGAGCATAAAAAGGATCTGATCAAGCAGAGCAGTGCTATTACCAGATCAGCAAAAACCCTATTGTTCTCTAACAATTACAACAGTTAAATCCCTTAATCGAGTAAGCTTTAACAGGCTTGGTGTTTTCTAAATCCTCTAACCAGGTGATCCATTAGCTTGGATTTGAAATCCTCTATCGAGGTTACTCCTAACAGGGTATTGTAGTCAATCCCTTAACCAGGTGGTCCTTAACCGGATATGTTCCTAACATGAAATTTTTGTAAAACTTCTAACAAGGCTTGGCTCCTAACATGGTGAAATTCATAAGAGTTCAGAATACTTGTGGGTATTCATCCCCACTGTGGTTTTTCCCATTTGAGTTTCCACGTCAAAAATCATTGTGTCAAGTGGTGAATGGTTTTGGTGGTTATGTTTTGATATGGTTAATCTGTTTAATTGATAAAGCCACTTAGATGTGTTAAGATGACTGGAAGTGATTTGAAATGTGCTATTACTAATGTTAGTAAAGTGGTTTGAAGTTTTGGTTAAATGGTTTGATAGTTTCAGATCTATTACACTATTATATTAGTATTCTAGTCAACCGGTAAACTTGACAGTGCAGTTGCAGTTTATGGTACAATGTTTAAACCGGTTAGTTCAGTGATTGATTTATGAGTTAGGTTTGAGTTTGGTAAAATTTTAGTTTGTTTTCTATTTATTGATTCACCCCCCCTCTTAGTAATTGACCGGATTATTATTGATTCATCATATCATCAATTGGTATCAGAGCATTTCAGGTCCTCTTGTGTCTAAGCCCAACAGCTTGAGGTAAAGATCTAGAAGAATATGATGAAGAAAGAAGGTCTGAAGTTAAATAGGGAAAACTACAGAATCTAGAGGTGAAGATCTACATCAAAAGCTTAGGAAGTCAATATTGGGAACATGTTGTTACCAAATATAGCTTGCCTAGTGGGATTTTGTTTGAGGATCAAAAGAAGGAGCAAAAAGAGAATAATCAAGCATTGGAGGCCATTATTAGTTCCTTGTCCAATTCAAAGTATGTCGATGCCCATGGTTTGGAGACTGCTTATGAAGTGTGGAATAAACTTGAGGATATCTATAGCGGTGATGAGCATGTGAAGATTGCCAAAGAGGAGAGTCTAAGAGGTAAATTTGATGACATGCAGATGGCCGAAGGTGAGAATATTCAACAGTATGGTCAGAGGATCATGGAGATAGTCAATGAGATCAAAAGTGCTAGTGGTAAAGTGGAGGATACCACAGTGGTTAGAAAGGTATTGAGAACCCTTCTACCAGTCTACGCTATCCGAGTTGCAGTCGTTTAGAAACTCAAGTCTATTGATAAAACAAAGGTAACTCTTGACTCCATCATTGGTAAACTAACTGCATTTGAATTAAATGGTTATCATGGAAGTTCTCAGAAATCGGAATTTGCATTTAGAGCTTTAGTTTCTAACCCACCGGTAAGGAAAAGCAGAGAAGCTAGTCACAGTCATGAGTCCAGATCCAGCAGAGAAGTTGATGATGAAGACAATCTGATTGAGCTTGAAGCATTGTTGGCCAAGCGGTTACCCAGAGGTACCGGTAAGTACAGAGGTAAATTACCTTTGAAGTGTTTTTCTTGTAACCGAATTGGACATATTGTTGCTAACTGCCCAAATGGAGATAATGAGCAAAAACATGAGAAGTATAAGAAGTACAAAGGCAAAGGTAAAAGAGATTGCCTCATTGCCATGGATGGAGGCATCATAGACGAGGAATCTGAGGGAGATTAAAATGAGGATATTGTCTTTGTTGCTATTAAAGAGGAGACATCTAACCATAAGGTATTAGTCTCTCGTATGGATAGTTCTGATGATTGGATTATAGACAGTGGTTGTTCACACCACATGACCGGTGACCACAGTAAGTTTCTTACTTTGAAGGAATTTGATGGAGGTGTTGTGAGATTTGGAAATGACTCATGTTGCATGGTAAAAGGAAAGGGAACCATTTCTCTTAATGGAAAGAGTAGTGTAGACGATGTCTACTAGGTTGAAGGATTGAAACACAATCTTTCGAGTGTTGCTCAACTCAATGTCACAGCTTATCCATTGGAATTCAAGAATGGAATGTGCAAAATCTGTGGAAGCAAAGGTGAATTGATTGCAACCGGCAAGAAGACAAAATCTAACTTATTTCACCTGGATTCTAAAGTCAATAGCTTCTTAATTGAAAAAGTAGATGATAGTTGGCTTTGGCATCAAAGATTTTGTCATGTAAATTTTGATAACATAGTAAAAGTCAGTAAGAGGTTTGCCTCAGTTGGACAAACCAATGAATGCTCTATGTAAGGAATGTCAATTAGGGAAGATGACATCCTCAACTTTAAAGAGCAAATCTTTTTTAGTAGAACATTTGCTAGATTTGGTTCATACAGACCTCTGTGGACCAATAAGGACTAAGAGTATTGAAGGTGATCGGTATTTTATGATCTTCACTGATGATTGCTCAAGAATAATGTGGGTCACATTCTTGAAGGACAAAACAAAATCCTTCAACAAGTTTAAGGCATTCAGGGCCTTAGCTGAAAAGGAAAGTGGAAAGAAGATAAAGTTCTTAAGAACTAATCAAGATGGTGAATTTACTTCAGAGTAACTTACTAGATATTGTGAAGACAATGGAATTAAGAGGATGCTTTATGCACCTAGGACACCCCAACTGTTGGCATATGATGAACCGACATGTTGATATGATGATAATGTATGTTGTCATTGATGTCAATAAGTGCAAGTGAACCGGTATGCAGATTGGAAGAAGTTGGTGAACCGGTATGAAGAGATGTAATGAACCGGTGTCAGGGTTTCACTCAGTGTGACTACCAGTTGGTAGTCTCAGCTCTAGGGTTTCTGGTTTGGCAATCTCGCTTGTGCGATGCAACTGATGACATTCTGTGATGAGTTAGCTAAAAGATGAAGATGAGATCGTGATGCCACGTCAACTTTGTGCACATGAAGGATTTCCTTAAGGATCTTGCATGTAAAGATCGACTGCATTAAATGTCTACCTCAGGAATGAACATTCTTCTTAGAGGTATGAGAGGAAAGCGTGATGAGTTACTGATTCCTATGTGCGGTGAAGAATGGATGATGTAGATTGTCTTGTGATCTGTTTGAAATTGTATTTCTCTATGCAAAGTGTTTGGACAGTCAGGATTGGACCGCTTGTATTGTAAACCTAAAATGCTTAGGGTTTAGGGTTTAGGGTTTATGCTACCGACCTAATTGTTGTCTATAAGGTCGATGATGTTTGTTATTGTAAGTTGTTGGAAAAAGTTGTGTGTGTATTCGAGTGATGAGATACTTGCTAGACCCGTAAGAGAAAACTGCAGAGTGTGATTGCAAAGTAGAGGAACTGAAAAGGATCTGCCTTAGCATATAGTGCTGTTATTAGATCAAAGCTTTACCTGTTGTCTTCTAACCATTTCAACAGAAGGAAAATTCCTTTGCCGGGTAGCTTTAACAGGTTTACTGTAAATCCTCTAACCAGGTGACTCAAGTTCATTGAGTTTTTTAAATCCTCTAGCAAGGTAACCTTTAACACGGTTTCAACCTTTAACAAGGTATATAGCCATCCCTTAACCAAGTGATCTTTAACAGGATCGGTTCCTAGCAGAACCTTATTGTAAAGTCTTTAACCAGACTAGGATCCTAACAAAGCGAGCTTCAAAAGAGTTCAAAAAAAAGCTTGTGGGTATTCATCCCCACCGTGGTTTTTCCCACTGGCACTTTAACTGATGATCAGAAAAGAGAGATTCAAGAAAATGGGCAAGTCATGGAAGCCCTTATTAGCAGTTTGTCTGATATTGAGTTCATTGATGTACAAGATAAGGACACTCCTAAAGATGTATGAGACACATTGGAAACTATTTATGGCGGTGATGAGCATGTAAAGCAAGCTAAGGAAGAGAGCCTTAGAGGAAAATGTGAAGACATGAGGATGGTTGAAGGTGAGACCATTCAACAATATGGCATAAGAATCAAGACTGTTGTTGGAGATATCAAGAGCACTGGTGGAACAATTGATGATGCCATCATTGTCAGTAAAGTCTTGAGATCATTGTTACCGGTCTATGCAATCAGAGTTGCTGCTATTCAGGAACCAAGGTCTATTGACGAAACCAAGGTATCCTTAGACTCTATCATTGCAAAGTTAATTGCATATGAGTTGAATAGCTATGATGGCAGTGTTCAGAAGATTGAGTCAGCTTTTAGAGCATCTGTTGCACCAACCAAAAAACTAAAAGAAGCAAGTACCAGTTATGAATCCATGCAAAGCAGAGGTATGGATGATGAAGAGATTCTGATGGAGTTTGAAGTTCTTCTTGCCAAGAGACTTCCAAAAGGTACTGGCAAATACAAAGGTAAGCTTCCTTTAAAATGTTTTTCTTGCAATAAGATATGACATATAGCTGTTAATTGTCCTAACAATGAGAATAAGGATAAACCGGAGAGGTTTAGAAAGTATAAAGGAGGAAATATAAGAAATTGTCTTGTTGCAGTGGATGAAGGTGTTACTGATGAAGAATCTGAGGATGAAGAAAATGAAGACATAGTATTTGTAGCTCTAAAGGAAGAAGTGTCTGACAAGAAAGCAATTGTCTCTCACATTGACAACTCTAATGAGTGGATAATTGATAGTGGTTGTTCTCACCACATGACTAGTGATCGGAGAAAGTTTTTGTCTCTAAAAGAATATGATGGAGGTGTTGTCAGATTTGGCAATGATGCACCATGTTTGGTGAAAGGTAAAGGATCCATCTCACTAAATGGAAAGAGCAGTGCAGATGATGTCTACTAGGTAGAAGGTCTTAAGCATAACTTGTTGAGTGTTGCTTAGCTAAATGATAAAGGACTCGTTCTGGAGTTCAAAGGTGGAGTCTATAGTATAATTGGAAAGAGTGGTGAACTTATTACCATCGGTAAGCAAACCAGAGGTAACCTATTTCAGTTGAATGCCAAGATAAGTCAGTGTCTAATGGTGAAGTTTGATGACAGTTGGATATGGAATAGGAGACTTTGTCATATGAACTTTGATAATATTGTAAAGGCTAGTAAGATCAAGGCAGTAAGAGGATTGCCTTTGTTGAACAAACCGAAGAATTCTTTAATGCAAAGAATGTCAACTTGGGAAGATGTCTTCCTCAACTTTCAAAGGTAAGTCTTTTTTAGCAGAAAACTTACTTGATCTTGTGCATACTGATTTGTGTGGTCCTATGAAAACTAGAAGTATTCAAGGAGATAGGTATTTCATGATTCTTACTGACAACTGCTTAAGAATGATGTGGGTCACATTCTTGAAAGACAAGTTCGAGGCATTTGGAAAGTTCAAAGCCTTTAGAGCATTAGTAGAGAAGGAAAGTGGTCAAAAGATAAAATGCATAAGAAATGATCAAGGAGGTGAATTCACTTTTGATGAATTCAACAAGTAATGTGAAGATAGTGGTATCAAGAGGCAGTTGTCTGCCCCAAGGACACCACAACAGAATGGCATAGCAGAAAGGAATAACAGGACTGTAGTTGAAGCGGCTAGAACAATGCTGATCCAAGGAAATGTTGCTCACACTTTTTGGAGAGAAGCGGTGAGCACTGCAGTCTATACTATGAACCGGGTACTTATCAAGAAAGGTAGATTTAAAACCCCTTATGAGTATTGGACCGGGAAAACTCCCACTGTGAGTTATTTTTAAGTGTTTGGTAGTAAGTGTTACATCAAGAGAGGTGAGCATCTGAGCAAGTTTGATGCTAAATGTGATGAAGGAATATTTCTGGGATATTCCACTAAGACCAAAGCTCTCAAGTGCTACAACAATAGAACACATAAAATTGTTGAGATTATCAATGTTAGGGTTGATGAATCCCCTGAGGAACCCAAGGAAACCTGCAGCGAGGAAGTGGAAGATGAACGGGGTATATCCTTCTGGGAACCGGTTAAGAAAGAAATAAGTAAAGATCTCAGTGTTCCTGTACCGATAGAAGCTACAGTAGGTGAAGAAGAAGAGGTAAGTGAAGAAGAAGAGGAAAAACTAGCAAAACCAACTAGAGTCATTCCTAGGTATGTGAAACTACATCATGTTTTTAAGCAAATCATAGGAGATAAAGATGCGGGGATACTCACAAGAAGAAAGGTGAAAGAAAACTCTTGCATGATTTTTGAATTAGAGCCCAAGACTTCCAGGGAAGCACTTATAGATGAAGACTGGATTAAGGCAATGGAAGAGGAGATAGACCAGATAGAAAAGAATGCAACATGGTCCTTCATACCCAGACCAGAACACAAGAATGTTATAGGTACCAAATGGGTCTTCAGGAATAAGCTAAATGAAGAAGGCACAGTTGTAAGGAACAAGGCAAGACTTGTATGCAAAGGATATGCTCAGGAAGAGGGAGAAGGCTATGGAGAAACCTTTTCTCTTCTGGCTAGACTGGAAGGTGTCTGAATGCTACTTGCATTTGCAGCATTCAAGGGATTTAAGGGTTATCAGATGGATGTGAAGTCTGCGTTCTTGAATGGAATCCTAGAAGAGGAAGTGTATACTGAACAATCGGATGGGTTTGCCTTATCAAAAGATAGTAACATGGTGTATAGATTACACAAAGCCCTATATGGATTGAAACAAGCACCTAGGGCATGGTATGAACAATTACACTCTCATCTTGTGAAGATAGGATTTCATAGAACAAGTGAGGATAGCAATATCTACCTAAAATTTGAAGGTGATCAGATTCTGATCTGTGAAGTATTTGTAGATGACATAATCTTTAGAGGAGATGATAAAATGAGTCATGCTTTTGTAGATGAAATGAAGAAAGAATTTGAGATGTCTCTGATTGGAGAGATAAAGTTCTTCATTGGTTTATAGATTCAACAAATGAAAGAGGGTATCTTTATTACCTAGTCCAAGTATGTCAAAGAGGTATTGAAGACCTTTGGCATGGAGGAGAGCAAACCGGTTGGTACACCGATGGTGACTGGCTGCAAACTGACTAAGGAAGATGATTCAGCATTGGTGAATGAGAAGTAGTATTGGTCAATGATCGGTAAGCTGCACTATGTGGTACACATCAGACTAGATATTGCTCATGCAGTGGGCATAGTAGCTCGTTTTCAGAAAAGTCCAAGAGAATCCCACTTGATAGCTGTCAAGCGGATTCTTAGATATCTGAAAGGAACAGTTGACTATGGATTGTGGTATCCATATAATGGTGACTTTAATCTCAAAGTATGTACTGATGTCAATTGGGCTGGTAATGTGGATGACCGAAAGAGCACAACCGGTGGAGCATTCTTTCTTGATGGAAGACTAGTCTCATTGACGAGTAAGAAGCAGAGTTGTACTTCTTAGTCTACAGCTAAAGTAGAATATGTGGCAACATTTATGAACCACACTCAAGTAATCTAGATGAAACATGTATTGGAAGGTTTCAAAGTACCTATATCTGAACTGGTGAGTATATTTTGTGACAATACTAGTGCAATCAATATTTCCAAGAATCCGATATTGCATGCTAGAACTAAGCACATTGAGATTAAGTATCACTTCTTGGAGAAAAGGTTCAGAATAAGGAGGTTGTACTAGAACATGTTTCCAATAAGGAACAACTAGCAGATATATTCACTAAGCCCTTATCGAAGACAACATTTACCTATTTGAGAGGTGAATTAGGGGTTTTGCCCCTTCATGAAGTCAACTAAAGTTGTGTGCTCCACATCAGTCAGGTACTATAGTGTCAAATATTTCAGGATTGATGTGTTGAAGGATGCTACTCCATAGGGGGAGTAACATAGTGGAGAATGGAAGCTTGTGCCTCCACTTTGGCATTGTTGTCAAAGGGGGAGAATATGTCTGATGTATGGGGAGAAGATATATGATGATGCATAATTCACTGGTCTATGATGTTTATAGTTGCAATGCTACACTGAGTATTGCCATCAATGCCAAAGGGGGAGATTGTTGGCATATGATGAACCAACATGTTGATATGATGGTAATGTATGCTGTCATTGATGTCAATAAGTGCAAGTGAACCAGTATGTAGATTGGAAGAAGTTGGTGAACCGGTATGAAGAGATGCAGTGAACCGGTGTTGAGGTTTCACTGAGTGTGACTACCAGTTGGTAGTCTCAGCTCTAGGGTTTCCAGTTTGGCTATCTCGCTTGTGCGATGCAACCAATGACATTATGTGATGAGTTAGCTAAGAGATGAAGATGAGATCATGATGCCATGTCAGCTTTGTGCATGTGAAGGATTTCCTTAAGGATCTTGCATGTAAAGATTGACTGCATTAAATGTCTACCTCGGGAATGAACATTCTTCTTAGCAGTATGAGAAGAAAGCGTGATGAGTTACTGATTCCTATGTGCGGTGAAGAATGGACGATGCAGATTGCCTTGTGATCTGTTTGAAATTATATTGCTCTATGCAAAGTGTTTGGATGGTCAGGATTAGACCGCTTGTATTGTAAACCTAAAATGCTTAGGGTTTAGGGTTTATGCTACCGACCTAATTGTTGTCTATAAGGTCGATGATGTTTGTTATTGTAAGTTGTTGGCAAAAGTTGTGTGTGTATCCGAGTGATGAGATACTTGCCAAACCAGTAAGAGAAAACTGTAGAGTGTGATTGCAGAGTAGAGGAACTGAAAAGGATCTGCCTTAGAATATAGTGTTGTTATCAGATCAAAGCTTTACCTGTTGTCTTCTAACCATTTCAATAGAAGGAAAATCCCTTTGCCGAGTAGCTTTAACAGGCTTACTGTAAATCCTCTAACTAGGTGACTCAAGTTCATTGAGTTCTTTAAATCCTCTAGCAAGGTAACCTTTAATAGGGTTTCAACCTTTAACAGGGTATATAGCCATCCCTTAACCAGGTGATCTTTAACAGGATTGGTTCCTAGCAGAACCTTATTATAAAGTCTTTAACCAGACTAGGCTCCTAACAGAGCAAGCTTCAAAAGAGTTCAAAAAAAGCTTGTGGGTATTCATCCCCATCGTGGTTTTTCCCGTTTGGGTTTCCATGTGAAAAATCTATGTGTCATGAGTTGTGCATTTTTCATGTGATGATTAAGTATTCTTTGTTTAAGTGATTATGCATGCAGAGCTAATGGTTATGGCATTGTTGACACACCACATGCATATGTTTATGGGTGAAGTAGTTATCAAGTATTAAATGTATTTTAAGTGTTCAGACTTACCGGTCTATGTTGTTTGAAGTCTTACGGTGTTTAACCGGTATTGCCATGGTTAAGTTCAATGATGAAGACAACCAGTTAGTGTTGTTTTAGCTTGATAAGTTGTTGGAAAGTTTTTGTTTGTACTAATTCACCCCCCCCCCCCCTCTCAGTACCAGTTAGGGTATCTATTGTTCATCATTATTCATCACCAATAGAATGGTATTGTAGAGAGGAATAACCAGTCAGTTGTTGAAGCTACAAGAACTATGCTAATAAAAGGAGGATTAGCTAAGACTTTCTGGAGAGAAGTTGTCAGCACAACTGTCTACACTATGAATCAGATACTGGTTAAAAGAGATAAGGATAAAACTCCTTATGAATACTGGTATGGTAGATCACCTAATGTCAACTACTTTAATATTTTTGGCAGTAAATGTTTTATCAAGAGAGGTGACTATGTTGGTAAGTTTGATGCTAAGAGTGATGAAGGCATATTTATTGGTTACTCCACCAAGAGCAAAGCCTACAAATATTACAACAACTGGACAAAGAAGATCATTGAAAGTGCTAATGTCTGAGTGGATGAGTGTCCTAAAGATACAGGAGAAACCAGTGAGGAGAAGATGGAAGATGAACCTTACATTCTAATTTTGGAACCAAAACCGGTGAACCCAGAAGTTGGTGAAATGAATGCTGCAGTACTAGTTCAACCAGAATAGGTAGATTCTGCAGAAGATGAAGATAGTCAGTAAGAAGAACCTGAAGATCATGTTCATGTTATTCCAAGGTATGTAAGACTCAATCATAATCCTGATTAGATTATTTGAGATAAAGATACTTGTGTATTAACCAGAAGAAGAATTAGAGAGAATTCTTGTATGATCTCCACTATTGAGCCTAGAAAAATAAAGGAAGCTTTTAGAGATGATCACTAGATCAAGGCTATGGAAGAAGAGCTTGACCAAATTGAGAAGAACAATACATGGACCCTAGTACCCAGACCGGTGAACAAAAATGTAATAGGTACTAAATGGGTATTCAGAAATAAACTGAATGAAGATGGAGTAGTAGTCACAAATAAAGCCAGATTGGCATGCAAAGGTTATGCATAGGAAGAAGGAGAAGACTATGGTGAGACATTTGCACCATTTTCTAGATTGGAAGGTGTTAGGACTCTACTTGTATTTGCAACATATAGAGGATTCAAAGTATATCAGATGGATGTGAAGTCAACATTTCTAAATGGATTACTAGAAGAGGAAGTCTATATTGAACAACCAGATGGCTATGCTTTGACTGATGCAAAGGATATGATGTACAGACTACACAAGGCACTATACGGTTTGAAGCAAGCACCTAGGGCTTGGTATGAAAGACTACATTCACACTTGGTGAAGATAGGTTTTTCAGAGAACCAGTGAAGACAACAATATATATCTCAAGACTGAAGGAGATAAGATAATGGTTAGTGAGGTATTTGTGGATGATATCATTTTTGGAGGCAATGATGACATGTGTGATGACTTTGCAAATGAGATGAAAAGTGAATTTTAGATGTCTCTGGTAAGAGAGATAATTTTTTTTATAGGTTTACAAATTCAACAGATGAAGAATGGTATCTTTATCACATAGTCCAAATATGTGAAAGAGGTATTGAAGACTTTTGGAATGGGAGACTGTAAACCAGTTGGGACACCAATGGTTACATGCTGTAAAATTTCTAAGGAGGATGATGCTGCATCCGTGGATGAAAAGGTGTACAGGTCTATGATAGGGAAATTGCATTATGTTGTTCACAATAGACCAAATATTGCTCATGCAGTTGGATTAGTTGCCAGATTTTAGAAGAACTTGAAGGAGACACACATGGTAGCAACTAAAAGGATATTCAGATATCTAAAAGGTACTATTGATTATGGATTATGGTATCCATATGCAGGTAACTTTTATTTGAAAGTCTATATAGATGCAGACTGGGCAGGAAATGTTGATGACAAAAAGAGTACAACTACAGTTGCATTCTTTCTTGGAGGAAGGCTTGTATCTGGGAGAAACAAGAAGCAAAGTTGTATATCACAATCAACTGCTAAAGCTGAATATGTTGCAGCATATATGAATTGTACCCAAGCAATCTGGATGAAACATATTCTGGAAGGTTTTAAGTTGAAAATATCAGAACCGGTCAGGATTTTTTGTGATAACATCAGTGCAATAAATATTTCAAAGAACCCGATGTTGCATGCTAGAACCAAGCATATAGAGCTGAAATATCATTTATTGAGAGAAAAAGTACAGAGTAATGATGTGTTACTGGAGCATGTATCTACTAAGGAACAACTAGCAGATATCTTTACTAAACCTCTGCCTAAGGCTACTTTTGAGTATCTTAGAGGTCAACTAGGGGTTGTGCCCCTACATGAGGTCAATTAAGATGATGTGGAAGACATCGGTCCCTGAGCTTATTGAAGATCTTGAAGCAGGATTGGTGTAGAGTGGAGCTACTCCACAGGGGGAGCAACTAGTTACAAAATATTGAAGTATGACACTGTATGTTTTACTTTCACTTTGGCATTGTTGTCAAAGGGGGAGAAGAACTGCATGATTAATAGGGAGAAGAAATGTGGCCAGTTACCAGCTAAAGACATGAAGACTCAGTTGAAGGAGAGTACATGAAAAAATGTAAACCAGGATTCCTATACCTGTGTATGTGTATTACTCTCAATCATCATAATCAAAGGGTATTGATATTTGTATTGGCATCAATACCAAAGGGGGAGATTGTTGGCATTGCATGAAGATTATATTGATTAACTATAGTGTTGTCATTGATGTCAATTGTAATCGGTAATAGAGTTGTATTGCAACTGGTAGTTGAGAAAGTGAAGGAAACCGATATTACTATTGAAGCAGAGAAATCAACTGGTAACCCTAACTTGTAGATATGCCGAACCCTAACTGATGGAGCTTGGTGAATCAATTGTGTTGATCTATAATCGAATGGTGATCAGAGATGATTATGCCACGTATGCATGACGCACATGATGAGTTTCAAAGTGGTTTTGGCGCATAGAGATAATTGTTTTACCTTGGGAATGAGCGAGTGCATTGCATAAAGTAGAAACCACGTGATGAGTTACAAGATCCAATGTGCGGTGATCCAGGAGCGGTCAAGGTTGTCTTGAACAATGTGTAGTTGATTGCTATGTAATCTAACGATCATGTTTGAACTAATTTGTTTGTAATCTCTATAATATCTTAGGTTTTGTGATGTGTTACCGACCTATTGTTTTGCTTATAAGGTCGATGAGTTGTTTTGTAGTAGTGTTGGCAGTTTTAGTTAAGTGTTAGTGTGATTGATTGTCGAACCAGAAGGAGTATGTACAAAAGTGTTAAGACAAATAGAAGCATAAAAAGGATCTGATCAAGCAGAGTAGTGTTATTACCAGATCAACAAAAACCTTGTTGTTCTCTAACAATTATAATAGTTAAATCCTTTAACCGGGTAATAATAACAGGCTTGGTGTTTTTTAAATCCTCTAACCAGGTGATCCATTAGCTTGGATTTGAAATCCTCTATCGAGGTTACTCCTAACAGGGTATTTCCTTTAATAGGGTATTGTATACAATCCTTTAACCGGGTGGTCCTTAACCGGATATGTTTCTAACATGACATTTTTGTAAAGCTTCTAACAAGGCTTGGCTCCTAATAAGGCAAACTTTAGAAGAGTTCATAATACTTTTGGGTATTCATCCCCACAGTGGTTTTTCCCATTTGGGTTTCCATGTCACAAATCATTGTGTCAAGTGGTGAATGGTTTTTGTGGTTATGTTTTGATATGGTTAATCTGTTTAACTAGTAAAGCCACTTAGACGTGTTAAGATGACCCAAAGTGATTTGAAATGTTCTATTACTAATATTAGTAAAGTGGTTTGTTGTTTTGGTTAAATGGTTTGATAGTTTCAAATCTGTTACACTGATATATTGGTATTCTAGTCAACTGGTAAACTTGACAGTGCAATTGCAGTTTATGGTACAATGTTTAAACCGGTTAGTTCAATGATTGATTTATGAGTTGGGTTTGAGTTTGGTGAAAGTTTACTTTGTTTTCTATCTACTAATTCACCCCCCTCTTAGTAGTTGACCGGATCATTATCGATTCATCATATCATCATAATTAGGCTTCGATTTGGGTCAAGGATAGGGTTCAATTACAATTTGATTAAGACTTAGTATTTTGAATTGTATGATTTTAATTTTGGTTTGTTAACACCTATTTTATATCTTTCTCATGAATCCTTGATTTCTAGAGTGGGACAATGTTTAATTTAATAGTTAATTATTGTTATATTTCATTTATAAGAAGGTAAGAATTTGCCTAAACTAATTATAACCGAAAAGGGGATACCCATTGTTCTGAATAGATAAATATACTCTCAGGGTGTTTATTTCACATATATATGGGGGTAAACATATGAGGTTTAACATTAGGGTATTATTTGGGTTAGGCTTAGGGTTAGAGTTAAACTTTAGCTTTCACGTAATCCAATGATAACCCTAATTATTTGATATGAAAAGAAATATTAAGGCAATGGTTATGATTTACTTGGAGTCAATTAGGGTCAAGTTTAAAGTTCAATTATGCTATAATTGCAGTTAATACTAAAAACTTAATTTCACTAAATTATACGTTGCAATAAATAATAATGAGAAGAAATGTATAATAAGGGATAGGATTGAGATTGACTTTACATATAGTTAGAGTTACAATTATTGTATACTTTGGGTTATGACTAAGGTTCTACCATAAATTTGGGTTAGAATTATGATTTAAGTTCAAATAGGATTATGACCAAGGCTAGGGTTAGAGTTGAATTCAGGTTATGAGAACTAATTAGGGTAAAAAATTAATTAAGATTAAGTTATAATTATGATTATAATTGGGGTTCAATTACTTTAAGGTTAGTTTAAGGGTTTGGGTCTAATTAGGGTTAGGATTTAATTGTTATAGTTTGAGATTTTGGATTTTATTGTGTATCTTGGTATCTTTTTATCATCAACATTTCAAATCACACTCTATGATTCATCATAATCTTATGATGAATCACGGAGAGTGATTTGGAACGTTAATGGAAAAAAAATACATTAGTCAAATATGGAAGCTCAAACTACAATAATCATATTTTATATCATAATATAACAATATTATAATTTTTTTTGATAAGCAAGTACTACCAGTATGGGGGTAGATCCCTATATTATTGAAATTAGGAAATACATAAGGTAGCGAGCAGAAGATCAAGCATACATATACATAATGACCCATTAGGCCAAGCCATTATAGATAAAAGCCAGTCCACGACCAATATTGAGCAGATGATCTCCACTACCAATGGACAACTAGTTGTTCTTCGAGGCCAAAAAAGTAGAGAACAAGTTCATGTCATTTCGCAAGACCCCAGTTCTGAACAACTCCCATGCATTCTCCTTTAGGGTTAAATCGTCTTCCTTAGGGCAGCACCCAGTTAAGGAATCTTCCTTATTGGCATCAACATCCTCTTCATCCACATCTATGTTTGGGTCACTATCCATTTTGAAGTAGACCTGAAGATAGCTTGCCCATTTTCCTTGCTCAACCTCCATAGTGGCATTTGCTATAACAGGCCGGTTGTAATCCATAATGAAGTTGTTGAACAACACAAATGCACATTCTATTGAGCCAATAATGTCAATCAAGTAGCATATGATTGTTTCATATATGAAACCGTCGCACTAATGGTGACCCAAGATTAATCGGCTCGCAATAACTTGACTTAATTCAATGACCATGTCTAGGTCGTTGGTGACAAATAATCTTCTGCATTGATCATGGAGAAGCTTTGTTCGACACAAGTAGCTAAGCCCAAATCTATGCACCATGATGTATTTTTGCAGTGATAAAATGTCATGTCTAATGTCTATATAAAGCTCACTTTTTAGAAGTATCTGAAATCATAAAGATTTTGCGGGACTCTTCAATCTAACGAAATCTCGATGAGATCAGAACAAGTATTCCTTTCGTCTCCAATATTAGAAATGGCCATTTCATCCCATGTCCCTTTGTCAGATAAGGCTTCTCAAATCAGTCCATGTGATGTTCTTCCAAAGAGTCCCGTGATCATGAGAGAACAGAGGGAATCCTCGATTATATAAAAGAATCTATATTTAGGCACGTGGCGGACTAATGATCAATCAACTTAGATAAGTCCAATTAATCAAAGGTTGAGTTCCAATTGATTCGAGCCAATCTGAATGCATGTATGTGATTCTTATTATCTTCTACCATTGTTAGACAAACACACATCCATCAGAGAAGGCCAGTCTGCAATATTATTACTCTTAATAATTTCACTGTTATGTTCAAGCTCGTAGTTTGCCAAAATATTCATAGCCCTATTTTCCTCTCGGTATATGTGCTTTATAGTATAATAATTGAACCCATCTAACATTTCTTTTGTCAACTCTAGCCATCTTCCGAGTTTCTAGTTAGGGTTGTTTCCTCTAACCACCGCCATAATGACAATTTACAAATCACCCTCGATGTCAAGCTTTTTTACACCCATGGCTCTGCATAATTGTAATCAAGATATCAGAGCTCCAAATTTAGCTTCATTATTGGTTTGGCACCCAATGTTTTTAGAGACTACACCAATGCATAGTCCATTAGAATCCCTTAATATGTAGCCCACACCAACAACACCTGGGTCTCCTTTGGCTGTCCCATCAAAGTTGAGCTTCCATCTTCCTAAGCTTGGGCACTCACATTTTGTAGCATGTCATTCGAACTTCTCTGTCAGAATACTGGGTCTTTTGAGCTTCATCCATTTCCGTTGTATTAGTTCATCCCACATAGTGAATTTTGTTCTCCTCTTGTATTTTACCTTTGCATTAGCTAACTCTATGCTTTCAGATTTAATTCTCTTGGTGAGCACATCCACTGTCATCTCAGTGTTTTTGAAAATACACCCGTTTCTCTCTTTCCAAACATTCCAAATAAGTTGTGCAGGTGCCACTGTCTAGATAAATCCCCATAACGAATTTTTATATGTTTGTGGTCATCCAGTCAGGAATTTCTGAAGGCAATCTTGTCTAGGTCCAAATCAAGAGAATTCATTTAATAGCCAGTCCCAGCATGTGGAAACAAACTCACAATTCATGAATAGATGATCGATAGCCTCATAATTTTTCTTGCACAAAACACATTTGGACGGGCCCATGATGCCAATTATGTTGAGCCCTATCTGATCATTCACCATTTGTAAAGTGCAACCCACAAAAATGCTCCACCTTTGGCAAATAATATTATGATATTAATTATAATAATAAATTTTAAGTGGAATAATTAACAAATATGATATCTTTCGGCGTACTTTACCTATATTTCTCTAAAGATAGGTATGCTAGTAAATTACAAGTATTGATATAATAGAGTGTGAGTTTTGAGATGAGTGATATTATTGTAGCAATATTCAACATCAAGTCCATTGGCATATTCAATATTGATTTTTGTTGAGTATAAATTTGGTTCTACAATAGCAAGTGATATAAGCTTAGAGTAGAGAAAGAAGTGTAATCATATATTTGTATCTTTTTATTAAGATAGTCTTAAAATATAGTATTTAAATTTACACCTGATATTGATTATTATCATTTCTTACTTGTAGTGAATGCTGACCTTTTGTAGACGAGTTTGTGATAAATTGGAGTAAGATTTTGCAAAGAAAAAAAAGAAGAAGAAATGATTTTTTTTGCCAATTTAACAAAAAGTTATATAGTGCAAATAACAAGAAGTTGTGTAATGTCAATTAACTAAAGAAAACATAATTTGGTTGAGGAGTAATCTCTTTTTCTGTTGGGTTGTAATTGTCATGTATCCACCTGAACACCAAAAAGATTTGAATGAGTTAGTTGAGGAAGAGGTTTTTGAAGACATATATTATAAAATAGGCAGTAAGAAGTTAAAATTAATGTTAATGTGAAAGAGATTGGATTGACACCCGTTAATGGGTCTCAAAGGGTTAATCCTTCCTCTCAGGCAGTGAGCCCTTCTCTTTGGACCCTCGAGAATTGGGTTGGATTAAAATCAAATTCGATGGTGCATCTTGTGGTAACCTCAAACCCTTTAGTGCAAGTTGTGTAGTCAAGGATTGTAATGGGGTGATTATTGCTAGGTGCAAGCAACATCTAAAACCGGGCACAAATAATGAAGCTAAGGCAAAATCTGCCTTCTTGGCAATTTAAGTGCCAAAAAAATTAGGAGTAGTAAGGCTCCATTTGGAAGGAGACTCCCAAATAATAATACAAGCTATTATTATAGGAGAAGTTCAAAATTGGAAGATTGACAAAGAAATTAAATGGATCACCCCTTCATTCTTTTCAAGACTACAAGATATCCCATATCTTAAGAGAAGGGAATAAAGATGTTGATGAGTGTACCAGCCAAGCATTTGACTTGCAAGTTGGTGAGCTTAGGTTGGAGATACTCCCCTCCAACGACTAGACCATGGAGATTTTTCAAAAAATCCATGTTAGCAATAGTAAAGAATGGAAAGATAATTAATGAAGGGATGTTGATCAGAGGTATTTAATGTAGACCGGCTTCAAGTACAATTATCTTCGATCATGGATGGGCAAAGCTAATTAATTTGCTCAAATATTTAGTAGACTTGATTGTTTTAAATCAAGGATTTCACAATGGGAAAGGTGGCGATGAGGTGGCATACCTCACAGGTGCGAATGAATGCAATGTCCTTTCCACTTAATCTTGCCAGCCCAAATACCTACCAAATTTAATTCTCCTTTGTAAAGGAAGTCAAGGTAGTTTATTTTTGGCTTCACCGATAAGTTTTAGATGTAAGACATTGAAGGGAATTAAAGGAACTTGTTTGCCACCCAACTTTCATTTCTAATAGAGCAAGTTTGCAGGGAGTGTGAATGGAGCCAAAATTTTCATTCCAGGCTACAAGACTAGTGATGGCTTTCTGAGGCCAAATCTTTGATAAGAGGTTGGAAAACATTTTTCGATTTGAGGAGAAAAAATTTCTCATGAGGGTCAAGATTTTCTTCGGAGATGAATTCATGTGAGGTCAGTTCAAATACATAACAAATGTTGAAGTTGCTTCCATGTTTGCAACTTGGTGCTTTGAACTGGAAAGCAAGGAGCAGGTTGAATGGATTGTGAGATGTTGTGTGCATGAAGAATGTTGTGGAGGCTTTGATAATTTCCTAAGGATGACTAGGGATGGTGCGGGGTTTGTGTGTTTGAATGGAACTTGGTTGCATGTTAGTGATTTTAAGCCTCCTTTGCATCCCTACCTCCTTTGGAGTGTAAATTGCAATAAGGAGATCCGACGTGCCTCTACATAGATAGGTGTGCATGGAGTTAATAAGTACTTAAAGATGTTGGAGAAGCAAGAGATTAAGTTGGAAATGGAGAAGTGGGGAAGCTTTGAAGAGAGATCCTCTTAGTTGGGGGGGTCTTGATCTGCAAAATGCAAGTGTGGATGTTTGAGGAAGTTGAGGAAGAGACAAGGCCGATGTACCCTATGGACAGGCTTCCCCCAAAGACAATGATGACATTGAATACCTAGAGGAGTAGAAGAAGCAGGTCAAAGTTTCCATTGGGAAGGGCAAGGATATCATATGTGTGACATAATGCAACAAGATGCCTATTGTTTTTTGTTATCTTTTGTTTAAAACATATACATGTTAGTATGCATTGTAAAGACTTTAGGTCCAAGCTCTGGGAATGGGGTTATTATTTTAGTTTCAGAATGGATAGAGAGGGGGGGTGTAAGGTTTATAAAACAACTAATATTGCAAATCTATTTTATATTGGTGTTTTGAGAAACTTTGAAGATGTAAGTTTTTCTTTAATTAATTAATACAAAATATTTACTGATAAAAAAAAGAGAGAGATTGGATTGACAATTGCATGCTGTTGGTTAAAATTTTGTAAACTTGGGGAGGTTTATAAAATGATGATTTCAAACACAATTTGCAAGACAATATTTCTCAAAAGACAAGATACAATCTCTCTTATTTATAAGGGAAGGCTCCCCCTTTCTACTACTATTTATATCTAATAATTCTACATGCTATCTTTACACTAATCCAACATGGTAAAATTACTTCACTCTCTTTTATCAAATTAAGTATTATACCAATTCCCTATCTACAATGGTTTTCTTTTTTTAATATTGAAAACAATTTTAAGTTGTAGTAATTAAAAAATCTACACTAATTAGAAGCAAAGTGTCCATGAAAGTACAAAGCCTCCTATTTCTTCATTTTCTGAAAATAACTTATGGGATGGGAAAATAGCTATGAAGCTCAATGTCTTCTTTTTACCACTATCCTATCAACCTTTTTACCAATAACTCTTTTTGAACCAATATTTTTTTAAATAACAAATAAAGCACAAAGTCTTTATGTTGCTACTTGCACACAATTTATAACTTTATCTAATAATAACAAAGCAAAGAACAAAGTCTTTGAATGATTATCCACACACAATTCTTATTTTCAAATTCTTAAAGTAACACAAAGTTTACTTCGCAAATCTGAACAACTCTTCTATATCACATAATTCACACTACTCAACTCAATGTCATTAAGAATATATGACATAAATGACATAAGAAAATCTATATCATAAACAAAGATGATTCCAACACAAAATTTGAAAACCAAAATTTGTCTTCTTTTTATTTGATTGAGCTTGCAAAATCACAATTTGAACACAAAGTCTCACTTTTCTTTTCACTTTGGTGGAGTTTTGTAGCATAAAATAAAAGATACTAGTTACAAAGAGCACCATAATATATATAGGTGAGGTGAAATGAGCATAAATAGGAAAGCTACAACTAATTCAAGAGTCAAAGAAAGAGTTTGGTTTGACTTAGGACTTATGCACTCTTAAATGCAAAACTATATATGCAAAATGACACTAGAAGTGTCGATTGAAATTACAAAATGACACTAGACTAGGAATGCATTAAACTGACTAAGTTCCTGGAGCTTCATCTTGTATATCATCATCTCCAACTTTCTTTATAAATTCATCATACCTTTGGAGAGAAGCTTGGATCTCTACATCATCAGGTTCATCGTCATAGCCGAATATAACTTGTGTCCTGGTCACTGAATTTTCAAGTAAAGAACATTCTTTCTTGGAATTATTCAAGATGGACTCCAAATAATCCAAAATGGACTGAATTCCTATTAACTTATCAAGTGAGGAAAGTGAGAAATCCCCTCACTCTATTTCATCCTGGATGAACAAACTAAATACCTAAATAACTAAATCCAAGGGAAAAATATTATGTTCTTCATGAAACATTTCACAGTGAAATTATGTGATCTTGGCCAAAATTTATTTGATAGTATTCTCGCTTTTCTTTCTAGTCTTTTTAATGTCTTCAACTAATTCCTCCAAAACCTCCATTCTATATTTTAGAAGTTCCTTATGTTGCACATTAATTTTCTTGAAGGAACAACACCATTGTCAACTAGAACATCCAAGTAAAAATCCATCAACCTAAGCAGGCTTCAAAGTTCTTTTCATGCGTTTCAATCCCTTCTGTTAAAACATCAATAGTTGTATCAAAATCAGATCGACACCTTGAATATTTTTGACCAACTTGATCGCTAAACTCATAAGATGTGTCCCTTGACTTTGCATTCTATCCATCCACTTACCCACTACTTTGTTTCTTGAGGTGAGCCTCTTAGCTTGTTTGATGGCTCCTTCATCAATAGATGAGGTCACTGGCTCGACTATCTTAGTAGATAGTAATTTTGATCAAAACATTTGTAAGTAATTATACTTGAGTTTTGAGATTGTCCTTCATTACTTTTTCCTCGTCATATTTGACAATGAGAGACTAGAGGACCTCTTGAGCATCTTGCTTGGTGTCATTATGGGTTTGTTTTCCAGGATCTATTCTTCTGATAGTATAATCCTCTGTGCGAACATCATCTGCATTTTTATCCATAGGAGACTCAACCACTTTAGCATATTTATTTATGACTCGATCAATTTTTATCCTTGAGATAGGTTTGGCTTTCTTGGTAGTCTTTGGTTTGACAGGAACTAATTGACCAAAATTAAAATCATTAGGAGAAATTTCTTGTTTCTTTCTTTTGGGAGTACTTGAAACCAACAATGGTGGAGTTGTAGAAACATTTTTAGATTTAGAAACTAGTTGTTGGGAAGTAGTCTCTTGGCTCTAAACAAGAGTAGCCACTATAGGTGAAGTACAAGTTGTAATAACAATAGTAGGAGGATTTTCAATGGATGACTCATTAGGCTTAGAACCATTTTATACAAATTTTTTTGTCAAAATCATCCAACATGATGGAAGTTACTTTTGGTAGAGAGAAAAATACATGAATAATGTTGCCTTGAGGGGTTTCTAATGCAGATTGATTAGTTCCAGTTGGTAATGATTCAACACTAGAATTAGTTGGTACATATGAATTTATAGATCTAAATGGAACAAAAGTAGGAATAGAAACATGTGAAGATGAAATGATTGTTACCAAATCAGGTACTCAAGAAACTTTCTCTTGAATCTGCTCTGGTCCTCCATCCTTTGAAGTTTCTAGTAAGCTTTCCTTATCAAATTATTCCTCTTGCTATCCATCATGCTCTCCTTCTGCATATTGATCCTCATATTGACCTTTGTCATCTATTGGTTCATGGTCTAAATCAGGAGGTTCATAATCCAAGTGCTCACCTAATACCTCTAGCTCCTTTTCACCCTGAGCACTTAGAGTAGAAGTTTCAGCTTGCTCCTTTCCTTTACCTTTTCCCACTGTAAATTTGAATCTAGGAGTGGTAGCTGAAGCAATAGGATCTTTTTTTTTTTGTTCTCAACTTTGATTTCTTCCCAATAGGTCATGCGTTATCTTCTTCTGAACCTATGGTGAATTCCTTAAGCTAAATACCTTTTGAAGCAAGCCACACATTAGTGTTTGCAAGAAACCTTTAGAATCGGGTTTTTATAGAAGAAACTTACTTTCGTGACTATTGAATCAAAGGAAGGGGAGAAATATCAACTTTATTAGCCTCATACATAGGCTCAAGAACATTACCATTGTCATGAAGGTCTTTAAGTACATCTGCCAAGTTGAGATTAATTATCTATTCTTTGGTGAGATGACAATAATCATTTTTCTTGATATCCTTATTTGTTCTACAATCTATCCAAATATCTTCAATCATGTGAACATGAACATATGATCTTTTCAACTTGTTCTTCATACCTCTATAATCAAAATCCTTCCAAGATTTGAAAGATTTCATTGTAACTCTTCTCATTTCTTCATCGATGGCTCTATCTTTGAAAAATGAATTAATTGAATATCTCCCAATGGAAAAAGAAAACTTGAACCCTGGTCTATGGGAACCTGATAGTTTTTCTTGAACATCTACCATTTTTTGTGCCAATTCCATCAACACAATCTTGTCAAATGGATACTTGGGAAGCATGAATGGTTGGTCATAAAAGCAACCAACTCTAAGGTAAGTGAAGGTGGGGAATTTGAGGAACATGCATCCATACTTATTAAGCATATCTCAAGCTTGATTTGAAACTCTTCTATTTTCCAAACCCTTGTCAAACAAATAGAAGAGGTGACCAAAGAAAGTATCATTGATTCTTCTAAAATGATATTGACTCCACTTCAAAGTAAATTGAGGATAGTACTTCCAAATAGGAACAAATATTTCATCATCACTTTCTATAGATAGACCTGGGAAATTCCTCATAGCTACTACAACATATATCAAGTATGAAGTCATATAGAACTTCAAGGTGGTAGGAACCTATTGGGACTCATTAAATTTGAGTCAAGTTTTGAGGCCCACTTCAAAATTTTGCATTCACATTTTCAGAAAGGCACCTAAGCTCATTCAGGTGGCCTAGTTAGAGAGAGGGTAAATTGGAGCCAGTTGATTTTCAAGAGGTAAAGCTTTGAAACTTGTTGTACACCTTTAATTTAGCTTATTCAATGTGTTACAACTTTCATAATTCAGTTTGGATCAATTTATCAGGTACCCATTTCAAGGGGTGAGCTGAAAGTGCATGTTAGGTGCAAATGCAGATTTTATTAAGTAGCCTACTTTGAGCTCCTATAGCTTTTGCCCTGTTGATCGTCATGGTGAAATTCAAAATGCATTGAATTTTATGCATAAATATGAGTCAACGTACAAAATTTAAAGTCCCCATGAATTCGTTTGATCAATTTTTAAAAGGGTTTCTTGAGCCACCTTATTCAGTGTTTCGTACTTTCATTGCTACATCAGTTAAAGTTGCTATTTTCATGAGCGCACCATTTGCACCAGTTAGCTTCCCGGTCGAACTAAGCAATATAAGTTTTGATATGTACTTCAAGGTACCTATGCCTCAAATTTGAGGGTCTATTGAGATCATTTGATATTTTTAAGAAAGGCATCATAAGTTCCCTGCGCATTGACTTTACCAAGTCCGCAGTGTTGACAAAGCCAGTTGGTCATCTTTGACTATTAATATTTCTTCACTCGAGATTCATCTTGAGAAACCGCTTGGTAGAGTTTATGTTTGTACATCAGAGTACACGCCTATAAATTTGCAAAGTCCAGAAAGGTGTTTTGACCAGTTTGAAAATTATGTCTTTGCGATTAAATGCGAAAATGTGGCGTAGGCGCCTGAAAGTTGCAAAACTGAGTTTGATGATCCGAAAATGGTGCCGATCGATTCCAAAGGTATGTTTAAGGTTCCTAAGGTATTTCAAAGGTTAGTTGCATGAGAACAAAATTTTTTTTAGCCAGACCCACTTTGGGGCCCGACCTGACTTGTAGCTTCATGCATCTTTTCAGGCAAAGTTTAATTGTTATTTTTGCAATCATATGTTTATATGATTTAACTATGAAGGAAAGGCATTTAAACCCCAAGAAAGTGTATTAGTAGGCATAAAGCTAGTTCCTTCTCCCTGGTAGATGGCATGGAGTTTGAGAGGAGACAAAGAAACTTAAAGCTAATGCAAGGGCATTAAAGCTTTTAACAGAAGGCAAACTGGAAGGTGCAGGCAACATGGTGGTTGAAAGGACCGTAGAAATAAAATGCAAATTGGAAAATGCATAATGCCAATCTTCCCTTGCCTGGTAAAACAAATTGCAAAACAATTTCCCCTCCTCTCCATGTGAAACGTTGTTAAAGGCAGAGAGAATTCTAGATCTGCAACGTGCTTGGAAGGGGGCATTTATAATCTTTAAAGAAAATTACAATTGGCATGTGAAATGCCAGTCAAAATCCTCCCTCCATGTGTGAGCAGCTCCAAATAAATAAAATGCAAATAGCAGCCACTTAGAAACTCCAAACTAATGCTAATAGCAAGCATTAAACCTTCAACATTTAAATTGGCAAGCTTTATGCCCAATCCTCCCTTCACGTGCCAGTAAAAATGGAGGGGCATTCAATTTTAAACCTTTAGCAAAAGAGACCTTGGAGTGTGGCATATAAGTTTGGGGAGTGCAATTTAAAACTCCAAAGCAAATGCCATCCTCTCTTCTGCGCTATGGAAAATGGTATTTTACAAATTTCAACAAATGCAAATTGGCAGCTCAAATTCCATAAACCTTTGCCAGTTTTCCTTGCTGCGTGGTATGATTTGAAGAGGCATTGAAACATTTAGCAAATGCCATTAGCAGGCATTAAGCCAAATCTCCTAGAGCATGGTGTGGCAAACAAGGGCATACAAATTTCAATGAATGCATTGGCAACCATTAAAAGTCTCAGAAAACTCTTCAAAAATGCACAGTCCCAGGCAAGACTATTATCCCACATTGGCTGGGGAATGGAAGTTTTTGGTATTTAAATATAAGGCTCCACACAAGTATAGTGTCAAAGCCTCAAAGGCTTTTGACGCATGGTGCTGGTTGGGCACCCAGTGGACCCCACTCACGTGGGCGTGAATCTTGAGGTAGCCAAAGAGACAGTTGGCGACCAGGTGGACCCACCATGTGCATGGTTCCTGAGGAAAATTTTGCAGAGAACGGACAGATTAAAAATCGTGCAAGTTGAGGAGATCAGACGATTGGTGTTGTTTCACTATCCGAAGATGCTCGAAAGATAGCCTTCACGAAATGGTAAAGATTGCGCAGGTTGAAGAAGATCCAATAGTTGACGTTGTTTTGCAATCTGAAGTTGCTTGCCCAATAACCATCACGAAATGGCAAAATATGAGGTTGCAGGTCCAGTGGCAGGTGAGCTCGCGGGTCCTGCTTAGGTGGTGATGATGTGGCGGATAGGTGGCGGTCCATGAGATAGTCCAATAATAGACAAGTGGCAGACAAATGGTAAAATTGCTGAGGTGGCGATGAGGTGTCATCCCAATGGAGCACAGGCAAATCACTAGCTGCCACATGGCAGGGCGCAGGCCAAAAATCAGGCAAAAATTAAAATTAAATGTAAAGTCTTGACTATAGCGAAAATTCAAAAAATTTAAATGACAGAGGTGCATGAGTGATTAATTCGCTCAGGGGTTAAATTTTTCCCAAATATAGAAGTATTATATACTACCAAAAAGCTCTCGGAACAATGAATGCAGTTATGGAATTAGTTTCAACAAAAATCAGATATTTTGAGAGCAGTTTCCATGGGAAGAAGAGGAGATATTCTTGCAGTTATGGAAAAAGGACACTTGGCAAATTTTGATATATTCTGATCTTTTTCCCTCTCCTTCTTATTCCCATTTTTCTCAATTGTAAGGGTTCCAGTTTTTGAGAGATTTTCTCCAAGGGAGAAATCCGAAATTGCAGGTTCTAGTGATGGCATCTTTTTATTTTTGCAAATGACAGTGTGTTCTTCGAGGTTTTCAGTGTTGTCTTTGCTATAGGTCTTGTTTCAGTTTGCAGGTTCACACATATGCAAGGCATGTGTGAATTTCCATGAAATTGTCTCCAAAATGTATTCAGATTCATACAATTTCATATTGTTAAGGATAATTTGGATTTGTCTCTTTTAGCCTTCTCTAAGAGTGTAATGTTTGTCTTTTGGGTATTCTTCAAGGAAGAATTTAAATCCTGAAACCCAACATTAATGATGTTGAATATGTATATTGGATGTGTAAGCATGATTTTATGACAAAGCATAAAATTGTATTAATGTAAGGCATTGATACATGAAAATTATATGTTGAAAGGAACTTGCATCTGAGATTTCTCTTCCAGTTTTATGCATGACTTTGTGGCTTGGATAAGACATTGGTCTTTTGTAACATTGAAGGGTTGTCAGAACATCATTTAAAAATCCAAAATCAGAATATATTTTGTTTTCTGTTCTATGGTAGTGTCCATCCATCTCATGATTCAAAATATTGTTGAGTTGTAAGTGTAGAGCTAGCCCATCTATAATACCCTCCTTGTTTTTGAACCTTTTGAGATCCATCTACTTTTGTTGATGTCATATGTGTGTAATGAGTCTGAGTAAATGCATCAAAGGTATGCTCGCCTAGGTTTTGCAGAGCCTGAAGAGTAGAAGGATTCATATCCTTGTTATGTTGTCCAAGCCCTGAAGTTTTCATATATTGAAATTGGCTATTTCATAGATCAATTGCAGGTGTACTTGGGTTAACCAGTTTTGGTGAACAACAAAACCTTGGTAAGATGATCACAAATTGTATCACTTATTTGCCTTCCCCAAAAGATTCTCTTGTTATTTTGCCTTATGACATAAATGTATTGATACATCAATTCATAGTATGTATCTTAGGTTGGAAAACCCTTTACCTTGTTAAAAAGAGTGATTAGATCATTAACTTCCTCTTTGAAATCACTCCAGGGAAAAGTCTTGGGCCACCTGGCAATGATTGGCCAAGGAGTTTTTAACCAATTGTCATTAATGTTCCTCCTATGCTTGTTAGAATTCTTCTCATAATAAACCTCAGCTGATTCTATATTTATGTTGAAAAAATAATTTATATCTGGACACTTGAACAATGTATCAAAGAGATCTTCATCCAAAACCAATACCTTATTCCCATCGACCTCTTTGACACTTCTACTCAGTGGATCAAAATGTTTGGCCACAACAAGCACAAAATTGGGACTTTGAACTAATATAGGAAAATATGTGACCAAGTGTATACTATTATTGATAGTGGGTTCCATCAAGTAGCCGTTAGGAGGATTTTGAGCCCTTTTGACAAACTCATCTAGGTCTACATGACCAATCTCTGTATCCCTAATATAATCAATGTTGGATGACATTGAGGATGATGTAAATGTATGATGGGGGTCTTTCTTTTTGAACTTCATATTTTTTTTGACTTGGACAAGGTGAATGATGAATAATGATGAACTACTAAGGTCCTAACTAGTACTGAGAGGGGGGGGGGGTGAATTAGTACACAAAAAAATGCTTCAACACTGTCATATCAAAACACAACGGACCGGTTGTCTTCACCACTAAACTTAAACATAGCTATACCGGTTAAACAAAAATACTTCAGACAACATTCAATAGATCTCAAACCTTGATAACTACTTCATTGATATAATCATGCATGAGTTGTACCAATAATACCACAACCATTTAACAATGCATGCATATCTAACTTAATCAAAACCACACAATCATCACATGAAAATCTCACAACCCATAACACATAGATTTTTTTATGTGGAAACCCAAATGGGAAAAACCACGGTGGGAATGAATACCCACAAGCTGTTTGTGAACTCTTTTGAAGTTTGCTCTGTTAGGAGCCTAGTCTGGTTAAAGACTTTACAATAAAGGTCCTGTTAGGAACCGATCCTGTTAGGGATCACCCAGTTAAGGGAGGGCTATATACCCTGTTAAAGGTTGAAACCCTGTTAGGAGTTACCTCGCTAGAGGATTTAAATAACTCAATAACCTTGAGCCACTTGGTTAGAGGATTTACAACAAAGCCTGTTAAAGCTACCCGGTCAAGGGATTTACCTTCTGTTGATCTGATAACAACACTTCTTGCTAAGGTAGATCCTTTTCAGTTCCTCTCTTCTGCAATCACACTCTGCAGATTTCTCACTCTCGTTCGGCAAGTATCAAATCTCCAACACGTGGACACAAATACAACTTTTGCCAACCACTGCAATAACAAAACTCATTGAACTTATAGACAACAACTAGGTCGGTAGCATAAACCCTAAACCCTAAATATTTCAAGTTTACACTTACAGGCGGTCCAATCATGACCGTCCAAACACATTACATAGAAAGAAACGATCTAAAACAAATCTCAAGACATTCTGCATCGTCCAATCTTCATCGCATCTGAAAAATCAATAACCCATCACGCGCTCTTCACACATCGCTAAGAAAAATGCTCATTCCTGAGGTAGGCATTCAATGCATTCAATCTTCACGCGCAAGAACCATAAAGAAATCCTTCACGTGCACACAACTGACATGGTATCTTGATCCTTATCCTTATTCCTGAACTAACTGGTCACAAAACATCATTGGTTGCACCGCACAAGCCAAACCGGTAACCCTAGAGTTGAACTGAGACTACCAACTAGTAGTCACACTTAGTGAACCCAACATCAGTCCACTCCATCCCGGTTGACCATAACCGCTTCCGATCTTCATACCAGTTCATACCGGTTCACCTTCTTGAGTATTTATTGACATCAATGACAACATGCATTATCACCGCTTCATCATATGCCAACAATCTCCCCCTTTGGTATTGATGGCAATACACAGTGTATCATTTCTCAGTATCTACACCATTCTTAATAATATATACTAGTTCAACTTAAAAGATCACCACCAGCACTTGGACTGGTCAGTGTGCACTTTTCTCAATCACTTCTCACACCACTTGTTTCATCTCCCCTTTGCATATTGACCTTCAAACATATATCTTCTCCCCCTTTGACAACAATGCCAAAGTGGAGGCACAAGCTTCCGGGCTCCACTATGCTGCTCCCCCTATGGAGTAGCATCCTTCAACACATCAATCCTGTAAGATTTGACATGGTAGTACCCTACTAATGTGGAGAACACACATTTAATTTACTTGATGAAGGGGCAGAACCCCTAATGCACCTCTCAAATAGGTAAATGTAGTCTTCGGTAAGGGCTTAGTGAATATGTCTGCTAGCTACTCCTTATTGGAAACATGTTCTAACACAACCTCTTTATTCTGAACCTTTTCTCTCAAGAAATGATACTTAAGCTTAATATGCTTGGTCCTAGCATGCAATACCAGATTTTTGGAAATATTTATTGCACTGGTATTATCACAAAATATACTCACCGGTTCAGATATAATCACTTTGAAGCCATTCAATACATGCTTCATCCAGATTCGCCCACGAGACTAGTCTTCCACCAAGGAAGAACGCTCCACCGGTTGTGCTCTTCCGGTCGTCCACATTACCTGCCCAATCTGCATCGGTAAACACTTTGAGATCAAAGTCACCATTGTATGGATACCACAATCCATAGTCAACTGTCCCTTTCAGGTATCTAAGAATCCTCTTTACCGCAACCAAGTGGGATTCTCTTGGACTCTTCTGAAAACGGGCCACTATGCCCATTGCATGAGCAATATCTGATCTGCTGTGCACCATATAGTGCAACTTACTGATCATTTACCGGTACTCCTTCTCATCCACCAACGCTATATCATCCTCCTTTGTTAGTTTGCAGCCGGTCACCATCGACGTTCCAACCAGTTTGCTCTCCTCCATGCCAAAGGTCTTCAATACCTCTTTGATATACTTGGACTAGGTAATGAAGATACCCTCTTTCATCTGCTAAATCTGTAGACCAATGAAAACCTTTATCTCTCCAATCAGAGACATCTCAAACTCCTTTTTCATCTCATCTACAAATGCATGACTCATATCATCATCTCCACCGAAGATTATATCATCTACAAATACTTCACATATCAGAATCTAACCACCTTCAGATTTCAGGTAGATGTTGCTATCCTCACTTGTTCTTTGAAATCCTATCTTCACAAGATGAGAGTGTAACTATTTGTACCATGCCCTTGGTGCCCGTTTCAATCCATACAGGGCCTTGTGTAATCTGCACATCATGTCACTATCTTCTGACAAAGCAAACCCATCTGGTTGCTCAATATACACTTCTTCCTCCAGGATTCCATTCAAGAAGGAAGGTGGAGGAGAAGTTAAAGAGAAGGTAGGAACAAAATGGTAGAGGTAAAGGGAGACAACAAAGAGGGGGAAGAGGCCCTTTCAGAGGTAGAGGAAATGGTTTTGGATACCAAGGTGATTCTAGCCAAGAAGGAACCAGAGGAGAGAGCAATTAAAACCAAGGAGGGGGCTACAATTCAAGAGGGAAGTTTAGGGGTAGAAGACCACCCTCTAGAGGAAGATCCCAAGGCAGAGGACCTCATAGATGCTATAACTGTAACCAAGTAGGGCACATTGCCAATAGGTGTCTGAAGAAGGCTTCTAGCTCCATGGGAGAAAGGTACCTTAAATCCCTTGAATGCTACAAATGCAAGTAGCATTCAGACACCTTCCAGTCTAGCCACTGGGGCAAAGGCTTCTCCATAGTCTTCTCCTTCTTCTTAAGCATATCCCTTGCATACAAGTCTTGCCTTGTTCCTTACCACTGTGCCTTCTTCATTCAACTTATTCCTGAAGACCCATTTGGTACCTATGACATTCTTGTGTTCTGGTCTGGGTACCAAGGACCATGTTGCATTCTTCTCGATCTGGTCCAACTCCTCTTCCATTGCCTTTATCTAGTATTCATCGGCAAGTGCCTCTCTAGCGGTCTTAGGCTCAAATTATGAAATCATGCAAGAATTTTCTTTCACCTTTCTCCTTGTAAGTATTCCCGCATCTTTGTCTGCTATGATCTGCTTTAGATCATGATGCAGTCTTACATACCTAGGAATGACCGTAGCTGGTTCAACTTGCTTTTCCTCTTCTTTTTTTGCTTCATCTTCTTCTTCACCCACTGAAGCTTCTATCGGTACAGAAACACTGAGGTCTTTGCAGTGTTTGTCACTTGTTTCTTTCTTAACCGGTTCCTAGAAGGTTAAACCCGATTCATCTTCTATTTTCTTGTTGTCAGTTTTCTCGGGCTTCTCAGGGGATTCATCAACCCTGACATTGATACTCTCAACAATCTTTTGAGTCCTATTGTTGTAGCACTTGAGAGCTTTGCTTTTAGTGGAATATCCTAGGAATATTCCTTCATCACACTTAGCATCAAACTTACTTGTGAGGCCCTACCCCGACTCATCCTAGCATTTCTGTTATTTTCATGATGAGGCTATTATGGATGCTTTATTTTTATGCATTATGGATTAGAACTTATTTGATTCCATGATTTGGATAACATTGATGTATATTGATGCTTCATTTTTATGCATTATGGATATGAAACTTTATATGATGCTAGAATAGAATTACCTTGAGATGATGTATGTCATTATTGGATTTGCACGACTTCGTTATGATGATAGAAATAGGATGCATGTATTATGAATGGATCAAATTTTGAGGATTATGATAATTGCTTATGTGGATTAATTGGGATATATGAGATATTGATTTATTATTGTCAATTGTATGAGTGTTTGTTGTGTATTCAAATTCTTGTGTTAATAATATATGTGGTTATTTGGAATTACTAATGTGTAAATTGAGATGCACATGAAAATTATCCATGTGACCATGGAAATATTATGGAGAACCAAACCTAGACCCATGTACGTTTGTAAGGCCAGGGGTTGTCTATTTGGAGAGGCAACACCCCATTTCTATCGTATTTTATTTGTGAAAGTAAATAATGCATGTGTGTTAAATTGATTTTATCAATTTGTGTAAATCCAACAAGAGACAATTCCATGTGTAATTTTTATAATGTATTTTATTGTGTCACTTGACACATGTGCTGATTAGTGTCATTGATTTTGACTTGTCTCTTGGAGGGAGTTTGTTTCTACCAAAGCCCATTTCAAACATTTGAGTGTGGTCCCAAATTTGCCTTGGGTAGGGAGTCTTGGGAGTGGTCAACTCAGGTTTGACCCGTAGGTTAACTTCAGTTGGGTTTCTAAGGGGTCAAATGGACTCCTAGGGTTAGTTTTAGGGCTTTTCCAAAGGTCCAAAGGGTATACCTATGGGTTAGAGGTATTTTTAAACATGTGACTACTCCCATGTGACTGTTTAGTCACCTCAAAAAGTGGTTTTTCCAAGGTGAGCGAAAATTCAACTTAGAAGGTTCCTCCTAGGATCGACAACCATCCTTTTTGGTGTCAGACTCTCTTCCCCATCCTCTCTTACCTTTTCTCTTTCTAGTTTTAGTAACATGTAAGAGGTTGGGAAGACCAACCAATGGGAACTCTCACTCTATCCAAGGGGTTGGGAAGAGTGAGAGAGGCCTTCTTAGGCAAGGATTAGGGACTTAGTGAGTTAATCACCCACTCTCCATTGTTGGAGATTATGCAATTTTGAAGAATAGTTGTAGGATAGAATTTTGGCCAAGTGTTGGTGAAGAGATTGTGTGGATTTGGGCTACTCATCCCCAACTAGATCTATCAAAACCTTTGGGCAGATTAAGGTTGGTTCTTACTCTCTTTTGTTTATGTTGCATATGCATGTTTGAAGAAATGCTTGTATGAAAGTGTTGTTTATTTGTATTTTACTTTGTGAAAGAAAATGTGATTTCCCCTTCATTTCTTTTATGCATTTCTTGTATTGGGAGTATCCAAGGCCTCCTACTATTGGGGGAGTAGGATGGTCTTGGGGTGGAAGAAGTTTGACAGCCTTGGGTGAGAGGTTCTCCTTTAAGGAGAGTGATCTCAAGGGTGTTCTTTTGTGACCCTTGTTGCATAGCCTTGTTTATGCATTTGGGGGTCATAAGGAGAGATGATATGGCTTATATGCCTTTGGGGGGCATAAGGATGTGGGGATGTATTTGTGTTGTATTTGGTTGCCATGAGGTGGCTTGAGATGCTCCATGCTTGCAGTCTCCCCAAAGGTATTTGGTCCACTTCCACCCTTGGAAAATCATCACAAGTTGTGGTGAAGTGTAGCCTTGGTTGGGAAAATTGTTTGTTGTGTGTTTACCCCTTGCTTGTTGTGGTTGTATGTGTGTGACCCATCTAGTGCTTGGTTCTCCAAGCTCGGAGGTGGCTTCTAGTAAGCCTAGGCTAGGAGTTGAGCACTCCATGGTCAAGCCTTATGTTTTATTGCAGGTTGCTTGGGATGGGAAGGAAAAAGAAAGATAGAAGTTGCTGGTTTTACTTGAGTTGCAGAAAAGATTAGGAAAAGAGATGATGTATTTAAGTTGTAGCTATGTGAAGGAGAGCTAAATGTTGTATTTATTTTTCAAGAAAAAAAAGAATGTATCCATTTTATATTCAAGTCCTCATTCAAAAAAAAAAGAGAGACTAGTTGGGTTCATACCCATTTGTAATGTTAACTACATCCTATTCTAAATATGCTATTAAGAAGTGCTTTATTCTATTAAGTTACTTTTGCAAACTGAAATGTATATTCCTTTGTTAAGTCCCTATAGTTACTAAAATGATGTTTTGATGCATTCTTGTTATATTGGAATATAAAAGTTCATTTTATTACTTCATGCAAATTGAAAATTTGGAAATAGGAAAAACAATTATTTAGGCCTATTTGAGATAGATTCAAGTTCACTAAATGGTTAAATAGGGTTAATATGCCTACCTCTAAATTGATTTTTAATGTTTCCTAGGCTAAAGTAGTTGTTGTTAGAATTTACTACATTCTGTCATTTCATTTACTAGCAGAAAATATATCTGATTTATTACATTTTGTCATTTTAATTTTAGCAAGGAAAAAAAAAATCTAGATTTTATACCCTATCTCTAAAGTTAGCAACTAGTTGTCAAAATAAAGATACAATGCATTATTTTGAATCTGTTTGTTAGAAAACTTGCTGTTAAGTGTCTTTTAAAAGAAAGAAGAAGAAAAAAAAAAGTTACAGATTTAATATTTATAGAATTAATTAGCAGATTTAATTAGTAGAGGAAATGATTAGTTTGGGTTTAATATTTCACATGTAACAGAATTGAAAGCCTAAATATTATCATAGTATAAAATGAATAATACATCTAGTTCATGCTGCTATTTCCTTTATTAGTTTTCTGCATGGTTTATAAAGTTGAAATAAAAAAAAGATGATACAAAATGCTTAAGTGTGTGCATATATATATATATATATAGAAAATTATATATATATATATATATATATATATATATATATATATATAAGTGTTTGAATTTTCTTTTAAAAAAAATATAACTAAAAAAAATATTTATTTTTACAAAGAAACAGGGCTATGTTGAAAACCCCCTCGGGCGGGAGGCCTGGGCGGCGTGGGAACCCTGTGGGCCACGACCCACAGAGGCACCGAGGCGCCACGGTGGGCCGAGGCACACAGAGGCACCCGCGGCGCCACTGCGGGCCGTGGACCGCAGGGGCGGCCTTGGCCGCCACTGCGGGTCGCGTCCCACAAAGACGTCGTGGCGTCGTTGCGGACCGCGACCCGCAGTGGTGCCTAGGCGCCACTGCGTGGCTCTGTGGTAGAACTTCCGCCCCCCTCCCTGTGCTAAATTAATATCGCCGCCTCCTTTGCGATTTCACTGCCCTCTGTGCCTTCCATGACCGCCGCCCCTTGCACCAACCTGCACTCACACACATGCCCTAACCCAACTTTCGGGTTAGGGCAAAACACAAATGGATTAAAAAAAAAAACATGCGTGGGTTATGTCTTAAAAAAAATAAAATGTTAGGGTTTTATTATTTTATTAATAAAAAAAAGGGGGGGGAAACCCTATTCGAATTTTGAATAGGGTATCCCCATAGACTTTCACCAAGACTATTATTTTATTTATCAACCCTTTATGATCTTTTACGTAGTTATATATATATATATATAATTTTATAGCTTCATGGAGTAATAATTAGCCCTTTTTGGGTTTGAATTTTTATGGGGGAATAAAAATAAATACCTTGGAAATAGTTAGCCTTAGAGGATAAACTTTATCGGCCAACTTTAATAAAATTATATAGCACATTTGCACTAAGGGATTAATCGACCCTAGAGTCAAATTTTAGACAAATTATAATTATTGTTAAAATAAATAATAGGTGTATAACACTAAGAGCTAGGGCTAATTAATTTAGTCCCTGGGCAATTAATAGGCTATTTGCGATTAATAATATCTCTTGCAAATTTATTTAGAGATTATTGTTTAAACGAAATTATTATTATGTATTATTTGAAGAGATAATAATAATTTCTTTGGAGAATTAATATTCCGTATTCAATTTAGATTATCTCGCTTACTTGTTCTAATGTATAGATTACTATTAGTTGAAAAGAAAACCAAACTTAGTTAAGACAAGACTGGTTAATGCGTTATTTAGCAAATTTAGTTTTATTAGGTTAAGTTTATTTAAAAAAAATTATTTCATTTGTGCCCAAAAGTTTGGGCATGACATTACTCAGGTGCTCACCTCTCTTGATATAGCATTTACTCCCAAACACTTTGAAATAACTCACATTGGGAGTTCTCCCATTCTAGTACTCATAGGGGGTTTTGTCTTTACCTTTCTTAATGAGTACCCGGTTCATGGTATAGACTACAGTGCTCACCGCTTCTCTCCAAAATGTGTGAGCGACATTTCCTTGGATCAACATAGTTTTGGCCGCTTCAACCATAGTCCTATTGTTTCTTTTTGCTATGCCATTCTGTTGTGGTATCCTTGATGCAGACAATTGCCTCTTAATCCCATTCTCCTCGCAGTACTTATTGAATTCATCAGAAGTGAATTCACCTCCCTGATCAGTCCTTAGGCATTTTATCCTTCTACCGCTCTCCTTCGCTAAAGGATTTGAACTTTCCAAATGCCTCAAGTTTGTCTATCAAGAATGTGACCCACATCATTCTTGAGCAATCATCAATAAGAATCATGAAGTACCGATCTCCCTGAATGCTTCTAGTTTTCATTGGACCACACAGATCAGTGTGCACTAGATCAAGTAAGTTCTCCATAGAAAAAGACTTACCTTTGAATGTTGAGGAAGACATCTTCCCAAGTTGGCATTCTCTGCACAAGGCATTCTCTGGTTTGTTCAACAAAGGCAATCCTCTTACTGCCTTGAGCTTACTAGCCTTTACAATATTGTCAAAATTTATATGACAAAGTCTCCTATGCCATATCCAACTGTCATCAAATTTCGCCATCAGGCACTAACTAATCTTGGCATTCAGCTGAAACAGGTTTCCTCTAGTCTTCTTACCGGTGGCAATAAGTTCACCACTCTTTCCAATTATTCTATATACTCCACCTTTGAATTTCAGTATGGATCCTTTGTCATTCAGTTGAGCAACACTCAAAAGATTATGCTTAAGGCCTTCCACCCAGTAGACATCATTCGCACTGCTCTTTCCATTTAGTGAGATGGATCCTTTTCCTTTCACAATGCAAGGTGCATCGTTTCCAAACTGGACAACACCACCATCATATTCTTCAAGAGACAAAAACTTTCTTTGGTCACCAGTCATGTGGTGAGAACACCCGCTATCAATGATCCACTCGTGAGAGTTGTCAATATCTGAGACAAGGGCTTTCTGATTAGACAACTCTTCCTTGACAGCCACAAACACTATGTCCTCATTCTCTTCATCCTCAGATTCCTCATCGGTAACACCTCCATCCACTGCAACAAGAAAATTTCTCCTACCTACTCCTTTATACTTCCTAAACCTCTCCAGTTTATCCTTATTGTCATTGTTAGGATAGTTAACAGCTATATGTCCTATCTTATTGCAGGAAAAACACTTTAGAGGAAGCTTACCTCTGTATTTTTCGGTGCCTTTTGGAAGTCTCTTAGCAAGAAGAGATTCAAACTCCATCAGAATCTCCTCATCGTCCATATCTCTGCTTGGCCTGGATTCATAACTGGTACTGACCTCTTTTCCTTTCCTGGTCGATGCGGAGGAAGCAGACGCTCTAAAGGCTAAGTCGGTCTTCTAAACACCACCATCATAGCCATTCAATTCATATGAAGTCAACTTTGCAATAATAGAGTCTAAAGATACCTTGGTTTTGTCAATAGACCTTAGCTCCTAAATAGCGGCAACCCTGATTGCATAGACCGGTAAAAGTGATCTCAGAACTTTACTGACAATAGTGGCATCATCAATTGTTCCACCAGTGCTCTTGATCTCTCCAACCACTATCTTGATTCTTATGCCATACTATTGAATGGTCTCTCCTTCAACCATCCTCATATCTTCAAACTTTCCTTTAAGGCTTTCTTCCTTAGCTTGCTTGACATGTTCATTACTGCCATAAATGGATTCTAGTTTGTCCCATACTTCTTTCAAATTGTCCTTATCTTGTACATCAATGAACTCTACATCGGACAAGCTGCTAATAAGGGCTTCCATGACTTTCCCATTTCCTTGTATCTCTCTTTTTTGATCATCAGTTAGAGTGCTAGAGGGGATTACATAGGCATTCTCAACATAGTTCTAGTATTGTGCACCCAAACTCTTGATATATATCTTCATCCCGTCCTTCCATATTTTAAAGTTGTCCCTGTTGAACTTAGGACCTTCCCTCTTCATCATTACAACATGATCTTTTTCCTCAAGTGGTTAAGCTTATATCACCGAGGACCTGGATGAGCTCTGATACCAATTGATGAATAATGATGAAACTAAGGTCCTAACTGGTACAAAGAGGGGGGGGGGTGTGAATCAGTATACAAAAAAACTGCTTCAACACTTTGTCATATCAAAACATAGTTGACCAGTTGTCTTCACCACTGAACTTAAATATAGCTATACCGGTTAAACAAAAATACTTCAGACAACATTCAATATATCTCAAACCTTGATATCTACTTCACTAATATAATCATGCATGAGTTGTACCAATAATACCACAACCATTTAACAATGCATGTATATCTAACTTAATCAAAACCACACAATCATCACATGAAAATCTCACAACCCATAACACACAGATTTTTCACATGGAAACCCAACTGGGAAAAACCATGGTGGGAATGAATACCCACAAGATGTTTGTGAACTCTTTTGAAGTTCGCTCTGTTAGGAGCCTAGTCCGGTTAAAGACTTTACAATAAAGGTCCAATTAGGAACCGATCCTGTTAGGGATCACTCGGTTAAGGGATGTCTATATACCCTGTTAAAGGTTGAAACCTTGTTAGGAGTTACCTTGCTAGAGGATTTAAATAACTCAATAACCTTGAGCCACTTGGTTAGAGGATTTACAACAAAGCCTGTTAAAACTACTCGGTCAAGGGATTTATCTTCTGTTGAAATGGTTAGAAGACAACAGGTAAAACACTGATATGATAACAACACTTCTTGCTAAGGTAGATCCTTTTTAGTTCCTCTCTTCTGCAATCACACTCTTCAGATTTCTCACTCTGGTTCGGCAAGTATCAAATCTCCAACACGCAGACACAAATACAACTTTTTCCAACGACTGCAATAACAAAACTCATCGACCTTATAGACAACAACTAGGTCGGTAGCATAAACCTTAAACCCTAAATATTTCAAGTTTACACTTACAAGCGGTCCAATCATGACCTTCCAAACACATTACATAGAATGAAATGATCTAAAACAGATCTCAAGACATTCTGCATTGTCCAATCTTCACCATATCTAAAAATCAATAACCCATCACATGCTCTTCATACACCACTAAGAAAAATGCTCATTCTCGAGGTAGGCATTCAATGCATTCAATCTTCACATGCAAGAACCACAAAGATATCCTTCACGTGCACATAATTGATGTGGATCTTGATCCTTATCCTTATTTGTTAACTAACTGGTCACAAAATATCATTGGTTGCACCACACAAGCCAAACTGGTAACCCTAGAGCTGAACTGAGACTACCAACCGGTAGTCACACTTACTGAACCCTGACACTGGGCCACTCCATCCCGATTGACCATAACCACTTCTGATCTTCATACCGGTTCATACCGGTTCACCTGTTTGAGCATTTATTGACATCAATGACAACATGCATTATCACCGCTTCATCATATGCCAACAGTGAATTCATATGGTAGAAAATTGTGACTACAACATATTCAAGAAAAACTTCCTGAGTTAGTTGAAACATCTACAAGAGAAAAACATCTTCATTGGAACAAGAAGACCAAAAAGTCCTTGTATAGGATATCTTTAATAGGCCTCCAAGAATAACAATTTCCTCTTCAAAATTAGAAAAATTCTAAGTAAACAATTGTATCACTTATATTTTCTGCACTTAGAAAAATTCATAAGTGCTGGTGTCAATCGGGTCCATAGGCATGATTTGCACCTAGGGTAGTGCTTATCAAATGTGAGATGCAAATTGGGTTTGTAGAAACGATTTACACCTTGAAAGGGTAAATTAAAATTTCAGCGTGTAAGATTTAAAGGCCCAATATACACCTAGGAAAGGGGAAGAACCTATGTAAGTCAGGTTCATAGCTCCAACTCACACCGCATGATATAACAATGCGATAATGTAGGTTGGGTCTATGAACTTGACTTACATAGTGGGAAAGCAATAAAGGTGTTGTTATTCAGGTTCGTAGACCCAAATGACACCCTTTGATTGGTGTAGTTTGGATCTATGAAAATGAAAAACACCATTTGGTATTGATTCATTTGATACAAAATTATTTCTAAGGTTATGGTGTCATTCAGGCAATTAGACCCGAACAACACTGATGTTTGGTGTAGACTGGTGGGGTTTGGGCCTTAGGATCCGAACAACACCGTTTGGTGCTTCATGAAGACTTTAAAACAACAAAAAATAAAATCACGCTGTCGCCCAGTTCCAATGACCTGAACGACACCAAAATTATGGTGCATTTTAGGTAGGTTTCGAACAAAAGAAAAAGACGAACTTCAAAAACCCTAAATGCCAAAAACAAGGAACAAACAAAATGCAAAACATACCTGGTAATATCAATGGTGTAGATGATGCTTTCCACAAGAGAACTTAATGATGACTAGCGCACGAAATAAGGAAAATAAAAACAGTAAAACCAAAGGAAAGATAAATAAAAATGATCAAGAGTTTGATTTTAAAATGAACTCAAACTCATTTAATACGATGTGTGGGAAATAAATGATGTAGGTAGGGTTCGTAGACTCAATTTGCAATACTAGGTAAATTTTGGGTCTATGAACTCGATATACACCTAAACTAACCAAACAAGTACATAATCAGGTTTAGGATTCGATTTGACACCAAATCTAACAAAAGAAAAATAAAACTAGCTAAAACAAGAAAACAAAAAACTTTCAAAGAAAATACTTAAATAAAAAAGACTTGAAAACCAAGTCGAGAGAGGGGATTTAGATGAAAATCACCTCTATTGATGTGCTTAGAGTATATAGGCTACAATTCAAATAAAAATTGTGGGGTTTATCCTATTTTTTCATAGTTGAAAGCCAAATCTAAAAACAGGATAACACATACCTCAATTTTTTATAGTGAGTAATTATAATTGAGCATACTCTCCTTTTCATAATTGTGTATGGATTGTTCAAAAGGGAATGTTGTTTGAATACGAAGGCCATTTAATGATTCCATTCTCAATATATTTGTAGATGTTATTTATTGTCTTTCTATTTTACCAATATCAATTGTTTCTTTTTATAGTATTAAGCTTTTGGAGTTATGTATAGTAATTGCTCATATCATAGATAGTGGTATTTGTGTACAATTATTTAGTGATACGGGTATTATAGGTATAGTTTTGAGTCATTTTTATTCAATGGTGTGTCTAACCCATTTTGGGAGTAATATTTTATAATTATATTATTAGTTTTCATTTAAATTATATGGTTGATGTTTTGCAAAAGAATACTTTGATTTTAAATTAAAAATAATTTTAATATCTTTTTATAAGATGTGGTTTTAAAATTTAAAGCAATGAAAAGCATTTGACTCCTTGAGTAATCGAAAGGAGTTGTAGTTTGATTCTTTAAAAATGCATATAAGGAGAATTTGTTTTTGGCATGTCGAGCATATCTATCTCTTGATTGAGGAATATTCTTATCTTAGAAGGGGAGTTACTTTGGCATTGCAAATCTTCTTACAATGAGCAGGCATTCGACTCTTTTTTTTAACATGATAGGCCCTGCGAGATGCCTTCGGATGCATCTTCGTTAGAGAAGCCTCACTTTTGTCTTTTTCCTCGATGGCCTGCCACATGTCAACATGGCGTAGAAAAAGATCATAGGATGCAAGGGGGTTCTTCACTCCCTAATGATGCACCACATATAACAGGAGTTGGACTCCTCCTTGATAGCCCTTGAGAATGCCTCTAGACTGGAGGAGGGAGACTATGCAAAATTCAACAAAGCCATGATCTGATGCAGAAAACATGACACCATCCACACGTCCAACATGCCGATGATTTTGATAAGATTAGTAAACTCAAAAGCTTTCATACACACAACTGGACATGTGTTGTCATCTAAATTGGATCTTTCTAAATAGTGGTGGGTTGAGAATCTTAACCTTTTCATGAAAGGCTATAACTCATAAATTAAGGTTGATTGAAGGGAGATCTTTTCTTAGGTTCTAGGGAAAAGATATAGGACACAATTAGATCTCTTATCCAACTCTGAAAAAATTAAATGTATCAATTTTAGACCTCTGTATAAGTGATCGGAGTTCTATGAAAAGTCTTGTAACAATGATAAATTACATAGGGTGACCCAATTTAGTTTTGTAGGCTTCTTGAATAAGCAATTGAGCCTTAATGTTATTTTGAATAACAAAACTGTGCAATATTGCCTTTCTTCATATTCTTAATAGTGTTTTGTACTAAGTTTGACTCATTGAATTCTACTTTGTGTATTTTCGGATCCATCTTATGAGATTGTGAACCATGTTATGCATTACTCTTTCATTTCCATAAGACGAATCTTGGACTATACCATCTTATAGAACTAGGTAGGAATCATATCATGAAGATATGAATTGCAAGATTGTCTATTTGAGCCCCACCTCTACAAATACTCTTCTTTGGTTTGACTAGAATGATGCGTCTTATGTCAGAGTTACTTTGAAGCAATATTCTTCTCATTCTCGAGGGATTGTAATGCATCGTGCTCCTTGGCTTGACAGACAATTTTTTTTTGAGAATTTTCCTACTTTTCAGAGTTCCCATTCTATTTCCCAAAAGGATTAAGTTTAGAATACTTTCTTTCATTTTTCCCTTTTCTCAAAAAGGTACATAGAGCTAGCTTCTAAAACCCCAGAGGTCATTCCATAGGATGCAATTAGTCTCACCTTTATGGAACTTTACGACTGCCCTGCTTCAGGTCTTCAAACCCAATTAGGGATCAACAATATTTTTTGGCATGCCTAGTGGGACCATTCCATTTGCCCCTATTACAGGCCATCCTTTTCAGGCAAACGTAATGGGAAATCACTCTTATGGTTTTCCATAAAAAAATCTGACTATGACCTTACCTTGCAACGAGGATATTCTCCCCATAGCTAAAGAGATCCTGTATGATCTACAAAAACAACTAAAGGCCATCGATGAAGCAAGAATAATATGCCAGTTTTACCATATCAGGTCTCCCCAGTTGAGACAAGGAGGAAAAAAGAAGGAGCAGTTACTCACCTCATTCCATGATCAATCAAGCGGTGGGACTTTCATGGTGCAAAGATTCACTCTTGGAGAAGAAGATATCACTCAGAGTGAACCATTTTCTCTCTCTTACCTAAAGAAGTGTCTCCTTTCCAACCTTACTCGACCCAAAATAATTACACTCTACAAGGATGGGCCCATATTTTGGAGGTTAGACTTCTCGTTGAACTCGCAAGCAAAAATCCCCAAACAAGCCTTGATTTCTGAAGACCAAGTGGATAGTGGCAACAACAAAGACATCTTTGCTTTTAAAAAAAACAATGAGTTTATTTAGGAGGCCAACCAGGACGAAAGTGATATAGATGATTTTTCATTTCTGGGAGAGCTCAAGCTATTTTGCAATACACTAGATACAAGCCCCAAACTTGTAAAGCCCAAGGTGTCTTTTCTCAAAGAACATCAACCAAGTTCAGATGAGGTAGCAATCAATGATGACTTAATTTCTTACTTAAAATGGCCCATTGCACCTTTATGAGGATGCCCCATAAGGTTTTAATCACAACAAACAGGTAAAATAATTCCAACTTTATCCTTGTTTAAGCGATATAATGACTATTAAGAGGTAAATTTTCTCGTCGAATTCTCGTTAAATAATTTTCTCTTAGTTACCTTTTTTCCTTTTGCTATAAAGCTAAAAGGCTTGATGCACCGAAAATTTTCTTCCTTTCTATTTTTGATCTCATTCCCTTACATAAGAAAATTGCATAAGATTGGGAAGGAAAGGGAGTTTTTTTGGAATTTGATTAATGGGTTTATTTAGTTTAAAATTCAGAAGATTGTAGAAGTATGTTAGTTTTTTTTTCAATGAAATGCTATTGCATAATTGCCTTCGAGGCTGTGTACAGATTTAATGAAGTCTTTCTTTTTTTAGGGTTCGCGTTTTTATTTCCAAGGCATTTTTGATCCTAAGGTGGTAAGTATTGAACCAAGTATTTCTTTGCCCAACTATTGATTATTATATGAGCGACTATTGCCTTTTATATTGTGGAATATTTCAATAGTGCATGAAAGCAAAATTTTGTTAGCAATTTTTGCATATAAGAAAGAAGCAATATATATCCAAGATGGTTCGACAAAATTATTTATATTATATATATTTGCATTTGCATTTGTATTTGTAGTCTTCAAAAATAAAAAATAAAAAATAAAAAAAGACTTTTGATTTGTCTCCATAGAAGCCCTTGCATGAAACCGAAAAAGGCTAATCCCCATCTGAACTAGATGAGTTATTTTTGTCATCTTCTTCATCTTTTTTCACCAAAACTTCCTCCTCTCTCAGGCTATCATTTGTATCCCACCCATCATCATCCATCATGGTCTAAAACTCCTGAATCTAGCAGGCATTGATAGCAAGGTCAGTTCTAGTAAGTTTGCAAAAAAACTCACAGGCCGGACCAAAATGGTTCATGTGTTCCCCAATGCTCATGGTGTGGAAATCAACCATAAATGGTTGCCAAGGCACCACCGTATCTCGCTCTAGGTTTAGTTTTAATTCAATAGCATCAGGCAACCCTATTCTATATTGCACCACCCTCAAAGTTCGCTCCAAGCCACCAGTGTAATCCCTCCCGAAAAATCCCCACGTCATCCTACTTATATCATCTTTTGGATCTCTCAAGTATAGAAGAGAATCCATGAAGTGAGATGAGATATCTGAATTTACTTGGTATCTATCTTTTCTAATCATGAAGTCAACTACTATTATCCATTTTACAACCACTATGATGAGGTCATTATCAGTCTCGAGTAGATACTCAAGATGAGCATCACTTATTGTAATAACCCACTCTACATAACCCAAGGATTTTCAACTATTTTTTTAAAAATTTATTTGATTGTGTTTGATTCAATCACATACTCTGGGCATCTATGCAATTGGATTAGGCATTCATCCATACGGGTTAGGCATTTGCCCATACGGGACAGGGGGTTTCTTCTATCCAATATGGGATAGGCATCTACCCAAACGGTGTAGGCATCTATCCAACTTGGGATAGGAGGTGCTCTGGTCAAAGACTTAGACTCATCAGGACCATTCGGATCCTGAGTCACTCACTAAGTACTACACACTTCTAATAAGAGTGCACCGAGGTCGCCGTCCTTAGGAGCAAATAAAATAACATAATGCAAGCTTGAATTCCGCCTCAGAATTTGGCCTAAAGCCTCAGGAAGTCAAGCAAATCCATACGAGATTCCTTCCGAATATGCGTTGAATTAATTTTTCCTTTATTTCCCTCATCCTTCAATTATGAGACTTTTCAATCCATCTACTTGCCTTAACCAAAATGCTAGACCCCATCCCCGAAACGCCTGAGTACTAGGGACAACTCCGTCCCTAAACTGCCTACATACCCATTTCAGCACAGGATCAAGGCGTAAAGTATGTAGTTCTATTTTCTAATCTATGGTTTATTGTAAATTGTTTTGGTGGGTACGCAACCCTTTCTAGGGTCAATGTCCCAGACAGTTTCTCTGCGGTTGCTACCCACGATGGTAGCACTAAGCAAAGGCTCAAGGTGGCCTATTGCTTGTGGCCTAAAACAACTAGATCTTATTTCCTATCATAAGCGCTACCCTTGACCCATTTATCATCTGTTGAAAAACTTTAAGATAAATAAAATCTGAATCATACACAACCAATCCCTAATGGGATTTCCTAAGGTTAAACTAAGTGGATGCAAAATTCATTTAAAAATTATCTTTTTAGATTATCGATCCAATGGGAATTACCTGCCCCTTGGACTTTAACTTCCATATGACCCTTATTACTCCCCGACGATTTATAGGGACGATGCCACATACGTCGTTGTTGTAGCTTTCTTAGGCGTTAAGTGCAGTAGTTCAACACGACGGCATTACCCGTAAGCGTGACCCAGAGGCACCATAGATACCGAACACTACTAAGGTTTTTGTTTCTAGCTCCTCTTGCTTAGTTTTCTATTAAGAAATTCAACTATTATACTCTTGAAAAGATTAAAATAACATTACTCTAATGTAGTTGAAGTCGAGACCATTATTGCAAGAATTAAATAATTGAAAAATTAACCCATGAAATTAATTCTATATATCAAGAAAGAGAATCACTTGAAAGTATCGACCTACTACTGCTAAGTGATCAAAGTTCAAAGGAGAGAACTGTCATCTAGTTTTTTGACATGCAACATCATTTACGCAACTAGTGAGATAATAAATATGTAAAAGGTGTAACTTGCATGATAATAGTAATGAGTACCTTGCATAATAATAATAAAGTAACTTGCATGGTAATATTAAATATAACTTGCATGAAAAATCAAGAATAGGAAATTAAAGTTCGTTTTCTAAAAAAGTTCCTTGGACAACTTGAACAATGAATTAACTTAATTTGTTGATTATATTCATATAAATTAATAATTGAAATAAAATGAACCAACTAATTAACTAAAGGAAACTATTTAGGTGAGTCTAAACCATGAGTTTATTTGCAAGTCCATTCTACAATTTAGATCCTCTCGATTTGTCTCGGCAAGGTTGCGATATCCTTAGCACAATTAATTATTTCATCTAAAGTTTGCCCCAATCACTTGGCAAAGTAAATTCCCAATTTTGTTCTCTTTAATTAAATTTTTTAAAATTTAGTTCATAAACTAATCAACTCCATTTGTAAAATAGACTTTAATTATAAACCACCCCATACCAATAAATTGTTTTAAATTAATACAAATAAAAAATTTCATATTAGTATTAAAAAAGGATTTCATCTTAATAAATCTATCATTCCACTAATAAATAAAAACCAAAATTTACATTAAAGAATTTTTCTTTAAGAGGGAAAAAACAACAACAAATAATAAATAAATAAATAAATAAAATAAACTAAAACATATTTATTAATTCTTTCTTGATAAGGATTAAGGAAGGTGGGGTGTGGGGTCACGCGGGCCCCTCCCCACTACCTACATGCAAGGAGTTAGATGCCAAAAAAAGATTTATTCCCTTTTCGAATAAAGTTGAATGATATTAATATATTTATTTTTATATGTACATATTCATATATTCACACACACACACAGATATATAAGTTTTAATAAAACTTCAGAGAGGGGTTTAATAAATCTAAAAGATAATTGTAAATTTTCACAGAGATAGAATTTTACTAACAGGTGCAACGTAGATGATAAGAGTTAAAAATTTGTTGTAGGTGCATTCAGAGATAAAATAAAATAAAAAATAGATGAATAGAGAATAAAATTTATCATAGATGCATACACAGATGAACAGGTTTATGCTCACAGAGAGAGATATAATATTTAGAGAAATGATAAATAAGTAAAATAAGATTTATACACAGGTGAACAAATATATGTTCAGAGAGGAATAAATTTATTCACAGAGAAAAATAAATAAGTATATAAAGATTTATACACAGAGGAACAAATTTATGTTCATGGGGAGATAAATTTATTCACAGAGAAATAATAAATAAGTATAAAAGATTCTTTTACTGAGAAATAATTAAATTTATCCACAGGGAAAGTAAAATTATTTTATTGAGGAGATTATTATAAAAAGTACAAGAGGATTCATTCACAAAGAAATGATAAATAAGCATAAAATAGTTATGGTCAAATAAACATTACAAGCTTTTTGCAGGAGCATCAAAGGGAGAAATTTTATTGGAAAGAATAGATTTTTATTCACAGATAATCCAATAAAGCAAAAAGTAAAAATCAGATTTTCTTTCTTTCCTTCTAAACAAATTTAGTAAATAAAAAGGAAATCTTCATATTCATATTTGAACGAATTATATATATATATTAAAAACAATAGAATTTCCTTTGATTAACCTTTCTAAAAAACTAAGATGATGGTTTCTCAAGCATAGATCTTTTATATGAAATAAAATCTGAGAGAGGAATAAAACTATTTCCTTTTGCAAAATACAAAGTTTTACATATGTAAATAAAAGAATGCGAAGAGAGGAGAACCTGGATTATCGAAGCTTGATGTAGAATCCTCTCCAAATTTTCTAGCTATCCTTGTTAGATCCGTCCTTGCAACTTGGTGAGAATCCTTCAAGAGTAACTTAACAAATCTACAAAATAAATGTGACTACTAGAAAGATCCTATTACTATTAGAAAGAAACTTGAGGAAATTTTCTTCCCATCCAAAAACAATCAACCTCCTCTTTTCGAAAGCTTGCATACATTATATAGAAAAGAGTCTTCAATTCCACTATCAAGAGAGTTAATTGAAAATAATATTCTTTTTCCTAAATTATCCTCATGCAAAATTGAAGATTCCCTCTGGAAGCTTCCAATTTCTCCTACGACATGTGCTCAATTGAATTTGAGTAATTAAATAATTTTCCATTTAAATTATAATTTCAAGTGTGTATGTGCGTGCCCACTATTTAATTCTCTTTTATTATAATAGCTTTTTCAACTATATTCAATAAATCATTTCTAACAAAACCACAAAATGATAATAATAATAATAACAAAAATAGTAGTAGCAAGTTTTTATCAAAAATGGAGAAAGAGGGTTATGACACTTATCAACCATAGAAAGGGCCTTTGCTTCTTAGAGCCTATCAACCTCACACTTGTGTATCCATCTCCAAGAAATTCCTATTATTATTATGGCTCTACTAATTTTTGAATGGCAAATATAATTAATATGGGCCTTATTTTATAGACAATCTCACCGCTTATGCAAGTAATTTTTAGGGCATTTTATTAGATTTTCCCAAGAATTGAATGATGCTTAATGGCTTTCCCAAGGATAGTGGACATAGAATAAACATTCCTTTGTGTGGTAGAAGAGATAATGAGGATCGTACACCTCGATTCAAGTTAATATTAATGTTTTAATATTGTCTTTTATGGTATGAGATATATGGTGATTTTATATCTATTTTTAACTTATGGTTATATGATACGTAATCTTCCAAAGTGTTCCATTAGGTACAGGTGGAATTCCCATACGACTCACATGATAAAATCACATTTAATACCTTTACATATGATGAGGTGGAGATTTAATGCCTCTTGGGATAAGTGAGAAAACTAAAGGCCACTCTCGCTACCACTCTGACACCCAACCTCTTTTATGAAAAGAAAGAGAAAAAGAAAAGAAATTAAATTTAAAGAATTATTATTTAAAGAAAAAGAGGTGATGTGGACAACTTTATCAGGACTATAGACATCCAACTGGTAGTAGAGAAATGTTCGAAGGGGGTTAGGGCAATATCCTTATTGGGGCTATAAACATTCGTCTGGCAGCAAGGATCTATCTAGTTGGCTTTAAGAGATGGGTCCAATTATGTAACTTATTTCAATATTTATTATCTTTCACATCCTTATCTAAGTGAGAATAATTGATCACAAATGCACACACGAGTAACGAGATGAATCATCATAACTTGCGACATTCTAAAATTTTGAGTATTTATCGGCACAAGTTGAAGATGCTAAAAAGATAATCTTGATTTTATTTCATAAAGGGGAACATTATCACTTAACCTATTCCATATGTCGTTTTCTCTTTGGACCAACACTTTGTAGTCGTATTTCATTCCTTCCTCTAGATATTTTGGAGCATGTATTCAAGATATTCTTGGCTCTCCCTTTTTGAAAGCTATGGTATAGTAAAAAAATTATTTTTGTAAAGGCTTCTTTTATTTTTAATGACCATATTTTTTTGGCAAGAGCCTTGTGTTTTAGAGACCTTGGAGTATACATATTTTTACCCCTTCGATTGGGATAAGGCATTGGTTTGCCGAACCAGAGATTTTTGGTACAATCCCCTATGAATCGCGAAGAATATAAAGCTTTTTACAACGAGCGATCATCGAACTTTGTTTTCTTATCATATTGGGCCCCGCGAGACGCGTTCTGATGCATCTCCATTAGAGAAGCCTCACTTTTGGGTTTTTCCCGACAACCTGCCATGTGTCGACATGGCAGAGACAAAAGATCATAAGATGGAAGGGGGTTCCCAACTCCCCTATGATGTGCCACGTATAACAGGAGCCAAGGTCCTCCCTGACAACCCCTTAGAATGCCTCTAGATCGAAGGAGGGAGACTATGTAAAATTAAAGAAAGCCACGATATGATGTAGAAAACATGACATCATCCACACGTCCAACATGTCAGCTATTTGATAAGATTAATAAACTCACAAGCTTTCATACAAATAGTAGGGTAAGTGTTGTCATCTGAATCAAAACTTTCTAAATAGCGGTGGGATGAGAATCTTATCCCCTTCTCGAAAGGCTATAAAACCAGAAGGTAGGCTGATTGAGGGGAGATCTTTTCATAGGTTCTAGGGGGAAGATATAGGACCCAATCACACGTCTTATCCAACTCCAATAAACTTCAAAATATCAATTTTGGACCTCTTTATAAGTGATTGGAGTTCTCTAAAAAGTCTTGTAACAATGATAAATTACACAGGTTGAGCCAATTTGGTTCTACAGGCTCCTTGGATAAGCAATTGAGCCTTAATGTTATTCTGAATAACAAAATTGCGCAATGATGCCTTTCTTGATATTCTTAATATTGTTATGTGCTAAGTTTGACTCGTTAAATTCTACTTTTTGTATTTTTGGATCCATCTCATGAGATTGTGAATCATGTTATACATTACTCTTCTAAGATGAATCTTAGACAATACCATCTTACAAAACTAGGTAGGAATCGTATCATGATCATATGAATTGCAAGATTCTCTATTTGAGCCCCGCCTCTGCAAATACTCTTCTTTGGTTTGACTAGAATGACGTGTCTTATGTCAGATTTACTTTGAATCCTTTTTCTTCTCATACTCAAGTGACGGTAACACATTGTGCTTCTTTGCTTGATAGACAAAAGATTTTTGAGAATTTCTCTGCTTTTTGGAGTTCCCATTCTATTTCCCAAAAGGATTAAGTTTATAATATTTTCTTTCAGTTTTCCTTTTTCTAAAAAATCAACAAAGAGCCGACTTATAAAATCTCAAAGGTTGTTTCATAGGATGCAATTGGTTCCGCCTCTATGGAACTTCTCGACTGCCCCACTTCAGGTCTTCGGACCCGATTGGGGATCAACAGGCATAAATTAGCAATTATGAACTAACTTGATGGGGAAGGAGGAGGTATTTGGGAAATGGCTCATGCATGATGTCAGTACTTTTGGTGTGTTCTTAAAACTAGAAGAGAAAACAAACGCATGAGGGAGGGAAAAATAGTCATAGAGGTAGAGAACAACACATCATTTAGGGATGCACACAGGTAAAATTAGAAAGATGAAGCACAATTCTTGGTGCAAGAAAAACCTTGATATTAGTGATTAATGGAGGGGTCCACCTGATGCATAATGAGTAAGCATCACATTTAGTTTAGGACATAGTAGCCATGTGATGAAGGATATGGGAGCATGGTTATGGTAGCACTTTAGAATCTCCAAGCAATATGAATGTTAGGAATGATTCTTCTAGATAAGCTATGATAGAAGGATGAAAAAATAATGATGCAGGTATGAAATGGAGATAGAGCATAGAGGTCTATGGTGAAGGATTCATGCGAACTTGGTTGTGAATTTATTTTATTGCATCTTCTTTTTTGTAACAAAAATTGCTTGACCAGATAAGATCATTTTCCCCTTTTTGTATTTTTCTAGCAAGAAACATATCAAAATCTTAAATTTAGGTCTCTATATTATCTTGTGTGAGATTTATGTACCTAGGCTAAATTAAAGTTAATTGTTTGTTTATACTTAAGAATCCTTGTACACCTTATTGAGTTTCTTAATGCTTCATATATAAAGAATAGTAGATAACTCATATGCAAAGAGACCCATCTTTTAGCCACAACATATTTTGTTCACCTAATAATGAATTTGCAGAGTTGACAACCTACTTGATGTATTGCTCTCAATCCGCTAATCATGCAACTTAGATAGTCTTGATAAGGAATCTACATGAGCATCTATAACATTTGTTCTCTGAATTCTAAAGTCGAAACCTTGTATTTTGCTTAACTCATATGTTTCTCATTCCTAAATATTCCTTTGAGGAAATGAATTCTTAAAATTAAAAGGGTAGGTTTGTTTTTAAAAGATATCAACCAATACTCTCTTTAAGAATAATATTTTTCCCTTGTTAGTGAATGATCTTTTTTTCTTTTATATTAGTGGGTTCCATATTGCCTCCAAATCCTTAAGCAAATGCCTATTAAAATTATGTGACCTAATAAAGTGTTTTAAGTGCCCAAAATATTATAATAAGAAAAGTATCTTCTAGTCCTATTCATCTCCATAATACTTCTTAATCTTACCTATTTGACTTCCAAATCTTAGCACAAAAATAATTACGTATATGAATCTTCATGTCTCGCAGGTCTTCATTATTTGTTGATTACATGCAAGATTACCCCCCTTTTAATCTATATTAGGTAATTAGTTTATGCATTGCCACTTTCAAATTTTAGGGCATCTATGTGATTCTAGTTTGCACGTATGGGAAATCTTATATTCTAGGTTAAGGTGTCGAACATGGACTAACAAAGAAGGGAATCTTTTTTTGGGTTTCCTTATATATTTTCAAAGTAATTTGGCCAAATTTAGGTGGTATTGAAATAAATGAAGAATTCACTAGAAAAAATTATTAATAATATTCTCTACCATATCCTGATTGTAGGCATTACATATTCATGTTAGAAATTGCATGCAAATATATTAGGTTTGCACCAAGATACCTGCCGCCTTTTATTTCTAGGTTGATAGGGATTGCTAGGACATTCTTAGAGTAGAAATAATCTTGAGGAAGCATAAGGCTTCATGGTTGGGTGGAAAAGTGCCTCAACCTTGTTCTCATCTCTCGATTTTTGGAGGACCCTTGAGGGTTAATGGTGATCGAAGACTTTATTATTTGTATTTGATTTTATATATATCATTAATGAAGATTTTTATGAACTTGTATTTCATAGTTGTTTAGATATGATTAAATAGCATGAGAGTCAAGATATATCATTGTACTTATATACATTTACATGTGCTAATATCTGGATTGGGCAATTTTACTCATTAGGAGTAATATAACATCTTCATATATTTATTGAAGTTATTTCATGTCATTCTATGCAAATTTGAGCATCTATTTATTTTGTTAGATAGTTAAGGGATGTGTACCTTACATTTGGTGATTTGTGTTCTTATTGTAATTTTGTTATGAGATGGGTGTGACAACATAGGTCACATAAATAGCAAGGTGGATCCACTAACTTTTTTGGGTAATTTGCTAGTGTGTATCGAGGATCTATGAACACACCTAAATATCACTTGTGACAGGGTATATATGAATAATTTATTCATTAGTATATATATATGTGATCAAGTGGTGATCTAGCCTAATACTAAATCTTAATTGGAATTTGTAGTCCTTATATGATCTTTTTTATCTTAAAAATGTTGAGCATTGAAATGACCTTTCTATGGGGTATTGATATTTGAGGATGAGGTAATAGTACAAGTGTATATAAAACATGTCAAGAATGTTGAGAAGAAGTACCTAGCAACTTGGCCAAATCATTAAACTATAGGGGTATGGTAAGCATAGGTATGAATGTGCATTAATGCAATTTAGAAGTTATGGAAAACACACAAAAAAATATTTTTGTTCGTTTGAGCATTGAACTAAGTAATTTGGACAAAGAGAAATGTTTTAAGAAATCTTTGATTTTGATTTTTATTTTGATTTTGATTATGGGCACTAACATGGACTGATGTTTTGGTGTTGTTTCTATGAGTGCGACATAGAGGATAGCACCATCACAAGGAAGAGAACATTGTCAGAGAGAGGTAGCTTAGCTTTATGAAACTGGATCCAGTAGTAATTAAATTCACATGCACACTCACTTAGAAATTGTCATTCAAGATAATTATTTATGAAAGTGCATATTTGCAAAAATGAACGCGTGTGCTTCTATTATCTTGTGTGTTTGCAAAAATGAAAGTTAGATTGTATCTTAACATAAATGAAATTCTTAACTATGTCTACTATGAAAATTGTTGTCTTTATTTTTTATCTGATGATAAACTTGGATTGCCGCATTGGGACAACGCATGTTTTAGGGGTAAAGTATGTCCTAACCCATTTTGGGAGTAATGTTTTATAATAATAATTATTAGTTTTAATTTAATTTATATAGTTGATATTTTACAAAAGTAGTGTGATTTTAAATTAATTAGAATTTTAATATCTTTTTATAAGATGAATTTTAAATATAACTATTTATGGTGAAAATGGATAACAACAATGTTGAAAGACTCAATAGATTCAACCACAAAACCCTAGCCTAACAACAACAAAGATTCACCATAACATATGAAGATTACCTAAGACAATGCAAATCAAATGAAATCACAAAGATTATACCATCACATGTCCAATAGGGTTTGAATCTCCATTCTTCCTATTTCCATTGATCTTGCTTGATATATTTGCTCTCAGATTTTATATGTGCACAAGAGCTCAACAAAGAACGGAAATGTGGTTGCAAGTAGGATCGCATATGAAAGTTCGAAAGCATAGTTGGGTAGTCAATCAATCAGGGATTGATAATGAAGGAAGCATCTCCTTATATAGAAGACGCTATAAAAAATGGAGGGATAAGATTAAGAGGTGTAAAAGATAAATGGCCAGCTATGATTAGAGGGTAGGTAGAGAAAATAATAAAATAATGAGAGGGTAGGTAGTGTATGAATTAAGAGATGAATGACATGTGTCATAGGTAGAAAAGGCTAATGAATTAATTAAATAAATAAAGATTTATTTAATTAATAGAAGAAGTGGGATCAATTAAATAAATAAGATATTTATTTAATTTAGGAAAAGGATAATTTAAATAAATAAATGTATTTATTTAAATGAGAAATAAGGCAAGAAGAGGATAAATGAATTAATTAAATAAATAAAGATTTATTCAATTAATAGAAGAATTAGGCTTAGATAATTAAATAAATAAAGATATTTATTTAATTAGACGGGACAATTTTAGGTGTCTACATTTTGCCCCTCTTTGAGACAATGCAGCTTGTCGCGTTGTTTCAAAGAAGATAAGATGAACTGATACAAAGTTGCCCCAAGATGGGAAAGATATGCCCCCTTGAGAGATTGGATGAAAATGTCTGGAAAGATCGCAGACAATCTCTCGATAAGAAAGAAAGGCTAGAATGGACTGACCAGATAAAGTGACAGAGTCACGAGATAATGAAGACTGACTCGGGAGACTAGGGCTAGGGCTAGGGCTAGGACAATCTATAAAATAGACCACAAGGGGAATACATCCTCATTGTCATCCACACATCCAAGAGATCAGAGTGCAGAGAGCGAATAGAGAAGCAACAGTCAGCAGCGATGGCATTGGTTCACAGATGCGATTGCATTCGCCGATTTCAGAGGCTAGCAGATGCAGGAGAGCCGGTGAGTACCTCAAAACCTCCTTGTACTTTATCGCAATAAATGTTGTCATTAATGCATCTTAGGTAGTGCAATAAATGCGCTTTAAGATAATGTCAAAAAATGTCAAAAATGTGTAGGCGTGTCTGCGTTGGTGCCAGGCGCGTCTATGCTGGGAAAAGCGTCTGTGCCAGATGCGAGCGCGTCTGCGTTGTGCAAGCATGTTTGTGAAATGTGGGCACGTCTGTGGAGGACAGGCACGTCTGTGCAAAACAGAGGCACGTCTATGTATTTCAGGCACGTCTGTGCAGAGAAGGCACGTTTGTGCAGTCTGTAAGCACGTTTATGTCATGAAGGCGCGTTTATGTCAAAATGTGCATTTACGTCTTCTAGGGAAAATCGACAGTTCTGTGATGAACATACGCTATCGATTGGATAAGCTGCTGAGAGGATACACTCAAGCAGGTCCTCTAGGGAAGACTAGAATAGCAAATAGGGCTAGGATTGACAATTCTGTGATAGAACATACATTGCCAATTAGGAAACTACTCAAGAGGATACACTCAAGTATAGCCCTAGGATAGGATAGATCGAGGCACTTTGTGATGAACAGTGAGTACCAAGACATAGTACTTTGTGATGAATAGGGAGTACCAATAGGAGCAACACTTTGTGATGAACAAGGAGTGCAAATATGAGCAACACTTTGTGATGAATAGGGAGTGCTAAAACGTAGTACTTTGTGACGAACAGTGAGTACCACTAGGATAAATAGAAACACTTTGTGATGAATAGTGAGTGTCACTAGGATAGATAGCAACACTTTGTGATGAATAGTGAGTGTCACTTTGACTGACATGATTGATTTGCTTGACTGTAGGAGTACTTACCTATGCTGGAGTCACAGGAGAGATTCCCGTCAACTCAGAGGTTATGACCAGAGTTGACATTCGAGGACAGGGCTGCCATTGAGGTTATGGGTTTGCGATTTATTATGTATGTGCCTAAGTTTTGGGCAAACATGGGGTTGTTGACTGCGTTGGCTGAGAGGTGGCAGTCTGAGACATGCACACTCCATTTACTGATGGGTGAGATGATAGTCACCTTAAAGGATGTGTATAGGATACTGCAGATATCGATCGATGGGGAGTTGATACCCTACGATCGAGATGGAGATAGGGAGGCATTGAGATGAGTGTTCCGGGATCCGGGACTAGAGATGAGGGCTGGACACGTGGCATGGGATATGATGACAGTGACAGGACTGGCACTACCAGCAGTGCTAGGAGGAGTGATCAGTGGGTTCCTGTGTCCAGACAGGGTGACACAAGGGTTGGCTATGGGCTGGGGGAGCACCTTGGAGACACTGGTTACACAACATACCAGATATGCCTAGGGACCGTGCGTGCTGGCACACTTATACTATGAGCTTCATCAGTTTGTTTATCATGGATCCGTAGGATTGGGCTGCAGAGTTACATTCTTGCAAGTTTGGGCATATGAGCATCTGCCAGTCACATGACCGATACATTTTAGAGGCCGGGGTCATGGACACAATTTTGTTCATCTATATGATATGATTACCTCACAGCCACAGATTGGCAGGTTGGAGCACTGGCGTCGAGTGATCGATGAGATTGACACTGTGATATGGAGGCCATACTGCGAGTGCGAGCAGTGGGAGGATGTCGCAGTGGATCTACCCTATACCTTCAGGAGTAGATATCTGATTGGGCGGACGCCCTATGTACTGGAGAGGCAGTTAGTGGACAGGGTATGCAGGCAGTTTGGCAAGATCCAGTGGATGCCACGGGGTTCTGGTATGTATGCGTGGACAGTACGAGACCAGGCACACTTTGGGCCACTATTATCGTATGATCAACCCATGATGGAGCTAGTAGAGATGGTGTCCATGCCATGGGATATGTGGCCTAAGATTGAGGATGCAGGGATGGATGCAGAGTATATTGCATATTGGGCAGAGCATCCATTTCCACGCCTGACAGATCCAGGTGAGCAGATAGATGGAGATGGCGGAGGGGATGAGGATGATGATGGAGATGGTGGAGGTAGAGGCCGATGGAGGAGGTGGGGTGCAGTTGGAGATAGGAGAGTGGCTCCATGGAGAGAGGGTGGGGAGGAGAGACAGGCTCAGGTGGTGAGGGGTCACGGTGGGTTGCCATTACAGGTGCAAGCAACACAAGGTCCTAGACAGGTGCAGGGATAGGGATAGAGGCAGGTACAGGAAGAGGCACAGGTAGAGGCATAGCCACCAGTACAGGGGGAGCCACAGTTAGATCCACAAGCACAGGGGGCCGAGGAGGAGGAGGATGAGCTATTTGAGTTGAGGGAGATCTGCCAGGGACAAGCAGATGAGATCCAAGATCTGGAGAGGGAGACAAATAGGCTCAAGAGACAGCTGAGGGATACTGAGCGGGAGCGAGATCAGGCTATCTAGTGCTACACTAAGGCTAAGACAACATTGAGGGCTGGGAGGCAGGTGACAAAGGACACAAGGGCTGGATATGCCTATGTTCTGTGGGCAGGGGAGGAGATAGGTTATTGGCGAGACCTATACTACGGGGCAGTGCCACCAGAGCAGCGGGCGAGGAGCTTCCATAGACCATCACAAACAGTGACGGCTACTGGAGGGAGTCAAAGGAGACAGGCATCCAACGGTGGGGTTATGGGTCCTCCACCACCACCAGATAGAGGGGACAAGAGAGATGATCCTGGGGTGGGTCCTTCTAGGGCTCAGACTCCATCGAGGCCAGGCGGCTCCAAGGGAGGGAGTTCATCATAGCCATAGAGGGCTCCTTATGTATCAATTTTGTACCATTTTGTATTATGATGTAGACACCTTCGGGTGATTGTAGCCATATGATTTTGACATCATTGTATCATTACACTTATGATTATATATATATATATATATATATATATATATATATATATAAGATTCATCTTTGCGGTAGCTATATGCATGTGTACCTATGTGATGAGATGTTTTATGATGTATGTTTCTATGTGATGATTATGATATGGATACAAATATGTACATGATGAAATGCAATATTTTTTATCTTTTATGTTTTTAATATGTTATGTATGATGCAATTGTGAATGTATGAAATGTAGATGAATATGATAATGCAAATGACTATTTACATGATGAGAATGTAAGATGTGCTAACATGTGTTGTGTGCAAGATGTGATGCAATTGTGATATCTATATGTATGTATGAACTTTTAACATGTGGTAATACAGGTGCAACTACATGAGATGCAAATGTTTTTGGTGTGTCATTATACTCAGTCATGTGATAGCGGGCTACACAGACTCAAGAAGGATGATGGAAGTCAATCAAGAAAGGGGAATGGAAGATAGAAGATATGAAAGTGAAAGACCTTCTTGTGCGTTATCATCATTGAGCTTTATTATGGCAAAATAGGTTATGACAATCGAGGCATATGTTTGACCCAAAAAGTCATTGTACCCGTTTGCATGGAGATAAGACAGTCGCAAACAAGGAATGCCCTAGTTCATACTAGACTCACAGTGTCCTCATATCCTTGGACATGTCATAGCATTACTAAGAGACAATCCATAGACATCAAAAGAAAAATAGGTGATGATACCCCATCCTCGTCTTTCTAGTCAAAGACATCCTGGAGATAGAATCTCTAGTCAGAGACATCCTGAAAAAGCTAAAAGACATGTCACCAAAAAGATAAAACCAAAAGAAAACCAAGACTCGACACCAACATCCACTGTAGTCCTCAATTTTAGTGTCTCTTGTCACTTGTATAAGTCTTATTTGATTGTGGTCACAATGTTTACTTTCACAAAAAGGATAGATAACATTGAACCATATGTTGTCTGAGTCTGTTGAAAGATTTGATTTGTTGAAGCCCATTATTACTACTATGTCTCATATGAAACTGACTAAATCCATGCAACTGATACTTTATTGAGGAGAAGATAGAACTTTATTATGGATTGATGATGCAAATATTGCTTTATTGTGGATTGTGCGTGAATAGACTGAAGAAAAGTAGAAGAAACTGTACTCCTCGAATCATGTGATGCTCTCAATTCCACACCCATTACTAGACGTAGGATTTGCCTTAGCCACAGATAGGAGTTGATTTATTATGGATGGAAAGGGATGAAAAGGGGGTTATTAGGAATGGCTAACCAATCTTATGTAGATAAATAATAAGCCATGATGGGAAAGTTTATTATGGGTGGATAGGTCGTGAGTGTGTGCAAAAAGTAAAAGGATGAAAGTGAATCCTGAAGGAGGGAGGAGCAATGTCTCTACGCATGGCGTCGGTGACCTGGTTTTCACCATGGTACTTTCCCAGAGCGCCACCAAAGTGGTTTTCACTATTGGACGAAATGTTTTTCTATTTTTATTTTTATTTGTGTCACAAGGCACCTGTTTGCCAGGTTTTCACCAAGTAATGATTTTTTATTTTTATGATTTTTTTGTATTTTTTGTATTTTTTTGTATTTTTGAATTGGGATACTCCGAAGAGCTATGGGTAAAATCTGCGAAGGTGCATGCTATTGATAGGATCCCCCAAAGGTTCACCCTCTATAGTTGAGAGCTGATATGCACCAAATCCATATGCTATTGTGATGATGTAAGGACCAAGCCAGTTTGGTTCAAACTTGCCCTTCTTCTCTCTATCTTGCTGATTTTTAGGATTTTCTCTGAGAACCAAATCACCTACCTCAAATGTGTGAGGCTTGACTTTATGATTGTAGATGCATTGTTCCTTGACTGAATGAGATGTATCTCGAGTGATTGTCTTCCTTGATGAAGGAACTAAGATAGAATTACTAGTGTGTGGACTACACAGGACCGTATGTGTGCCACCTAAAGAAGTTTGGGCATCCCTGATAGAAAAGTCCTTCGAGGAAGCTCCATTAAAGGTCCATGATGTACCACCAAAAGGGAATGGATGTGTAAAACAAGTGGATGAGTTATGAAGGCTTATGATTGTGAAAAGAAGTGAAAGTAGGATAGCATGATGGAGACTTAGGATCAACAAGTATACTTTTTGACTTGAAATTTTAGAACTTTTGCCCCCAGTTATTTTGATATTAGGGGAGATCAACTCTTGCTCTTTTTGCTTCATAGGATTTTTATCCTTGACTTTGATTTTTGTGGAGTCCAGTAGCTTTTGATTTTGATTTGGACTAAAGGACTTTTCTTTATTTTTTACTTTTATATTTTTCTTTTCAAAGCTTGATTTTTGATCCCCAATTAGTAAGGGCTTTTGTGATTCTTGTTGATCCAAGTCTAGGAGCAGACTGGAAATGGAATGAGTGGATGAAATGGTAAGGCTATGTGAGTTCTCAAGAGGGTTGGTGATGCACTCAATAGATTCTTCGCTGGAACCACTCTTAGGACTATTGATATCAAAAGGTGCTTGCACCACTAGAGGAGATTTGCATTCAGACTTAGTAGCCACAACACTAGGTGGTTCACACCCAATTCCTTGGCATTGCAAATTTTTTATAGACTGTTCCTGTTGACTGAATGTTTTAGGAGATAGTGGGATTTGATCAACATGAAAGATATACTCACCACATCCCATGTCTTTAATATTAAACTTTTCTTTGAGCTCTTCTTGTTTAGATGTAGAAGCTTTCAAGGATTCAGGATCAACATATGCTAATGAAGGAATAGCTTCTTGATTGACTGGGATTGTTATTTCTGATCTAGGTCACAAATTGTTGCAATATATGAATGGATTTGGATCAGGTTTGATGGTCACTTCAACTCCATTGTGTGGAAACTTGATACATCGATGATATGTAGATGGGACTGCGCTCATTTCATGAATCCATGGACGTCCCAAAAGTATGTTGTATGTGAAATTGAGGTCTAGGAGTTGACAAACCACATCCTTTGTAATTGGCCCAACTCTGAGGGGCAAGGTGACTGTGCCTTTGGATGAACGGTCTTCATCAACATATGCCTTGATGGTAATTTTGTTTCTAGAGTTCACAGCTTTATCAAAATATCCCAATTGTTTAGTAGTGCTCAATGTACAAATGTTTAGACCCGCTCCTCCATCTATCAGGACTCGTTTTATTCGATGTTTTGTGTATGAAGGCTTCAATGTGTAGTGATGCATTATGTGGCTGACTTACGGAGGCGTCATCGACTTCTATGAATGTAAGGGAGTGTGGAATGGACAGGTATCCCACCATGGCTTGAAACTGGTCCACGTTCAGATCAGTAGGGACATCAGTGTCTCTCAAGATTTTGTCAAGGATAGCTTTATGCGCGGGGGATATGCGTAAGAGCCAAGGATGGAGATGAGTGCGGGTGTCTTCCCCAATTGTTCTACAAGGTCATACTCAGGTTTGGTTGACGAGGAAGTGGTGTTTTTATCTGGAGCACCTTGCAAAGTGAATTTACCTCAATGAGTTGTAACATTACATTTAGAGGTAGGTTCGGAAGAGGATCCAAAACCTTTCAGGACGATCTTGGGTCTTTGGGTAGAATTCTCAGATGTTTTGTCCTTGATGATAATGGTAGAGACATAATTGTCCATTGAAATGTGATTGATAGTTGAATCATAGTTATAAGATGCTCTGTAATAGTTGGTCTGGTCATATGTGGCTTTAGCTTTTCCCTTGTCATGCTTTGGGACTGGTTCCTTAAACATCTCATGTTCTTGATTGGGTGAGTGTCCTTCAATTTCAATGTCACCTCTATCAATAAGGTCTTTTATGATGTTCTTTAGTCGATGGCAATTTCCTATTTTATGTCCTTTGCTCTTATGAAATTCACAATATTCATCATCATTCCACGAATTTGGTTTAACATTTGGCTCATATGGAGGAAAATCTGGAATTGTGATTATCTTGTTTGCCACTAGCTTTTTGAAAATGGACTCAAGTGGTTCTCCCAATGGGGTGTACTTCCTTCATGATTTGGAAGTTGTTTGAGTATTCACTTGATTGTTTGTAGAACTTGATCTAGAAAAAACAATTTTGGGTCGCACTGTATTGGCATCAACAACACCATCATTGACTCTGTTCTTGTTTATATTGCAAAATCTTGGCTTGTCTTTTCCTTTATAGTCCTCTTGGTTTTCTTTGAATATTTTGATGATGCCTTTCTCAATCAGGACCTTCTCTATTGCTAAGCCTTTTTCAATGACGTCCTTGAAGGTGGACAAACAAGCTTTTCTTAGTTCATAACCAATGTCATTGTTAACATTCTGGGTGAACATCTCTACCATTTGTTTTTGTGGAATTTCACAAGAGCATCTGCTGGCTAGATTTCTCCATCTTTGTAAAAATGATGAAAAAGATTCTCCATCCTTTTGCTTGGTGTTGCACAAGGTAGTGGCTGATATGTCTGTCTCTATGTTGTATGAGAAATGTTCAATAAATGCCTCCACTAGATCACCCCATGACTTAATTCCAGGTGGGAGTTGGGAGAACCATTCCATAGCTTGATCACCTAAGCTTTGTGGGAATAATCTCATCAAATATGTCTCTTCTATTGCTACCTCAAAGCAAGCTATGAAAAACTTTCTTATATGTGCCTTAGGATCTCCTTTTCCTTTGTACTTATCAAACTTAGGCGTCACAAAGTGTGTAGGAAATGGAGGCATTGGAATGCTTTTGTCAAACGGATAGGGACATATGTCTCTCATTGTGTAATTTGGCTTTGGTGTATTTATGTCCATTTTCTTTTGTAAGTCCTTGATTCGCTGCTCCAAATTGTTCTTAGGTGGACTTCTTAGACCATACCCCATGCTTGAAGCACCGGGTGGAGGAGGAGCATGTTGCATATATGGATGGTATTGATCATACACATGTTCATATGGAGGAGGTCTATAATGATGTTGCGTATATGGACCACTTGGTATAGAGTCATGATGAGGAATGGAATATCTGTTTTGTCCATGTATACCATACTCTATAGGCATGTCATGAGTTTGTTCTAATGTGTTTCCCCCAAATTTGACACGGGGTTTCCTTGTGTCTAAATTTTGAGCATGCCTTTGGATATCCAATTGCTTTGGTGGTTGATCCTTAGCATTGGTATGTGATTGAGTATATTTTTCTTCATAAGACCTCCATAATGGTCTGCGAAGGTGAGTATCATATGCTTGACCATGTGTGTATGGGACCTCTAGTTTTTAAAACAAAGATGATGGTGATTTAGGCACCATACGTGGTCCTCTATTGCCTCCACTATTAGGCCTCCTTTGATCCATGTTGGAGTGAGTTTGTTGCAAAGGTCTATGTTCCATTATTTGAGACATGTCAAAATCATGAGGGATCTTGGCTCCACTTTGTGCCATCACTTGTAGAAATTATTGTCTATCTCTCCTCATTATTTCCTCAACCAATCGATTGAAATGGGGATTCATAATGGTGTCTTCCACTTCTTCCAAATGTATTGAAATATTATCTATATTGTCATTGTGTGTACCATTGTTGTTTGTAGTGTCCGTGTTCTCAACATTTGGAATGTTTTTATAGGCATCCATATTAGGTAATGTGGTATGATTAGAATTGAAGAAGATATCATTGTCATACTCATAAGAACTCATGTTTGTGGACTCTTGAGCCTCTTTAGTTTCTCTCCTAGATTTTTGGGAATGAGTTTCAACCATGAACTAGGTCTTGACCAAGATGTGTGAGACTAGATGTAAATGGAAAGAGTATGGAAGACCAAGAATTTGATGAAATGTAAATGAATCTAAGGTGTACTTGCAATGTCCAAAGTGTAAGACCAGGTATGTATGTAGTAGAGTAGGTGTGACTTCCAAAGAGATGATAGTTTCTCTTGATGAGGTAAGTTGACCTTGACTCTCAGTAAGACCAAATGAGACCCAAAGGTGATAGAAATTGATGAGGGACCACTTAGCAAAATGTTGTTGTATGTAGTGTGTTGACAAAGTATGATGAGGACAAGCAAGTGACCTTTTGACACAAGTTTAGACAAATGTGAATGTAATGTAAGGTGTAAAGCAATGATGAACTTTTTTGAGACCCAAAGGTAGGTTGAATGCTAGATGAAAATCTAGAGAAATAACTTAGGAAGCTCAATAAGTCTGAAACTGACTTTTCTTGTTTGCTGGACTGTAAATTTTTCTAATTTGTGAAGTTGTTGTTGTGACCAAATCTGAATGTTTGACTATTTTTCGTGACAAGAGGACACAATGTTGATGAGGACTCAATGTTTGCAAGTGTTTAGACTCAAAATGACTCAAAGAAAGTGTGTTGTTTTATGTAAGAATGTTTTGCATACACTTGAAGACACAAAAGACACAATGTTTTCATGTTTGGTCTTGAATGTTTGATGTTCAAAATAAGACAAGCACAATTCTTATGGTTGGCCAGGACAATAGTTGTTGATCCCACATGAGGCTACACAATTCAAAGTGGATACTTAGATGCTTGACCCCACTGGCTCCACCCTTGACACTCACTTCTCGGGGCAGCCAAGCATCAGTCCCCACGAAAACTCCCCGTGGTGAACTTTGTATCTCTACTAAGAACCGTATGTGTGTGGGCCGCTCCAGAGGTCCGACCTCCTGCCCCAACAACTAGAAGGATTTTGGCTTCTAAAATAAAAAGGTGCTAGTAAGGGCATCCGCTCGTGTGGCCATACATGCGACACTTTCAGCTCTGTAAATACAGAAGGCTCCTAGCCGGTAGGGGTTACGCCCTACAAATGATCAAATAAATTTGATCAAATGGGTTTATGGGGAGACATAGTGTCGATATGAACTAATCAACACATGTTATCCATAGTTTTCACCATGAATATAGTTATTTATAGTGGTTTAGAAGAAGATGGCTTTTCTTTTGCTACCACTTGGGTCGTTCTCTCCTCACTAGTAGTCCTAATGACCACATGGGGAGACAGGCCCTCTAAAGATTAAACAAAAAGAGCCTATTGCTCAAGACACAAAATACAATGGTTCAATTTTAGTGCACCAATTGAAATGTTTGCTAATCTATGAAAACAAGGCACACAATAAAGATCAAAAACCCTTGCCAAGGTCCTACAACAAAGATCTATTAGTAGTTTGGATTGTTTCAAATAATCACCCCTTCCTGCAAGCACACAAGTTAGGTAAATTTTAGATCCAAAAGACTTTGTGAAATAGGGGCCTTCAACAATGCGATTTTGCTTTCAAGACAAGCTGCACCAATTTCGTTAGCTAGATCTGAAGATGTTAGCTCAAAATAAACCAGATCTGAAATCTAAATGACGCAAAACCGAATCAAAGAAAAACCTAAAATGTAACAAATTCACATAGACGCGGTTATCAGAAACACAAACGCTATAAAATTTCGCAGATGCGCTTAAAGCCGACACAGACGTGGTTCCAGAACACAGACGTGGCTCCTGGACGTAGATGCGCCTGAAAACTCCACAGACGCGACTAGGGAACACAGACACGACTTTCGAAATCTGCCGAAAAATAAAATATTGTCGAGGATGCAGATATGATTCTAGATGTTGCAGACGTGACATAAAATCAAAAACACGATCCGAAAGTACGCAGACGCGAAAATATCAAAATATTGTTGGAAATGTCAGATCTCCAACTTCAAAACACAAAATTTGCAACAAAAGATGTTAAATGAAAAAGGGACAAGAGTCCCACCGGGCGTGCCAAAATGTTTATGGTGAAAATGGATAACAACAATGTTGAAAGACTCAATAGATTCAACCACAAAACCCTAGCCTAACAACAACAAAGATCCACCATAACATATGAAGATTACCTAAGACAATGCAAATCAAATGAAATCACAAAGATTATACCATCACATGTCCAATAGGGTTTGAATCTCCATTCTTCCTATCTCCATTGATCTTGCTTGATATATTTGCTCTCAGATTTTATATGTGCACAAGAGCTCAACAAAGAACGAAAATGTGGTTGCAAGTAGGATCTCATATGAAAGTTCGAAAGTGTAGTTGGGTAGTCAATCGATCAGGGGTTGATAATGAAGAAAGCATCTCCTTATATAGAAGACACTATAAGAAATGGAGGGATAAGATTAAGAGGTGTAAAAGATAAATGGCTGGCTATGATTAGAGGGCAGGTAGATAAAATAATAAAATAATGAGAGGGTAGGTAGTGTATGAATTAAGAGATGAATGACATGTGTCATAGGTAGAAAAGGCTAATGAATTAATTAAATAAATAAGATATTTATTTAATTTAGGAAAAGGATAATTTAAATAAATAAATGTATTTATTTAAATGAGAAATAAGGCTAGAAGAGGATAAATGAATTAATTAAATAAATAAAGATTTATTCAATTAATAGAAGAATTAGGCTTAGATAATTAAATAAATAAAGATATTTATTTAATTAGACAGGACAATTTTAGGTGTCTACAATAACATATTATTTCAAATTTAATTCAATAAAAAGCATTCAACTTCATGAGTAACTAAAAGGAGTTACATTTTGATTCTTTAAAAATACATGCAAGGAATTTATTAATTTTGGGCATGTCAAGCATATCTATATTTTGATGAGGAATATTCTAATCTTAAAAGGGGAGTTACTTTGGTATAAATTAGAAAGTATGAAATGAGTCAATGGGGAATGAGGAAGCATTTGGGAAATGCCTCATGCATGAGGTCACTACTTCTAGTGAATGCTTAAAAATAGAAGAGAGAAAGCATGCATCAGGGGAGTGAATAATAATCATAGAGGGAGAGAAGCACACATCATTTGGGGATGCACATGGGTAAAATCAGAGGGAAGACATCAATAAGGGAAGAAGTACAATACTTTGTGTTGTAAATATCAATGTTTAATGGAGGGGATCACCCAATGCATAATGAATCAAAATCACATTCCTATTTTAGGGCATATTATCCATGCAATGAAGGATATGGGAGCATGGTAATGGTAGCACTTTAGGATCTCCAAGCAAGATGAATTTTGGAAAGATAAGCTACTATGGGAGTATGAAAGACTAATGATGCATGCACAAAATGGAGACAGAGCACAAAGGTCTATGGCAAAGGATTTACACGAGCTTGGATGTGAATTTATTTTATTGCATCCTTTCTTTTTCGTAATAGAAATTACTTGACCAAATAAGATCATTCACCCCTTTTTCTATTTTTATAGCGAGTAATATATTAATATCTTTTATTTAGGTATTTATATTATCTTGTATGATATTTATATATCTAGGCCAAATTAAAGTTATTGTTTGAATCCAACGAATCTCTACCAACTTGGAGATTCTTTCCATTCCTCATTCTAGCAAGTCACATTTCTTATAGGTTATATTAAATTTATCTATTGTATTTATACAATCATATTTCTTATTTCATTTGTGTCTATTTCATTTACAATTCTTCCTATAGGTTGTCCATGGAGGTGGGAACACCAAAGTGAGGGTTTCACTAAGGCAACCTCATAACATAGCCCTGAAATTTAATCTTGGTTCCATGTATAGGTTCCAGTGGAAGAGGGTTGTCACCTTGGTTGGATATTCATTTGTGGCTTCTCAGTATCATTTCTTTCCTTCCTCCTAGTCTTTCCTCTCATTTTATTTTGTTCAATACTTTACATTTTTGTAATTTCATTGCATTTAGATTATAGAATAGAGTAAATATTGCTCTGTACTTTCTAGTATGGTCTTTTGTGTTCTATTCATATAAGATGTTTGCACACTACATTATCATCCTCAACCCACATGTATGTCCTGGATAAAGATCCCATGGAGTTGTCTAGAAGGTCTTTATGATCTATACTTCTTCTATGAAATAAATAGTCTAACTAATTAGTTTAGTTGATTAAATGCTTATCTCCTTAAGTGATGAAAAAACTCAGATGTTGTTGTTACTTAAGGGTTTGTTTTAAGTAGAGAGTTGGGACTCGAATCCTTGAAGGGTTTTATTACCATTCATAGTGGTCCATTTTTCATATTGTATAGTTCCTAACAATTGTCTAGCCACATTATCAAAGCTATGAATGCAAAGAGATTTGGGGTGAATAAGAGATGTGTTGGTGACCCTTTTGACACACTCAAAACAAGATAATTGTCACCACTTAAATTCTCTTGGAAGAGGTAAGGATGGGAACCTTCAAAGGTCTCTTTAGTTGGATCACAACAATTCAAAAATGGTTGTGTTCATACAATTGGTCCTAATAAGGGGCATGCTAGTTACAAGCTGAAAGGTATAGTTCTTTCATCTAAATCCTAACTTAATTAACTGAAAAAAATAACAAAATATAGAAAAGGGAACAAGAGAATAAAGAAATAGTAGATTATCTAACCAAGAATTATCAATGAAACTCAAGAAATAATCAAGCATATGATTCATTCAACATGTTAATTTGTACATGCAAATAAAGACAATTTCTTTGAAACACAATTACTTTATTTTCAGACATTCATTCTAACCTTGAACAACATTTGCATTCATAAATCGATTCATAAAATGAAAGTGCTTGATAATATTACATCAATCTTGAATAAAGGAAGATGCTTAACATAGAAAATACTATGCATTCATAATAAGTATTCCATGAGACTACAATTCATGGGCTCTACCATATTATCTTCAAAATACACTTGCAAAACAATAGTATCCAAGTTCACAATCTTCACAAAATATTCTTCTAGGAAACTACAAATTCTTGAAAGCAAAATGAAATATAGTATAAACTAGGGACCTCAAATCATCAATTCGTCGACATCCAAAATGACTTGAAAGTTTACATTATAGGAGGTAACCTCCTTAAAATTAGGAACTAATTGTTGGCTTTGGCATGTTTTTCATTGATGTCAATAAATGTGCTTGAAACCTAAGCTATGTAAGTGACATGATAAGTTTAAAGACATTGAAATATGGGTTTGTTGTTGATACTACAAGGTGGTAAAGAAAATACATGAATACATGTTGATAAAACTTCATTTTGATTTAGTTTTGATTGCATCAATCAATTATGACAACTTGATTATAATATCTCATGGTGTAAGTTGTGGTTGTGTTTGAGATAGTGAAGTATATTGGGGTTATCTTCCTTTGGTTATCATCTTCAGATAGTATCAATGCTCAATCATTTGTAAAGCACACAGACATGTAGACTAGTTTATGAATGTTGTTTCAAATCTACAATAATAGTGTTATCTTCTACACTTACCATGATAGAAACTTGAATCCACAATCACTTTTTGATCCTGACTATAGGTTGAGGAGTTGAGTACTATAAATGGATTATTATCATATCCTATAACATATTTAGGACTGATTTTTATGCTAACATGATGAAGTTTTTATCTCTTGTAGTTCAAGTGACAGGAGGAACAAAGTTAAGTGACAACATATTAAATGACACATTTTTATTGATATTACTGTAGGTGTTTAGTATCTTAACAAATGATAATAATTTGTTATCATAATACTCTTGAAGACTATTAATAAAGGCGCATGCTTAGTTCATATTAATACTCGAGTTTAAAAGAAAGTTTAAACTTTTTTAATGGCTAGTTTGTTGATCAACAATTTGATAATTGTTCTCTACTCAATACCAACAGAAAATCTATGTCGTGGGATAATAAAGTCAAGTATTATGGTTGAAAAGTGGATCGATTGAAAAAGAAATAGATTTGATGATAAAAAATGATGAGGGATAGTTTTTTATGAAAAAAAAAACACCATTTTGATGACTATTTTAGAAGTTGATTAAAAAGGAAAAATGTTCTGATTAATTAAAAAAATAGGTTTTCAAGACCCGAAACCTTTACAGCATAGATAGAGAAAAAGCACTAAGAAGAACAGTGCTTTAAAGTCCGCATACAAAAAGACTAGCCAAAAGACCAACAGACAGAAAGAATAGCTTAACAACAAAAAACAACAAAGAAACATAGAAGGCACTACACAGTAATTTTCTTTAGCAAATCCTCCGCCTTAATCACCAGCTCATCGTAGGTGGCCCCAACAACTTTTAGGTCTTCCAGATCCTTGTTCAGTTTCTTTTCCTTCCTCTTGCCTCTAGTGCGGGTTCTGGGACCTTGAGCTTCCCCTGTTCCTTTAGCTTCTAGGTCTATGTCCTGGATTTCCTTTTCTTCATCCAGTTTGCTGATGAGGGTGTGGGTGTTGTTAGCTCAGATCTTCAAGATACTTAGGCTCTATTCAGCAATGTTCTTTAGACACTCCTCAATTTTACCAATTTTGGTAACGGTATCTGAGAGGGTTTTATCGCTAGTGTCAGCTTGGCTCTTCCTTTCCAGCAAATCCTTCTCAATCTTCTCAAACCTGGGGTTAAAAGAATCTTTGATGTCTTCAACTTTGGCAATGGTGTTTTTCAGGTCCTTAATATAGTCGGCCATAGTGTTCCCTTCCCTAGTATTAATGGTTTCCTGGATCAAGACTCTATTGCAGAGTTTTTTGTTTTCATCCTCAGCTTTCTTGTAGCCATTAATGATCCACTCCATAGTTTCCATGAAACCATGCAAACCCTCAGGAGGAGGACTAGATGGGGGGGCAACTTTTCCAAGGGTAACCTGTTCCTCTTTAGGGATGTGGAGGGCAGAAATTGTATCAGCTTCCTTAAGAGTCTCTTCCATGGTCTCCTTTTCCAGACTCCGATCAACTTCCAGGGCCTTAGCTTGCTTGTCAGCTGCCGGGTCCTTACCAGTCTCCTTTTTCTTCTTGTGCTTTTTCCTGGTCTGGATATGGTCTTTTGTTTTCTTCTTCAACAACCCTTTAGGGTTCTCCTTTTCAGAGTCATCCAAGTACTCCTCTTCCGAAGAGATGCTGATCAGGGGTTTGCTTTTTGGCTTTTTGCCCTTAGAGGAAGAGGGTCTTGTTTTACTGTATTTCCTCTTCTTCCCACTTTCATACTTCGAGACATTAGTATTATCCTCTGTGTTAGTTGAAGAGTCACTGTCAGATTCCTCCTCCTCAGAAAAGGAAGAATCAAACATCTCTTCCTCAGAGTCCATGGAGGGATGCATCCGAGCTATTTGGTTGGCTTTTAAATGATCCTAAATTAGGACCATTAGGCCTTGGTGCATAGCAGAATCACCTAGAGGATTCTCCTTATAAGCCTTGAGGGATGCATTCATCGAGAAAAGCAAGAAATAAGGGAAATTAACCTTATCATTGTGCCTAAAGTGGTTTAATAGAACAAAGTGATAACCATAAACTTTCGTAAACCTACCATCTAGAGTGATGTAACACATTAAAACAAAGAGGATTTCCCTCTAGGGTTTGGCAAAAGCCCTGGGCGGGTAGTAGGTTTTGCTCAACTTTACCAATCGGTTTTTCTCTTTCTCCATTTCTGGGTACCTTTCAATAGGTTCCCTGCTAACCTTCCTATCTCTATAGAAGTTGCAGCCTTCCCTTGTGAGGCCCATAGCTTGAGCAATTAAGTCTTCATCAATTTCAACCATTTGATCACCCATTTTTAACATGCCCTTCTTCCAATTCTTGCAGAAAAGACTGGTAACCATACCGTCTCGACCATGGAGTCTCTCCATGAAGTTCGAGAGACCACCCTATTGCAGTATACCCCAAACCTCTTCCTTCTGTTTCCATTCTTTACAACTACTTGGTTCATATCTCCTCCTGTTTCCACCCATGTTGTCGCTGCCCATGGTCAAATTTTGAAGCTTGCAGAGCAGATAAACCAGAGAGCTTTTCGGAACTATAATAGTTACCCAGAAAGCATGAGAGTTAATGGCATTGATGTTAGAATGAGTGATATTCTCATTATTATAGTAACTCGAAGTACTCACATTAGTACTTTTCATAATTATCCTGTCCATCAAGAATCTTTGGAGTGCTTCTATATCTCTCATTACTAATGATTTGTCTGACATCTTCGAGGAGTCCGCATTCACCCATCCACGTGGTAATTTCCTCACTTTTAACTGCCGCATTGGCAGCCCAATCAGCAGAGCCGTTGGCCTCCTGGTAGATGTGGGATATATGACAATTTTTAAAGGTGCCAATAAGATCAATAACAGAGGTGATTTTGTTGTGAATCAACCATGAAGGTTTTGAAGTCCCCTTAAGACACTTTATAATATTATTTGAATCCCTTTCAATCCATAGATAGGGGCAATTCCACTTTTTAGCTAGGAGAATGCCTTGAAGAGCTACCATTGCTTCAGCTTTATGGTTGGTTTGGGTTCCAATAGGGATAGCAACCATTTCCTTGCAAATTCCTCTGTCATCTCTCATTATAGCTCCACAACCTGAAGGACCAGGGTTACCTTTGGCAGCACCGTCAAAATTAACTTTGAACCAACCTTGAGGAGGGGTTTGCCATTTAGCTTCAAGCCTTTTATTGTGGTTGTTAGGACCATCAGTAATCTTCATATTCCATACCCTCAAGATGTTTGATTCCAGTGAGTTGTTCGAGTAACAAGGACCCTCAATGATCCTTCTATTTTCCTGAATCGACCATTGAATTTTCTGGAACACAATATCCTGATTAAGGGAGACATCCCTGAAGATTCGGTTATTTCTTTCTTTCCATAGTCCCCACAAGATGTGAGGAAGAGAGAGATACCACAAACATCTCAAAAAAGAGTTAGTCCATTTAATATTCCAGGAGGAGAACATGTCACTGATGTTATTCGGAAACACCCAGGCCATACTAAAACTCTTGAGAAAACTTTCCCAAACAGAGGCTGAGAAGGAACAGTGGAGAGAAAGGTGGTCCACAGACTCTTCCTCTTGAAGGCACAATGCACATCTATTAGGGAGGGCAAAGCCTATGCCTTTGAGGTTGTCAAGGGTCAGAATCTTATTTTGGAGGCTGGTCCAGAAGAAAAGATTGATTTTGGGGGTGAGACCCTTAATCCAGGTTATAGATCAGTAAGGGTTGACTGGGAGGGGGGGGAAAGGACACAATACATAGAGGAAATAGATAAAGTACCTTTAGGATCATGTTTCCAAATCAGGGAGTCTTCTTCTTTATTCAACCATACCACAGATAGATGGATCTTGAGCTTAGAAAGGCTAGGGTGGATGCTTTCAATGTTCTGCCATTCATTACCAACCCAGTACTCAGCAACTAAGGAGACAAAAGTTCTAATACAAGAGGGAGAATAGGGGGCCCATTCATTGATATCATTCAAGGGTTTATCAAAAAGCCAAGGATCCTCCCAGAATTTAACTTTCCTACCATTTCCTAGTTTCCAGATCACTCCTTTGGCTATATCTTCTTTACATTTAGAGGCATGATTCCATATGTGGGATCCATTAATACTAAGGTCTGAATGGATAAAAGAGGAGAGAGAGGAGGACAGAAGAGAGTACTCACTTCGCCAAATTTTACACCATTCAGAGTCTGAATGAAACATTCTCCAGACTTGTTTGGATAGGAGAGCTTCATTTAGGGTATGAATCCTTCTGAGGCCTAACCCACCTTTTCTTTTCGGCCTACAGACCTGGTCCCAAGCCACCAAAGACATTCTTTGCTTATCCTCAACCCCAGACCATAGGAATCTTCTTTGAATTTTCTCGATTGCATCAGCATACTTACCAGGAATTCTGAAAAGACTTAGAGCATAAATCAGAATACTTTGAAGAGTAGCCTTAAGGAGTTGGAGATTTCCAGCTTGACTTAAGAGGTCTCCTTTCCAACCTGCAAGTTTTTTATGAAATTTGTCCACAAGAGAACTCCAGAAGGGATCGGGAGGTGCAATGCCCATGGGGAGACCAAGGTAGGTAGCAGGAAGATCAACAATCCTACACTCCAGGATTCTGTTGATCCTCTGTTGTCTTTTCTCAAGAGTATTAATGAAAAAAAATTCACTTTTAGCCCAATTGATAAGCTGACCAGAAGCAGAGGCAAATTTACATAGGATTCTCTTCAAGACTTTAGCTTCTGAAATACTTGATTCCCCCATAATAATAGTATCATCAACAAACTGCTGGTGGGAACAGATAAGGTCAGTAGGAGATGGTTGGAGGCCCTGAGCCTTGCAACACCATTTTTTCCATAGTCCTTCCAAAGCATTCTGCCATAATGATGAAGAGGGTGGGGGAGATAGGATCCCCTTGCCTTAAACCTCTAGAAGCTTGGAAAAAAGTTGAGGGAGAACCATTGACAAGAACAACGAAAGTAGCAGAGGTGGTAAGCTGAGAGAGGAGGTCGACAACTCTGAAGGAAAAACCAAAAGAAGTGAGGACTTTCCGAAGTAAAGACCAATCAACCCTATCATAGGCTTTGGAGAGATCAAGCTTTAGGATGAAACCCTGTTTCTTTGCTCTAACAAGAGAATGAATGTTCTCATGGACCGTAATAATGGAGTTAAGAATTTGTCTTCTAGGAACAAAACCATTTTGCTAGTGTTTAATTAAGGCAGGAAGGACACACAAGATTCTAGAGGTAAGAACCTTGGAAATTATCTTGTAAAAAGAATTGCAGAGGCTAATAGGTCTAAATTTGTCCAAAGAATCAACACCTTGAGTTTTGGGTATGAGAGCAATAAAAGTGCCATTGATTTCTTTCAAGATTTTTCTAGCCCCCAAAAATTCCTTAACTCCATTGGATACATCTTTTCCAACAATCTCCCAAAATTCTTGGAAAAAGAACATTGGGAAGCCATCTGGGCCAAGCACTTTGTTACCATCAAAGGAGAAAACAACATTTTTTATTTCCAAGTTAGAGGGAATGGAAGAGAGAAAGGCATTCTTTTGATCATCAATGAGACAAGGAATGTTCTGAAGAAAGGAGGATTGGGCTTCAGTATCCAGGCTGTGATCCCTCTTGAGGAGGTTTGAGAAATACCTTTTAGCTTCATTCCTTATTTCATCTTCCTTGACCAACTCCCTGTTATCCACCACTAGCTTGTTAACCCTATTAACTGCTTTATGCTTAATCATCGACATATGGAAGAATCTTGTGTTCCTATCTCCTTCCTTAAGCCAAATGCATCTCAATCTCTACTTCCAGAATGTTTCCTCTTTGGCAATGATATCATGGTATTTTTTGAGAGTCTCATTTTCATCAGCAATAGACACAGTACGGAAACCATCCTTCTAGATTTGATCCTGTATTTTTTTAAGGTCTTCCTGAACTTTTCTCTTAGCCTCAAAAATATTCCCAAAGCTGGTTTTGTTCCAGAGTCTTATGTTGTCCCTCACACTTTTGAGTTTTTTGACAACTTTAAACATAGCCGTTCCCTCAACTTGAATGCTCCACCATTTCTTAATATTTCTTTTGATTTCGGGGTCGAGGGTCCACATTTTTTCCTCCAAAATTTTCCTCCTCTCTCAAAGGAGTATTGAAGTCTCCCATAACCACCCAACTAATATTTTTGAAGTTGTCCCTAGCCTATGTAATTTTTTTCCAAAAAGAGTTTCTAGCCTTCAAAGTATTTGGAGCATAAATATTAGTGAGAACCCATGAAGTACCATCTTTTAAATGCTCAAATTTGATACAAGAGAAATTATTGTCCTGAATAATAACATGACCTTTAATAGTATTGAGGTTCCAGATGGTAGCAATACCTCCTGAAGCACCTTCGGAGCTGCCACCACTAACATTACCATTTTTAAAGAACTTCAAAGATTCAACTTTTTCTCTACTCATTTTGGTTTCTTGAATTAGAAAAATATCAGGATTACTATCTCTTATCATATTTCTAATGATATCATGTTTATGGGGATTATTGAGTCCCCTAATATTCCAGGAGATAATCTTCATAACTACTTACCGATTCCCAACTCCTTAAGAGTCTTTTGGGTTCCATCTGCAATGTTCTTGCTGGCCTCCTTATCTCTGACTTTATGGTTAGAGGGTCACCCTAGGGAAGAGGAGATGTACCCCACATCAACTTGAGCTATTCTGCTAGATTTCCTTAGAAGGGAAGTCGCGAGAGTAGATCCTTTCTTATTCCTGTATTTTGGTTGCTTCCATTTAGCTTCTATCACAAGAGCCTCTTTCGGGTTGCTGAGGATTTTGGAGATTTCTTCTTCATTACCCCAATTAGGAGTTCTGGAATTAGTTGAAACATTGTTCACTATTTTTGTACTCTGTTCTAAGTCTGATAGGTTCATACCCAAAATTGCACATTTTTGGGCTTCTTGAATTTCAAAACTTGGCGAGGCTAGTGAAGAATCAGTCCTTTCTTCTTGGGGGTCAGGGATCTCCCCTTCCTCATGTTGGGAATCTTTTGCTTCTAGTTCCTTGCCTTCATAAGTGTCAACAACCACTTCAGCTAACTCATTTGAAGATTCAGTCTGATCTTTCATTTCCTCTTTTTGGGTAGTACCCAGGGGGCTGGCTTTGGTTGATTCATTTCTCACTACTTCCTGGGTTGAGGGGCTAGAGATAGAATTTGATGTCACTTCCTTCTTTTCCCGCAAAGGATTAAAGTGATTGGATTTATCTTCCTTATTCTCTGGGTTTTTAACTTGCCACACCATTTTCTCTGGCAGCTTTTGGTTTTCAATTTGGGGTTTAGGCTGCTTAGGTTCTACCATCGGCTTGTTTGGGTAGGATTTTGCCCAGTGACCTACTTTTTTACATTGGAAACAGGCAAAAGGGATAGATTCATATTCAATGTGTTTTTTCCAAGTTCCCAACTTTGAAACTAGGTCTATCTGTTCCAACATATTTGCATCAGGGGCTACTCCTACACAAAACCTAGCATGAGTCAGTCTCCTTTTTGAAGCAGTGACTGGGTCTATAGAGAGTAGCTTGCCAATGGAGCTTGCAATTCTAGAGAAGATACTTTTTGCCCAATATTCAAGAGGCAAGCCTAGAAGCTTTATCTAGACTGGAACTTGCACCAAGAGAGAATCGTTCATATTCAGGTTCAGATGCCATTTTTGAAGGACCAATGTTGTCTTTCCTACCATCCAGGGGCTTCCGCATAGAATCTTAACCTTATCTTCTTCACATGAAAAATAAAAAGACATAAGGCCTTTAGGTAAAGCCAAGACTTCAACATTTCCCTTGAGGACCCATTTTTGTTTGACAAAATCCTTAACAACTTCAATATTAGGACCCGAACCCATAAATTTCCCTACCAAGGAGTTCGACATACTGTTTATATTATGGTCCAGAACCTAGTCAGGGATAGAGATAGTGAACTTACCACCAAAAGGGTCAGAGATATTCTTGACAGGAGGTAGGGAAGATTTACCAGTTGGTCTAGTTCCAAATAGGGAAGACCAATTCTTTTTGTCCTTTCCGCTATCAACGGAGTCATCATGTGGAATGGGCCCCCCATTGGACCCTTCCCTCAAAAGCCCAGAAGAACCCGCTGTCTCCTCTGGCAGAATACCATCAGACTGTAAGTCAACAACAACCTCTGGGATGTCCGGAGGCCTATCCTTATCACCTATGGGACCAGTTGCATTGATCTGGCCGCTCCCACCATTGGAACCAGAGTTCTCGCCTTGCGGAGAATTTTAAATTTGAGTTCGCCCATTGCTGCCACCTTCTCCCACTCCCATTTCCGTTGCTGGTTCTCCCGGTTGAGTCGCTAAAAAGGAAAAATGTTGACTATTGTCTTTGCATATGGTTTCTTGAGGAAGTGATTTTTGATACAACGAGGGTTTGATATTGATGGTTTTTTATAATAACAGTGTGTGAAAGTTTTTCTCGTAACAGTCAAGCACTGTATATTCAATTGATATTGGATTAATCACATAATTATTCATGAAGAGGAGGTTTATAAAAATATAGTGATTGTGAAAGATTTATTGAAGGGTAGTTTGTTAATGTGAAGAGTTTTAGAATTGAGACTTGATCTTTGAGACAATTTGTTTGATAACAATTGGAAGAGAGGCAATATATCAATTTTCTTTGCATTGAAATAGAGTAACCCTTTAAATTTGTATTGTTTTGAGTTTTTATTTTTGTAAGGGTTGGTGGTCCTCGAAGTGGGTGATCCTAAAAATTGTAAGGGGTTGGTGCTCTGAATTTTACTGGTGAGACCTAATATAAACTTGTTTAAAGTGGGTTTTCACCTTTTAAGGGTTTTACACTCAAATTGGTGTCATAGTGTTGAATTTGTGTATAAAATATCTTCATTGTTTTATTAAATGTTATCGATACTATCTTATGATCTTTTGCAAGTATTAGTATCATTGTATTAAAGTTTTTATTGGTTAAGACTCTTTGTTTACATTGATCACATATTCACACCCCCATCTCTCAGCTATCCTAGTATTCCAACAAGTGGTATCCGAGCATAGGTTACTTGTAGAGGTTTAACAACCTAAGGTTGATCCTAATAGTGGAATACTAATAGTTTTGGCATAAGAAGGGTCTTTAGTTGCACATTCTCCCTTATTTGATGGAAATGATTATGCCTTTTTTAAAGTAAGAATGCAAACCTATTTGGTTTCCCTAGGAGTGGATGTTTGGTGTTCAGTTGTAAATGGTTATAGTGCTCTTGACCATATCCTTGTTGATAGTGATGGTAAAAGACAATATGAAATTTATGCAAGAGAAAAACATGCCATACTTTGTGGACTATCAAAAGATGTTTTTGTTAAAGTTATGCATTGTAAATCCTCCAAAGAAGTATGAGACAAATTAAATAGCATTTATCATGGAAATGATAGAGTGAAGAAAGCCAAGATCCAAACTCTTAAAGGAAAGTATGAGGAATTAAATATGAGTGAAGAAGAATTGAGGAATTAAAGATGAGTGAAGAAGAAAGGTTACAAATTATCTACTTAGAATTGATGAAATAGTGAATGCTATTTGTGGGCTTGGAAAATAAATGGAAGACAAGGTTGTTGTAAAGAATGTTTTAAGATCTTTGCCAACCAGATTTGACTCTAAAAATATCTTCCATAGAAGAAGAAAGAGACATAGATATGTATTCCATGAATGATCTACATGGAGCACTTACAACATATGAAATGACGACATGTAAAGAAGAATCCTCAAGTAGAGAGGCAATATTCAAAGTTGATAAAAAGAGTAAAACAACTTTAAATTCTAAAGATTTTGAGGTCATAGAATCTCATCTTGCAAGAAAACTAAAGAAGGGTTTAGGAAAGTATAAGGGTAAACTTCCTTTTAAATGCTTCAACTATGGGAGGATTTGACACTTTGCAACCAAATGCCCTTATGGTGATTCCAATGATGATGAAGACACCAATGATAAACAAGGTAAATAGAATTTATTTAAAAATAGAAGAAATGTTTTTTTCAAAAAGAAGAATAATTTATTTGTAGGTGTTTTTGACAGTGACTCTAAAGATTATGCAAGTGAGGAATGTGAGTTTTTGTTTATGGAAACTGATAGTACTAATATGGGTCAAGATGTTGTATATGAAATGAATAGTAAATTAGAGATGGTGGATGTTGATCTTAAGGGTGAATTTTTGTGTGCACTCAAGGAGATTAAGAGATTAAACAAGGAAGCAAACATTCAAAAAGGCCAAGCCTTGAAAGAGAAGGAAAGCATGATTAAGAAAACCAAAACTATGGAGCATCCAATTGCTAATTTCAAACTACATCTGGAAGAGAAAAAAAAAAAGGTAGAAGTAACAATTAGAGGCTGAAATAGTTAAGTTTAGAAAGAAACTTGAAAAAATGACAACACTAGATTAAAAGACATGCTGAGCAAACAAAGAAGATCCTATAATGCTAATGGTTTAGGTTTTGAAGCTGGGCAGAGTTCAAATACTTGTGATAATAAATCACTATGTAATATATTCAAATTTAGAAGCAAAGGTGAAGATTTAGATGGTCAAGTTAAGGATAACAAAAATTCTCAAAATTCTTCAAAGTCCGATAAGAAGTCCTCTTTCAAAAGGACATATCCAAATATGCATGCAAGAGGTCAAATGAACATGCTCAAAATTTAATCAGTTGCTGGTAAAAGGTTTCCTTTCAGATTTAACTCATATTTTGTTGGTCATTGCTTCTATTGTAATCAATTTGGACATAGAATGAATGACTGCAAAATTTATTTAAAAAGGTATTCTTGATTTGGTTTTGGAAATTCTTTTTATAGAATGAACAGTCTAAAATGTTTCAACTGTAATAACCTTGGTCGTGTAAGGAAAGATTGTAGGCTTTTGGTTGGAAAGCAAAATGAGAAGCATATTGTTGATCCTACGAAGAGTGTGAAATCAGACATAAAGACAAACAAGATTTGGAAACCAAAGGTGATAAGGAATATTGGTGAGTGTTTGTTTGTTCAAGTTGCCTTTCATATAGAAAGAAAGATCTATGGGTGATAGATAGTGGTTTTTCAAACCACATGACTGGTGATAGGAAGAAATTTACTAAATTGGATAGTTATGAAAGTGGTTCTATGAGTTTTGATGATGACTCCTCTAGAAAAATTAAAGGAGTGGGATCTCTATTGTTGAATGCAAATATGCCTATCCATGATGTATACTTTGTTGAAGGTCTAAAATATAACCTCCTAAGTGTTAGCCAAATTTGTGATAATGGTTACAATGTGTTGTTTAATGATCAAGGATGTGAAATAAAAAGAAAACCAGGGAAGTTGGTTGCAACAAATAAAAGAACCAAGGGAAATGTTTACGATCTAAAAGATATCACAAGTGCTAATGCCTATAATAATATTCATCTTATGAGACAAGTAGAGGAAGGATGGTTATGACACAAAAGACTTGGGCAATTGAACTTTGATAATCTTGTCAAGGTGAGAAAGAATCACAATGTGAGAGGTATGCCACTCATTCATAAACTAGCTAATAGTGTTTTTGAGGGATGTCAACATGGAAAATAAACAAAGATAATTTTTTCTTCAAAAGAACATTCATCTACTAGACCTTTACAACTTGTTCATACTGAACAATGTTGGATGAGGCCAAGTTACCTAATATGTATTGGAAGGAAGCTATTCATACAATAGTATACACATTGAATAGATCCCAATTGATAGTCAAAATCAAGTATACTCCATATGAGTTGTGGTTTGGTAAGTGATGCAGTCAAGGTAGGGAGATCTAATGAAGGACATCCCATCCATGCAACCTAACACAAACACCATGCAAGATATATCGGTAATTGGTAACACAACATAGATAAATCAAAAAGAGCAACTGACAACACCACATAATAAATAACCGGTAAATAGTATGAACAAATCTTATAACAATTTAAAGAATTACATATGCCACATGTTGGATCGCAGTCCATGATACAAACAATTATTAAAATACAAATATAATATCCACATATCATCTACACATCAATTCGACCTCCAATAATAGTCTGTTGGTTCAACCCTAATCCAGACCTCAGATCGTTAGACTTCAGTCCTACCGGACCAGAATCTCGCCGGTTCTACATCTTCGCTCGATAATGAACTTCCATCTTCTATCTTCTGTTCTATCAAATGATTCACAAAACTTCTATTTATACCGTTCACAAATGATAATAACTTAATCAAGTCAGCCCAAAGACCAACCGGTTCATAATGAAACGTGCTAACGGTAACATGTCAGCTCAAATCACTAAGAACATTACAAAAAGCATAAAACATCACACAGTTCTTTGGGAAAATTGGACAAGGCACAAGAAACATAACTCAACGATCCACAAGTCACGAAAATCAATCGCAACCTGATTCAACTTTGCTCAACACACTACAAGACTAACCGGTAAGAACACATCAACACCGAGCCAATACTAGAATCAATATTTCATCACCGAAATGAAATCCAAATGCCATGAATCTTGAACACGATAAAGGCAATGAAATTATGGAGTTAAATCCAAATCTACAATGCTAAACTCTCAAACATGAAGAAATGCCACGATCTCCAAGCAATTTCATAGTTAACTACTCAATTGGTATGAACTACACCGGTACTCCTACAACAGACTCTTGGGGTTAATTGAAAAGTGAGCCCCATCACTTAATCCGGTTTTGGGATCTATCAGTAGGTACTTGCAACTACCTTAGGGATTCGACGGTCTGACTTTAGGTTCTGGTTGCCTCTCCTCAATGATATACCAGTCCACCCTGCAACCTACCTCAATCGATGACTTGTTCAAGTCTCCACCCACTAACATTCTCAAACTCAAGCTCTAGGTTTTGATGGTCTACTCTCAAAGAGAATCAATTGACTTATGCAGCAAGAGTAACACAACGAAAGCAACAAGAAAACATAGCAAGATTATAGAAACAAATCATATTATTGCCTTAGAACTTCCAGAAACCTACCGGTTATCATCATAGAACATTCGGTAGTTAACCGGTTACATGCAGGCTTCAAGCCAAAAACAATCCAACCGAGACTCTAAGAATCAACCGGATCACAAAATGCGAATCTCAATCCTTATTCTCAATTTTACTTCCTCGACCCCTACAAATGATTACATTTACATTTACCAATGTAGGAAAATGAAACGTGTAACTAGGTCGACCCTAAGAATTAAAGAAATCTTTTCAGAAAATGACAACCAAGAAGTACAGTTCAGTAGGAAGGTCAGCCACACGCCAAAGAACATCGAACAACAGCCAAAATAGAACCACACACCAAGAATTGCTCCCGTAATGAAGGAAAACCTGCTGATAAGCACAAGAACTATCCCAGAACCCATAAACAGTCAACCAAAAGCGACAACTGACTAGAAAAGAATCCAATTGAATTGAAAAATTTGGAATTAAGCACATAAACCAACCTGGAAACTGAAAAAAATATCTGCAATGGAAAGCAAGCAACTACCGGTACCAACCTGTAAGAATACAAAAAACTGCACAATGAACTAAACAAGAACAAAATTGAAAGGAATTATTTTTGGTTGATGCAAGATTTCTCATCGATCGGGGATGCTCCCGCATTAGAAACCCCAGGTAGGAAAAGATGTTCTATTAGAGGCAACTCATGAACATTTAAAAGGATTCGGGATAAAGACCCCATGCTCATTTCTGATCCAAACATCTTCTTTATCTGCCAACCTCTGCTTTAGCTCCTCTGATGCCTCAACTGACTTCTCTAACCCCTGACTCTCTTTGTTTCTCTTCCTTTGCTTCAAATATGTACATGTCTCTATTTACTGCCTTCTTTCTTTTACAACTCTATTTTTTTTATGCCACAAGACTTCATCCAGTTTGTCACCATAATCTATCTGTCATCTAGTTCTATCTATCCATCAGGCTTATCTGTCAGGTCCTTTTGCAAACTCATGTCACCCTCCAGTATAACCTTTGCAACCGGTTCTATCAAATCTTTCTTCAAGTCACCTTTCGATATAATCTCTGCAACTGACTTTATCATATCTTTCTGGCAAACTTTTGGTATAACCTCTACCACTAGTTTCTTAGTACTGCAACTTTTCCCAAGGTTCAGATTCTTCACCTCCTTCTCTTTCTCCTTCAAAGAGGTCAAAGTGAACTTCTGCCCATATTTCTCAATAGTGATTAGGTTTTTTCTATAGTCATAAATAGCTCCTCTATCAAACTGCCAAGGTCTTCCTAACAAGACATGACAAGAATTCATAGAGACAACATCACACAAAACCTCATCCCTGAAAGGCCCAATATTAAAACTCACCAAACACTGCTCCTTTACTTCTATCTTTTGATCATCTTGCAACCAACTTACCTCATAAGGACAAGGATGCTCAAGCCTCTTCAATCCAAGTTTCACAACCATCTCCTTAGATACTAAATTGTCAGTATTCCCAGTATCCACAATAACCTTGCAACACTTACCACCTGATTTTCACACAGTCTGGAAAAGACTCTTCCTTTGAGTATATTTGGTATCCTTTCTTCTGAACACAAGGGATTCTCCTTGCTCTGGTGCATAATCAGATCTGGTAACTTCTCCTTCTGGTTCCTCACTTGCCACACAATTTCTTGCCATTCCCTTCTTACACTAATAGAATCTATGTCCCGTTTCTCCACACTTGAAACATTTGTTGAGGAATTATCTACCGCTACTGCCTTTCCTCTGTGTTTTCTATTCTGATTCTTTACTCCACTTAGGTTTTGATTCATCTTCCTCAAATAGTTTCTTCATACTGTCACTCATCTGTCCCTTGAATCTATCCTTCCCTGTATTCGGTTCTCTTCTTCTCATCTTCTCCCCAGCCTTCAAAGCATACTGGTAAGCTTCTTCAACTGTGGAAACCCTCAACATACTCATCTCATCCTCAAGCCCATTCATGTACCTCGTCACCTTTTCTCTGTCCATCTCTCTATGTCCAGATCTAATTGTCACCTTGTAGAATTCCTCAGTATATTCTTTCATAGTCATGTTTCTTCATTTCAGGTTTTGCGACTTCTTAAACAATTCCAACTCATAGTGTCCTAGTATGAACTTGGCCTTCAATCTTGCAACCATCTGTCTCCACTGAGTGATCTTCATTTCACCATTCTCCACTCTGTCTTTTTGTAATTCTTTCCACCATAAGGCAGCATGCCCTTTCAACTAGTCTGTGCTAACCAAACTCTCTGCAGGTCTTTGATATCCTTATGTAGACACCTAAAAATGGTCAACGCTTGCGGAGTCATACTTTAACATTGGTGCATTGCCTTATTTTAGGTTTTTGCATCGCATTAACATTTCTTGTATGTTGCGTACTTGGTCTTATCATTTGCGATCATCGAGTCCTTCTTCTGCATTCCTCATTTTTATCGCTTTTGAATTAGGGTTTTGTCCTCTTATCAATCTTGTCGTTTTGCGATCAATTTGTCATTGATCGTTGTCATTTTCAATCTTGTCGACTTGCGATCGATTTGTCATCGATCGTTGTTATTTTCAATCTTGTCATCTTGCGATCGATTCGTCATCGATCCTTGTCCTCTTCAATCATGTCAATTGGCACTTTTCAATTTGATCTCCTTGTCAATCTTGGTCAATTTGTCATTGATTTTTGTCAACCAATCTCAATTGTTTATCAATCAAATCATTTATCAAGTCAGAATCATGATCAAATCGAATCTACATCAATTATCCTTTGTCAAGACCTAATCTTCTAAGGTTTTATGATTTATTCATTTAATCTTGTTTGGCATTTTCCCTCTAGGTTAAATAATTTATTTATTTATCCTAACTCTTCTTGTCACAATTAAATATTTATTTAATTGGCTAATTAATTCCCCCTCTTTTTGTGAATTAATTAATGAATGAAAAATTATTAATTAATTCACCTAATTTTCTAATTTCATCAATTTCTAATTTCCTAATTTCCACATCATTTCTAATTTTCTAATTTCCTAATTTTCTAATTTTCCTAATTCCTAATTTCCACCTAATTTTCTAATTTGTCAAATTCAATTTCCACCTAATTAATTTCTCTCTAGTCTTTCCCTATTTTTGTGCTTCGGTGGAAGCATGAATTTCTCATGTGTCATACTATTGGCATAGTAAGATGTCATAAGCTTTTAGTCCTCTAACCTTTGCATTGGCAATATGTCATAATTCATGACATAGAAGGTGTCATAACCTTCTTCCTTCAACTCAATTTTTCCATTTTGAAATCAATTGCCTCTAATATCAATTTCATGCTAATCTTGTCTTTTCTCCAATTTGTCTATAAATTGGATGAATTTCTTCAATCAAGGTCCCTGGTCGAATCAATCACGCTTCTAGTACCCTTATGCTGTCATGCTATCTTGTCAATCTTGCTTTCATCTCATGCTTATGCACTTGAAGGTGAGATCCACAAAACAAAGCTATTTGAAGGAGAAAGAAGAACAATGGAGAATCATGGAGGAGACATTCACGTTTGCGTTGGTTTGCATTTGAATTGAATGTTTCATTTCCATTTCTCTATTGAGTGTTTTTAGGATTCTTATCACTGCGATTTAGTTTTTCATGATTGAACTAGGCTATTGTTTATGTTGCTTTGATGATTTCCACATTTCCTAGCTACACCTTAAACTCGAAGTAATCCTCCAACTCTCTGATCCAATCGATTAGATCCTCCGGGTTCAGTGTTCCAGAAAAGTTGGAAACTTCAACTTTATGATCTTTACTCGCTTGTGCCACTTCTCTCAAGAATATTTCCTCTCTTTCATCTTTTGGTCCTTCAGCCTCTTCTTCAATCTCTTCACTAGATTATTCATATTCATCCTTAGATTCAGGGTTTCTCCACAAACCAGCCAAAGCATTTCAGATTTCATTCCTGACTTCATTCTTGAAGTCTTCCATCATTTGCTCTACCCTCTGAGGGTTTTTCCTTCTAGGTGACATCTCCTCTTCGACTCCGATTAACTGCCTCAACTCAACGATCTGACTATTGGTTTCAATTGCCTCCCCTCAACAATCTATTGAACACATGCGCAACCTGCCTCCAATCAATAATATATCCACCCAAAGGAATGCCTCAATTTTTGCAGACAAATCTTCCACCAGCCAGTTCATAACCAACTCTGATACCACTTGATGCAGCCATAAGTGGTAAAACCCTCAAAGAGAATCAACCGACTTATGCAACAAGAGTAACACAACGAAAGCAATAAGAAAACATAGCAAGATTACGAAAATAGATCCTATTATTGCCTTAGAACTTCCAGAAACCAACCGGTTAGCATCATATAATCATCATAGAAGATCTGGTAGTTAACCAATTACATGTAGGCTTCAAGTCACATACAATCCAACCAGGACTCAACCGGATCACAAAATGCAAATCTTAATCCTTATTCTCAATTCTACTTCCTCATCCCCTACAAATGATTATATAATATCATATTTATACCCACCAGAACATATTCAGGTTGGCCTCATAAGATTACATTTACCAATGCAGGAAAATGAAATGTGTAACTAGGTCGGGCCTAAGAATTGAAGAAATCTTTTTGGAAAATAACAACCAAGAAGTGCGGTTCAGCAGGAAGGTCGGCCACACACGAAAGAACATCAAACAAGACCCAAAATAGATCCGCACGCCAAGAATCGCTCTGGAAATGAAGGAAAACCAACCAATAAGCACAAAAACTATCGTGGAACCCAGAAACAGTCAACCGAAAGTGATAACTGATTGGAAAAGAATCCAATTGAACTGAAAATTTGGAATTAAGCACATAAATCAACTTGAAAATCGAAAATAAGGTCTGCAACAAAAAGCAAGCAACTGCAAGTACTAACCGGTAAGAACACAAAAAACTGCACAATGAACTAAACAAGAACAAAACTGAAAGGAAATATTTTTGGTTGATTTAAGATTGCTCATCGACCAGGGATGCTCCTGCATTATTAAGTTTGCATCTGTTAAGCACTTTAGAACTTTTGGTAGCAAATTCTTTATTAGGAGAAAAGATGAAAACTTGGGAAGTTTTGAATCACGTTATGATGAGGGTATATTTTTAGGATTTTCCTCACATAGTAAGGCATATAGGTACTTTAACAAAAGATTGAGAATAATTATTGAAAGTGCTCATGTTAAAGTTGATGACAAAGTGCAGATTGATCAAGAAATGCAGGCTGATAAAGGTAATATTGAAGAAGTTAAAAAGGAATATTTTGAATCAAAATCTAAAGCTAAAATAGAAGCATCTAAAGAATGAAAAGGGATAAAAAATGAATCATTAGAGACAACAAGCAAACCAACTCCTATAGTGGAAAAATTAGGATCTAAAACTCCATCAAAGACATTAGCAAAATTTAATCCACAAGAACAAATTATTGGAGACAAAGAGGTAGGTATACAAACATGGAAAAGGGTTGCAAAAAGAGGTGAGTATGCTGATTTGTGTTTATTATCTACAATAGAACCTAAAAACTATGTTGAGGCTAGTAATGATAAGTTTTAGATTAAAGCTATGGAAGAGGTTCTAGGGTAGATTGAAAAGAATTAAAATTGGGAAGTAGTCCCTAGGCATGAAGATAAAATTGTAATAGGAGCAAAATGGGTCTTTAGAAATAAGATTGATAAGAATGAAAGGATTGTAAGGAACTGTAATGGGTGAAAAATTAGGGTTTCCACCATGAGAGGGATGAAAACCACTAATTCACCATTAAATTCAAAAGAGGGGAGGATCCAATGGTTGGAATCAAGGATCCAAGGAACATTGAGAGGGGGGAGGGGTGAATCAGTGTTTGCATTTTCAAAAAGTTAGTTATCCAGATCTATAAACCACTTAATGCATATTAAGAAAAATAAAATGCAAAAACACAAAGAAGGGAAAAACAACACCATAACGCCAAGATTTTTACGTGGAAACCCAGTTTAGGGAAAAACCACGGTAGGATTCAAACCCACAATATTTGTATAATTTATTAGAAGTATAAAAATATTACAAAAGGGAATGCACATGCATTTAGACACACTACTCAGAGCTCACTGCTCAGATTACAAATAAGGGCTACAACCTCAGAATCCTCACTACCTTACAAAATGTTCGTAAGAGATTAAAATGAAGTTTGAACTATGAATTAGCATAAAAAAATGTCTGGATAAAGTTTTGGTTAAGCACAAAATATTGGATCTCACTCAATTTTGCAACACTGCTATGTTTTGATATTTTGCTTCAATCTGGAGCATGATTCTAACACCTATGCACATGTAACTTCGCACAATCACTCATACACACTTTGGACACTAAAACCACACACAAAAATACCCATTACAATTGATCTTAAATACATTCGCATCACAAATTAAGAACCATTTCATGTTGGCTTCAATAACACGCCACAAAAGATGAAACATGTAAATGAGTAAGCTCAAATCCACCTTTAAAGCATATGTGGACCAAAAAAAAATGTCCACACGCTTCCCACATGACATCTCATCAACCTTGAATATGCAAACATTCGCTAAAATCAATCCGCAAGATCCGTAAAAGCGAATCACTACACACTATGACTGTTATACACTGTTCATACCAAAAACATGATTACCAAATCTTCTAACTTGCACAAAACTCACACCGGGGGCCACAACCCATGAATTAGGTGTATTACATGACCAAAAGCCTTCTATGAAATCTACATAGTAAAATAAACAACGAAAATAATTTGCCAACCGAAACTTCTCACTACCAGATATCCTACTCCGCTAACCAGACTTCACCAGACTCAAACAATCTTCACTTAATCTACCAGAATGATGAGGACATGAAGTGCAGATACCAAGACTAATATGAGTTGCCATTAATGACAACATTTGAGCATACCTTCAATGTCTCTTGCCAACAATCTCCCCCTTTGGTATGGATGTCAACACTTAGTGAAAAATGACTAAGTGTCAGGCCAAGACAAAAATATACATTCTGCAACCAAAAATCTCTGTCGGATTCCAAAAAGCAAAAACTCCCCCTAAGATCAACATTTTCCACTCATCTACTCTCCCCCTTTGACATCAATGGCAAAGGCAGAGTGTCAGAAACCAAAAATGTTGTGTACACACAACCCTTTTATACTCACAAAAATTTGAAGATGTCAACATAAGAATTCTTCAAGGAATTTAGGTGACTATCCCAACTTTTCTTGAGACTCTCCATAATAGTTATGAGCCCACTAAGCAAGTATGTGAGTGCCTCTACTGATCTAAGATCAGAAGGCTCAAAGAAGTTCATGGAAGCTTGAGCAACTTCCAATCCACTATGCATAATATCCATCTTAGGAGTAATAAGGCTCCCAAGTTCACAAACTTTATCAACTATCTTCACCTTTTCATGATTTAAACTCCTAATCTTCTCAAGCACAGATACTACTTGTGCTTCATGATCGCTCAAGGAGATTGATAGGGGATCAAATGACTGAGATAATTGATCAAGATGATCCTCATGCTCTTTAATCTTTCTCTCAATATCCTGAGTAAACTTGGATAACTTCAAACATGAATTATAGATATTCCCTCCCTTAGACAATGCTTCCTAAATGCTTTTTCATGCTAACATCCAAATTGATTCTATCATCAACGATCATGTTTTTCAGTGTCTGAAACCTTTTGGCATGGAATTCATTGTGGACTTTCTCTTCAGTAGATTTTTCAAATGATTTTAAGTGATTATCCATAAAATTGATTAAGCTTTTTAGATTACCGGATGGAGTGTCTGATAAGTCCTTCTGAAATGAAGGCATGAGGTTTTTCAATACATCGGATGCCAAAATGAACAACTCGTTGTTCACTGTGCAAGATTTTTCTAATTCTTCACTAGCTTTGGCATGAGAAAACGTAGCTAATTTGAGTGCCTGAATAGGGGACAAAGAAGCTAGGTTGATGGGGACTTGAGCAAATTCTACTTTCCTTTTACCATGTCCTTAGTGTCTCTTTCCTTAGTAGCAACCTTAACTTCTAACTCCTTATCTACATCACCGACTTCAACATTAATCTTATCTCCTTCATCTTCAAATTCTTCTGGATCTAGTTTATCCTAGCTTTTTGGAATAGAAGGTTCATCAGTTTTTGACTCATCTCCTAGGGATGGCATACCTAGGACTTTTGGAACAGACTTCTTAACATCTTCTTGTGATTTCTCTAGAACCATCTCATACTGATTATTTGAAAAAATTGCTCTTAAATTTGTTTAGTTTCTCTTCTAACCTCTTCACTTCTACCAATCATTATCTTATTCACTCTCTTCTTGCTTCTGAATTTTTCCTTGTTTTCTTCAAGAATCCTATAAATTTGTGCCTTTGTTATCATAGAACAGAGTTGGACTAATATATATTCTCTTATTCTCTCTCCCTCAATTCTAGCAGTTTCTTTCCTCATGTCTAGAATATCATATAAGCTTTGAGGAAACTCTGACATTATTTCAATAAGATCTCTATTATATTTATTCAAGTATTTAACAATTGCCTCTTCTATAGATCTCTTTCTAACATCATCCAACAACTCATAATATTTGGGAATAGGTTTGATGTTACCTTCATTGACAATTGTTTCTGTTGGTGTAAATAAATATTCATTTTGGATATTATTACACTTTACTTAACTTAGGATAATGCATATCTTCGTAGTTTGAATTTGAGACACTTATGGAAGTGTGCACATAGGGATAGAGCTTGTAGGAGAAATTCCACCTTTTGTGGTCTTATTTTGCTGTTACACTCCACATTCGGTGGGTCATCCACCTCTTGTGGAATATTATATTATTTCCCCTACCTACCCCTAGTATTTCTTACCTACCCTTGTTTTTCATTGAGCCACATGTCATAATTGTGTGCTCGTACATCCATATGGCCTTGCCTATATAAGCAGGCCTATATTCATTGTATTGGTTAATCCAGTTGATCATTTGCATATTGATGAGAATACAGTTTTGTTCTTATCATTCTATTGTCTCTCTTTTTATGCTTTTCATTGTGCCCTTGATCTTGGCAAAATCCTACATGGTATCAAAGCCATTGGGGCTTCATTGATTGGTTTTTGGAGACATCGTGGAAGACTTCTATTTTCGGATTTGGGGATCTTCATTTTTTTGGGGGTGTCGTACAACGATTTGGACATCACCGTTGAATCCGGGAGGCCGTTTCCATGAATTTTGACTATAAAGTCGACCTATTTTGGTGAGAAATTTTTTTTCTCCATTTTGGCTTTATTGTACGGATTTCGAAAAAAAAATTATTTTTCAAAAAAAAAAAAATGGAAAATTTTCGAAAAAAACAGCAAAAAAAAAAAAAAATTTGTTATTTTTAGGGGGTCCACAGACCCCCACCCCGTACTTGCGTGTGTTGCAAGTGCTGCAGACTGTACCGCCGCTGCCCGTATATTGTCCTCGGGCCCTGCTCACCGACACCGGCGCCCAGTTCTCCCGGCCTCCATCGCGTCGCGCTGCCATTGTGTCCCGCTGCCGCCGTGTACTCTCCTCGGCCACCTCGCTACACACCTCTCGTCTCCGCCGCACAGCGGCTGCTCACCCCGCCGCCGCCCAAGCAGGTCCCGCCGCTCGCACAACCCTCCGCCGTCGGCAGAGCTCCCGCCACCTCAACCGAATCCGAGGGCCTCGTCAGTAGGAAAACCGATGGACCTGCACCCGCCACATGGCAGGTGGGCACTGGCCCGCAGTCAACTACCGTATGCCCAGTCATTGCGCCACATCAGCAATCCGTATGCCCAGTCAACTGCCCAGTCACCACGCCTAGTCAGCAGTCCGTACAGTACAGACGCCCAGTCAGCAGGGAGGTGAAGTTTTCATGACGGTCATACGACTGTCAAATTTAAGATCGTAAATTGTTGATGTCAGTGCCACATCAGAAGACTTTTGAAATTTTTTGACCCCCTCTTCATTGAGCTTTTCAGTTTTGTAGTCCAACTTTGAAAGGCCACATCTTGCTCATTTTTGCTCCTTTTTTGGTGCAATTTTTTTTGAAATGGGATAAAATTTCATGATCTTCGCAGTGGTGTGGTTGTTTTATGATTTTGGTGCACAAGTTTTTTAGAATTTTTGGATTCTCTCAGCTGTACCTGTCCAATCCTCAATTTTGCAACTTCAAAGGCCTCGTTTGAGCTCATACGACCTCCTTTTCAGGTGCCGTTTGTTTTGAAAGTGCATGTTTTTTCATCTACTTTCATAATATATGATCAGATTTTAGAAATTTTGAGTGGAAATTGTACTTTCAGATATTGGTCTTATTTGGCCTATTAGGTACTTGTAAAGTGCTTGGATCTTAGTTTAGATCTCTTGCATTATTAGTTTGAGTCTCTTTTAGCCTTATTGAGGTAGTTGTAAAATTGTAATCAGAAGCCCACTTTGCCATTTTTTGCAAGTGACCCATTGTATACGCACTAAGTATAAAGTGCCAAATCATCACTTTTGGGGGGGGTTCTTTGATTGAGTGAATTTGGGGGGGGGGTGTCTTGTGTGATTGTGCCTCTCTTTGTGCTCTTTCATTTTTGTTGCAATGAGTCCTCATAAATTTCCACCTTTAACTCCACATAATTATGCATCATGGAAAATTAAAGTATGGAGTAAATTAATGGAAAAGGGTCTCACGCATTACATAGATGGAACAATAGCAGCACCACCTGATCCTAAGGCTGATCCTAATGGTCAATTAGAATGGCTCACTAAGAATTTCATGGCTCTTGGAACTTTGCGCAAGTATGTATCAGATGACCTCATTTTTCACATTGAGAAGTGTACAACAATCAAAGAGGCTTGGGATATGTTTCAGAAATTGTATGGTCAAGTTGATGAAATCAGAGGTTACAAAATTGACAATGAGCTCACCAACTTGGATCCCAAGAGTTTTGATACAATCCAAGATTATGTCACCAAAGCAAATGAGCTAAGAGCAAAGCTTAAGGATTGTGGAATTGACAAAAAGGATGCTCAGTTGATATTCAACTTGTTGGACAAACTTGCACCAGAATATGCAGCATTTGTGTCTAGCTTCCAAACTCATCGTTTGACAGTGGGGAGTTCCTATGTTATGCCTTCATTTGATGCTTTCACAGAAATGTTGATATTGGAACAATCTAAGTTGTTGAACATGGGGCTTCTCAAGTCTTCAAAGTCCAAGGCTTTGGTGGCTAATCAAGGTAATCAAGGAAGTCAAGGCAAAGATTCCAACAACAAGAAGAAGCACTCTAAGTCTAAGCCACACCAGGAAAAAGGGCAATCATCCTCTCCATCACAAGGCGATTTTTCATCCTCTTCCAAGAAGGGGACACCACCTAAGAAGGATAAACCAACTTGTGCATATTGCAAGAAGTATGGTCATGATGAGCATCGATGCCACGCAAAGCAAGTTGATGAGTTAACTAATCTTCTTAAGAAAAACAACATCAACTTGCCATCCACCTACACAAAGAAGGATTCATCTCCTCCTCTTCCTCACATTCTAAGGGAAAAGGGCAAGCATTTGTGGCTACAACAGGTTCTTCACAGCAATGGATACTTGACTCAGGTGCCTCATATCACATGGGTTCTACAAAGGAGCAGTTTTCTTCATTGGAGCCATCTAAGGTACCTCACATTTACATAGGTGATGATACACAAGTAGAGGTTGAAGGCAAAGGTTCAGTTGACATGGATGATGGAACATTTGAGAATGTTCTCTATGTTCCTAACTTGTCTACCAACCTTCTCTCTATCTACCAAATCACTCACTATGGAAATGGGAAAAAGGTTGAGTTTACACCAGATTCAGTTGTGGTAAAGGAACTTGATGATGATGCCTTGGTAGCAGTGGGACAAGTCAAGGCTTTATTCATTCTCCCACTTTGTGCCAAGTTCACCTTCTAGGGCCTTACTTACTCATTCAAATTCAGAAAGTAAGCTATGGCATGAGCGGTTTGGTCACCTCAACTACTGCTATCTTTAGCAGCTCAACACTAAAGACATGATCATAGGTCTACCTCAAATTAGTTTTTCAGAGGGTGTATGTTCAGGTTGTTCCATGGGCAAGCATCCCGAAGAGAAGTTTGATAAGGGGAAAACTTGGAGAGCTTTGGAAGTTCTTCAACTTGTTCACAATGATGTAGTAGGTCCATTTCCAGCACCTTCATTTAGCAAGGCCCGCTATGTCCTCACCTTCATTGATGACTACTCCCGCTTCACTTGGGTCTACTTTCTCATTCATAAGAGTGAAGTATTTGACAGATTCTAGGACTTCAAGACTCATGTGGAGAAGCAATCAGGGAAAATGGTCAAGATTCTTCGTACAGATAATGGAAGGGAATATGTGAACAAAAGACTTGAGGATTTTTGTATATTTGAGGGGATTGATCTTCAGCATTCTGTCGCATACACTCCATAGCAGAACGGGGTTGCAGAATGCAAGAATAGAACTCTCAAAGAAATGGCTAGCTATATGATACATGCACGCTCTCTTGATCCCGCTTTTTGGGCAGAAGCTATCAATTGTGCCACACACATCCAGAATCGGGTTCCTCACAAAGCTTTGCAAGGTATTACTCCTTTTGAAGCTTGGGCTGGTAGGAAACCAATTGTGAGACATTTTAGAGTCTTTGGGTGTCCAGCATGGGCTCGCATACCTCCATCGAAATGCAAGGCATTGGAACCTCAGAGTCGGCCTTGCATATTTGTTGGATATCCTGAGGGTGTTAAGGTATATAGATTGATGGATCCTAAGACACATGAGGTGTTCATTGAGAGGAGTGTTCACTTTGAGGAAAGCTCTCCTACCTTAGCCTCTCTACCTCCTCCACCTTCCTCCATTGTGGATAGTGATGTTAGTGATTCAGATGATGAGACTTCTTCAACTCTGATTCGCAGGGTTACACCTCCGCAGGGTCCACTTGCAGTTGAGGAGCCTTGTTCTCCACCTCCACCTAGACCTCATTGGGCTCGACAGACACTTGAGTCCATGGGTTCTCTTGTTGGGGTTCCTTCAGATACACGGAGAACTCGATCACAACATCAGGATCTACCACATGAATTCATTGCTACCGCTTCCGATCCACAGACATTTAGGGAAGCATCAGGGGTTCCTGAGTGGGACCACGCTATGGAGGAAGAGTATAGTTCCTTGATGAGGAACAACACATGGGATTTAGTTCATCTCCCTAAGGGGAGAAAGATGGTTCGATGTAAGTGGATCTATCGGACCAAGTTTGCAGCGGATGGTAGTGTGGATAAGTATAAGGCTCGGCTTGTTGTGAAAGGTTTCTCTCAGGTTGCAGGTGTTGACTATACTGAGACCTTTGTACCCGTAGCCAAGATGAACTCCATTCGTTTGACACTTGCTATTGCTGCAGCTCATGGTTGGGCTGTACATCAGATGGATGTGAAGAGTGCTTTTCTTCATGGTGATCTTGATGAGGAGATTTATATGGAGCAGCCACAGGGTTTCATCTAGGATACTTCCTTGGTTTGCAGACTAAGGAAATCTCTCTATGGCCTTAAGCAGGCCCCCAGGGCTTGGTATGCCAAGATGGATTCCTTTTTTTTGTCCGCAGGGTTCACTAGGTGTCATTCTGATGCGAATGTCTACATTTTGCGATAGGATAACTCTCACTTGATACTTGTGCTCTATGTTGATGACTTGATCATTACAGGGAGTACTGCATCCATCATTAGCAGGGTCAAATCTGCTTTGCATGACAGATTTGCTATGACTGACTTGGGTCTTTTGCACTACTTTCTCGAGATAGAGATTTCATAGTCATCTTCCGGGATTACACTATCGCAGCCCAAGTATACTCTTGATCTACTTGCACGCTTTCATATGGTTGATTGTAAGCCTGCCCCGACTCCCTTTCTTTCAGGAGTCAAGCTTGAGGCTTAGTGTTCTTCTCCACCAATTGATGCCACTTTGTATCGTCAGCTTGTGGGTAGTCTCATCTACTTGACCCATACACGCCCTGATATTTCATTTGCAGTTGGCATGGTTTCTTGCTTCATGCAGGAACCACATGAGCTTCACTGGAAAGCTGCCAAACGCATCCTTCATTACATCTAGGGTACACATCACTATGGGATTCACTATGCAGCAGGCACAGGACTTTGCTTGGTTGGTTACACAGACTCCGATTGGGCTGGCGATCTTGATGATCGTAAGTCTACTTCTGGTTACAATTTTCACCTTGGTTCGGGCCCCATTTGTTGGCAGAGCAAGAAGCAACATGCTATTGCTCTCTCTTCGACTGAGGCTGAGTATCAAGGCGCTGTTAACGCAGCGATTGAGACCATCTGGCTCCAGCAGATTCTCACAGAGTTTGGATTCACCACTCCACGACCGATAGTTCTACATTGCGACAATCAAAGTGCTATTGCAATCTCAAAGAACCTGGTCTAGTACCAGTGGACCAAACACAACGAGATTCATATGCACTATATCCGAGAGCTCATTCAGGAGCAGGTCATTGATTTGCAGTATTGTCCTACAGCAGAGCAGGTTGCTGACATATTCACCAAACCTTTCATCGAGAGTAAGTTCCAGCAATTGCGAGCTCTCTTGGGGGTGCGGGATGTGTCATTAGGGGGGGTCAGCTGACTTCTCCTTCCTCTCTTATGGGGGGGGCTTTTTCCTCTTTGAGGTTTTGTCCTTCTTCTTTGAGAGTCTTTTGTACATTCATCTCTCTTTTGGGGGGGAGTTTTTTCCCACTGGGTTTTCTCCTTTTCTCCATTTGTGAGAGATTGCATTGCATAGTTTTGCTTGCATTAGCATATTGTACATGGGTACCTATCATGGCCTAGTAGCCGAGACCCATCTTGCATTGTTGACTTGAGTCTTCATTCCCCTAAGTTGCACTTAAGGGGGGGTGTTGGTGTAAATAAATATTCATTTTGGATATTATTACACTTTACTTAAGTTAACTTAGGATAATGCATCTCTTAATAGTTTGGATTTGAGACACTTAGGGAAGTGTGCACATAGGGATAGAGCTTGTAGGAGAAATTGCACCTTTTGTGGTCTTATTTTGCTGTTACACTCTACATTCGGTGGGTCATCCACCTTTTGTGGAATATTATATTATTTCCCCTACCTACCCCTAGTATTTCTTACCTACCCTTGTTTCTCATTGAGCCACATGTCATAATTGTGTGCTCGTACATCCATATGGCCTTGCCTATATAAGCAGGCCTATATTCATTGTATTGGTTAATCTAGTTGATCATTTGCATATTGATGAGAATATAGTTTTGTTCTTATCATTCTATTGTCTCTCTTTTTATGCTTTTCATTGTGCCCTTGATCTTGGCAAAATCCTATAATTTCCTTAACCTTTCTCATAGTCATAATAATGTCATTTGACTGGGTCTTCTTGTTGGACTTCTCTTCATCAAATGATTTGTCCTTTACAAATTAGGTGCTTTGCCACTCTTCTTTATTTATTTTACCACATCATCTGACTTTGTTTCTTCATTATCAAGAATAATAACTCTAGCTTGTCCCTATTTCCTTTTCACTTCATCGAATGATTTAGCTTGGGGGTTGGGTGAACTGACAGGTTTCTAACTAGTGGATGAGGGTGCAAAACCATTTGATTGCTTAGGCTTGGGAATGGGGGCTTCCAGTTTAGCCTTCTTTGGCTTAACCATATATTTTTCCATCAGAATGTTCTTTTCTCTTAGTCTCCAGACTACCTCCTTGTTGATTCCCATATTCTCAACCAGTTTCTCAACCTCCTTCTTGAGTTTCTTTTGTATCTCAGGTTTATTGAAATGAGAATGCAAGCTCAAGCTCTTTTCCTTATATGTGTTGAACCTCTCCTTGGACTTGTCCACCGGTTTGCTTAATAAATATTGGGCATATGCATCAAGAATGTGTCCTTTGACTTCATATCCCATAGGCATTATCCATGAAGTCCTTGGCTCAATGACTTCCATAAGACATTGGTCAATGTCCACCACAAAACATATTGTATCTTCATGCTTCACTATTTCCTTAGGAATTCTTTCTCTGCTCTACATCATGTTTTGGAAATATTTTAAAGCATCCCTAAAGAATTTCATTTTCGACTGCAGCATGTCCAAGACCATAAAGTGTTTCTTTTATCTGTACTGCCACTGACCTATCATAGGCCCACCGCACTTTGCCAACACTTGGAATTTCATTCATGAAGTAGAAGTATAAACACATAATCTAGGTTCCATACTTGAATACATGGCTTTTGTCTTTATTTTATTCAAATTTCTCAATAACTCTCTCCAGAGTACTTCACACAAATCATACTGCTTATCTTCATTCAATATCTGATAGGCAACATATAATGTTGTACCAGATACTGAATTGTATCTGCTAGACTGATATAACTTATAACCTATCACCATTGATATGAACCAGATGTCATATTCAACAATATCATGGATTGTCATTGATCTACTGTCAAATTGTGAACCAGTTGCCTCAATTATCATCTAATTCTTCACATTTCTTAAGGTAGGTACTTCACCGACTGAGCTTAAGCAAGTTACTGCCTTGATTGCATCATGGGTAATCTTGTAAGGTTTATCAAACCACATGAATTCATGTATTCTGCTCATAATGTATCGAACCTAATCTGGCTCATCAAACACCAAAAAATGAACAAACTGCGTGAAACCCTTCTCCTTAGTTTATTTGAATTTAGGTTTCAAGCTTCCCATTCCATCAATCATGTGCTTTGTGTACAGATTCAACATTTGGGTGCTTCTGAGCCCTTCAATATTACAATGGATGTAAACCCTAATATCTTTCATATGAAATACTCCAAACGGGAAGGATGAAAAAGAACCATTTAGATCATCTTCCATAGATTTATAAGGATGATTTTTAAAGATTGGCCTATAGCCCTTTCAGTGACATCAACTACCAATGGGGTCGTAATACCAAAGGATGTCATATTTTAATTTCAAGCTTCAAACTAGAAAACAGTTAGTCGATAAATACCTTTCAATTGGATGTAAAATCAGATGATGAATCCTCAATTCGCTCTGGATCTCTATAAATTTTTCTTTTCTCCTCTCTTTTGCTCTTTTGCTTCGAATGCAAAGTGAGAAATGAAAGGTTTATTTGCCTTTTATTCACCACATACCTAAATTTTAGGTATAATAAATGCACTTAACCCTAATTCTCCTAGTTACTCTGGATATTGAGAACACTTTAGGAAACCTTCTGCGGATCATCAAACTCTTCCAGAAAATCATCAAATAAGTGTCTGCAACCTACTAGAACTAGGTACATATCTCCAATAGGGGGTTTGAAATCTTTTTCATGAAAATCTCCCTCTATGGCCTGATGCCTTAGCTTAGTTACCGGTGTCGACGCTTAAATTAATTATTTTTAATTAATTTAACCCTCCTACATAATTAATTAATTTAATTGTGTTAGCCTTTATTCTTCTCAATATTAATTGAATTTAATGTAATTAATATTGTCACTATAGTCCATATAATTGATTGATTTAATAAATCAATTTTCCCTTCTTCTTCTAAAGTACTCTAAAATTAATTCTTCTTAATCCCCCCTTTAATTAATTAATTAACCCATATGATTCCTGCAAATCACCTTTTTTAAATCTATCATTAGCCTAATTAATTCTTCTAGAAACCCTCTTAATCCTACTTAGTATTATTTTTCCATTTTTTAATTACTCCCACTCATTCTCTCACATAGTCAAATCCTCCTACAAACCCCACTTGCTCCTAATCCCCACCTAATTCTTCTAAATAGTCCTTTTAATCCCTTGTTAGCAGCTAATCCCTATGATTAGGCACAAAAATCAACCATAGCCATTTATGGCTAAATCCTCTTTTGCCCCCTCCTCACCTTCCACCTTAAATGCTCTCTTTTTGGGTGAATGTGAGATTTTCAAAATCTCACATTCTCCCATGCTTCTCATCTTCCCAAGGAATTCTAAAATTCCTTTCCGCTTTTCCAATCCCCATGCACACAATATCTTAGGATTTTTAATTCCATGTGCATCCCCCAAGGAATTTTTAATTCCTTTTATCCTTCCTAGGTGCATTGGAAACTCTTCCCCATGTACCTTGAGGAGGGTGGAGACAAGAAATGCCTTTATGACAAATCTCTTGATCTCTACCCCCTTGTCATGTCATTGTCCTTTGATCCATGTGATCTCTTCCTCTCAATCATAGCCCTCCATTGATTTTCAATCTTGACCATCCATTTTCCTCCATCCAACTCTATAAATTGGGGTCTCCATCCCCTCATTTGACATCTCCAATTTTAGTAAGTTTATGCTGCCATCTTGAGTCCAAGAATCCATCCAAGAAGTCTACACTATAGCCAAATTTCCTACATATCCACACTTAGCCATTTTCATCCCATTTGAGCATCCATCATACACTCATTAGTCCAATCCTTTAATCCATTTGTTGTGCACATTGGAGAGCCATCCACATAAATCCATTGAGCTAATCAAATCAGGTTGGAGAAGGGGCACTACTTCAATCTCATCAAAAGCTCAATCCGAGGAAGAAGGTGAAATTTAGGGAAGGTATAATGGTTATTTATGCTTTTTAGTGTTTATGTTTTGTGTTTTGATCTCTCTAACTTGCATTCCTTGTATTTTTCCCCTCTTCATTTTGGCACGCCTAGTGGGATCTACGTCCCGAAAATATTTTTTTTTGCAAGTTTTTCATGATTTTTAGCTATAGGTTAAGGATCAGTGCGGGTATCTATACAACAGGGCGTGCATCATGGTTTTAGTGTGTGCGCGTGTGCATTAGCGCGACCATTTGAAATTCAAATTTCACTAACTTGCCCTTTTTGCAGGACTGTCGATCAACGTGAGCATCACGACTTCAACGCGTTTGCTATTTTGAATTCGCCTCGTTTGATAGATTAGATTTCTTTTTAATTTATGTTCCCAATCAATTAAAAAACAAAAACAAACAAAAATAAAAAATCAGTTAAAATAAAATAAAAAATAAGTTTTAAATTCTTTTTCGTTTAAAATTTGAACTTTCAGGTTAGTTGTGCATCAGTGCGTGCGCAGATGGATCAGTGCCCGCACCTTGGTTCCAGTGCGTCCGCTGAACCCTATTAGCCCACTCCCTCACATATTTAAAATTTAATTTTTTTGGTTTTTCTCGCTAATTATTTCTGTGTTTTCTTTTTTTTTCAACACATACGCACGTGTATCAGCATGTAGGCTTCTACACTAGCGCATTCAGTTAGGTATAATAGTGGTTGAAATTTTTGAATTTTAAATTCTTTCATTTTCCCACTTTCTGGTTTTTGGTAGGCGATGGACTTACTTTAGCACCTACGCAAGCGTCGTAGCGTGTCCGCCTATGGAACAACGCCTGCACTGTATCCCTTAGGGATTTTTGTTTACTGATCAAATTTTGAGTTTTGCAGGTCTGCACCATTTGTCCAAGACTATAAACTAAGACTACTAACTATTTTTGTTTTAGCACGTTAGTCCAAGACATACTTTTTCCCACTGAAGTAGTTTGTTTGTTGCATTTCTAGCTAGAAAATTATGAACACGTGGGATTAAAATAAACCATTTTCTTTTGTGTTTGGTGTGCTTGCACATTTAGTGTTGGGTGGACCCACCGTTGCACTCTAGTATCTTCTCCCCTTTCCTTCGCGGATCTTGGGTGTAAGAGAATGAGTGATCAACAATACCCTCTTTTTTTATTTTGGTAGTTGAGGGCTATTCTTGATTGGGGATTTCATCACCCCACAAGGGTATCTTGAATTGGGACACGTCAAGGATATCGACTCTCCCGGCTCGATCTCGAGTAGGTTTTCCAAGCTGCTATATAAATAATTTGGTTGAGCGGCTAGAGTGTTCAGTGAATTTGACGTATGTGGGGGCCTTCCTTGCATTGATAAGCTCAGTTAGAGCCTTAAGTGGCTTGCTTCAAGAATCCGTCGTCAGATTGGTGATCCCTGAAAAATCACTAGACACCAGTTTTAGTAGCCTAAATCTTACATTTGATAGCGCAAGGGATGCAGATCGTACCCCGAAGTTACTCCTCATGTATCCACTCAGGATGAGACATAAATCCCCCTTCTAGTATATCCTTGGATCTTTGGGGTAAGAGAATCTAGTATGCCCAAGAAGTGAGTGTCATGGAGGGGAGCCAGTGCTACTAGAATTTCTATTTGTTCGCCTAATTGAGGTATTGCTTATGCGAGGGGCCTATACAGTGGTTTCCACTTTCCAGCCTAAGTTGTGTTGTCTTTAGGTGTCTTCATTTGTGCTATATCCGTAAAATTAATTTGGGGTAATCTAAGCCTTAGATCGCTTACACACTCGACATTGAGTGTTACACTTGGCCAATCTATTTTCTATGCTTGATGTTTTCTTGCCAAGAGTAGATTGACAAACAACCTCCCCACTTTCCATGTTTGACAAACATTCTCAAATATAATTTTTCACACCTTGCATAATCAAAGTCCAAATCTAGTCCACCTCATTTCCACCTCATGTTCCATAAGCCTAAGTTGTACAACATCCCAAAAAGACTATCCATCGTCCAATCAAGAAGAAGAAGCTCATTCAAGCCCAACTTATTAGACGTCGTAAGTTTGGTACACCAACCACAAACCTTTGCTCAATCATAGGACCTTCTTGCACTGATACCACAATTATACTCATGGTCATAGCAATGAGTCTGATGTCAGTGATGAACTAAGAGTCTATGCCCTACACCAAGGATTGGGCTTGTCTTTCAATACCAAGTATTGTCAAAATCAGGGTGGTCGCATCCCTATATACAATTTGTTGTCTGAACCTATCACTTATGGAGTCATTTCCATCCCAAGGATAATCTGGTCATCAATTTCTTATAGTCATCACTATCATCCCTCTTTGGTCTTTCATCATCAACATTTTCCAAGGACTTAGCACTTAATCAAATAAATCCTCAATCAATCATCCATCAATCGATCATCGAAATCAAATCAACCTCACTCTAAGGTTTTATACCTTGTGAAGTTTTATCTATACCTCATCTTAAATCAAGTAATCATTTCGCTTTTGTGCTTGGGAAAGAATCTTCCCCAAGTATCTTTGCCTCATCTTTTGGGTCGATCAAGACCCCAATCCTAGGTCTTTATTTTGCTTGGGATTATTAGTCAATCCTTAGTAGAAAGAGACTTTGATCATTATCCTAAGGTCTAAATTCTACCCAACTTGGTTGTCACCTTGTTTGTGGTTTTCATGAACATCCCCCACCTAAAATCCTCATCCAAGGACTAAGGTGCAATCTTAATCAAACTTTTGTCCTAATCTAAGGACCTAATGAATCATTCTATCTAGCTTCATCAGATTCAAATCAAATCAAAATCCAAAATCTTTGCTAAGTCCTTTCATCAACCTTTTCTTCCAAAAAGATTATTCTTGTATGGTCACAATTAGATCTCAAAAGAAGAAGATGGCCAAACAACAATATGGCATGCCTAACATTAGTATCATATATCAAGACCTACACAAGATCCTAAGCAAGGGAAAAATGTACAACCTAACATTCAAGATCCACAACCACAAGTGGACCATAACATGGTTGATCAAGACGACCTCTCCCCGGAAGTGTGAACATTCCTAGAGGATTCATACAATCAAGAAATGATGGAGAAATTCATCCGCCACAATCCCGGTGGTCTCTTAAAGACCCTCATTAAAAATGGAGCTCGTCTTCCCCCTAATTTTGATAGATCCATTCTTGATCAACAACCACAAGGAGAATTTTCTCCTACTCACATCATTGCGCTTATTATTCATCCTCAATATATAGCACCCGTGACATCCATCCCCGTGGTTTCCATCCAACCTTCTTCCTTTTTGGAATCTATACCATTATCCAACCCGATCACGTCTATTCTCCAAAATGCTTGTATTCCATCCTCTTCTACCTGCCCACATGTCTCTATTCCACAATCTTCTATCCCTTTGAACAATACCACTAATTTCATCAATACTTCTCTTCCTCACGCCACCACAATCTGTGGGTCGTGACTAATCGTCACCTCTCAATTCCCCATCACATCGGTCATCACATTTCACATTCCCGCTTCTTCATCTTACCAATATATTAGTGATGGTGGTATACCTTCCATGACTCACCAGATACCTAGGGAAAACACCATCCATTAGGTCCAAGACCCACAACATGATATAATAAAGGAAATTCAAGACATGAAAAACATCATCAAAACCATGAAGGAAGGGACTAACAAAAGAAAACCTTATTCATTTGAGGAATTTTGTCCTTGTCCTTATGATCCTTCAATATTGGTTACACCTTACCCGCCAGGGTTTGAGATGCCTAAGTTCACGAAGTATGAGGGTCGGGGGACCCCCGAGACCATGTCCGTGAGTTTCACATCTTATGCCTAGAAGTCTCCTATAGTGATTTATATCTTCGTAGACTATTCCCTAAGAGTCTCATAGGAGACGCTCTCACATGGTTCTCATCCCTGCCTAGATGTTCTATCACCTCCTTTCTGGACTTAGCAGAAAAGTTCGTGGCCCACTATGCTTACAACATTGCCAATGATGTTTCCATGATGGACCTTTGTAACACAAAATAGAGGCTTGGAGAAACTTTCGCCAACTTCTTGCAGAGGTGGTGATACCTTATCAAGAAATTCTAGTTGGATATGCCAGAAGAACATCAAATTGAATTTTTCCAGAAAAATATGGTACCCGAACTGTCAAAATGTTTAACAGCTCAATGTATAAAATCCTTCCAAAAGTTGACTAATAAAGGCTTAGCCCTTGAGCATGTCTTGTTAGAGGATGGCACTCTAAAGCATTACCATAGATCAAATTAGAATACTTCCTCTTATCACAATGATAGACCAAAATTTTGGTCTAAGAACAAGAACATAGTCAAAGATGGTGTCACTGATGCAAAACAGGTCCAGACTATGGCCGCTCCTCCAAAACCCACCACCAACAATCAATCCAACAATCGTCAAAATAATCAAAATCAATCTCAAAGACCCCCCAACAATGTCTCAATCTAGGGGCGACCACCCCGATCTAACAATTAGGCTCCAAGGGAGTATACCCCTCTTGCTGAGCCCATTGAGGTTGTGTTTCAAAATCTTTTCCAAGATGGTGCATTTGTCTTTCCAATAACTTGCCTGTTTGATCCTAACCAACCCAAACCTAGGTGGTATAATAAGAACAAATACTATGACTATCATTTTATCAATGGGAATGATACATGAAAGTGCATGAAACTAAAGAACTATATTCAAGATCTCATTGATAAGGGAAATATTGAGGTAGCAACAACAAAATCTAGTAACAATAATGATAAAATCAAGATGTACCGAGAACCTTTCTTGAAGCATGACAAAAGAAAGGCCTCATCATCTAATGCTGTGAACTATGATTACACTAATTATATATCCATCTTTGACTCCTTGGTGGGTCATATAGAGCTTGCAAATAACCATGTCAACATCATCACTATCCAGGGAGCTAACCCTCCCTCTTCTCAAAATAGACCTAGGGTCACTGTTCAAGGTGCTCCCGTCCCTTCACAACTGGGAAGCAGTCCCAACCTTGCTAAAATAGTCATTCAAGGCACCACACCTTCCACTTCCCATTGTCAAAATGACTGCAATGTAACCACCTGCCACAGAAGAGTAATTGTCTAAGAAGTTCCCCCTCCACCAAATCCTCCCCCCATGTCATCCACCCATTGATATGATCTCCTTGATCATCTTGGGAAGACCCCTGCACATATTTCCATCTTAGAGATCCTCAAGACCTCCCCCGTCCACAAAGAGATTTTGGAACAATCCCTCCTTGAATCACGTGTCCCTGACAACATCAATGCTACCCACTTCCAAGCCCTCATTGGAAACCTTACTGTCGAGCAACACCTTGTTTCACCTCCAATGACACTCCCTCTGATGATGATCATAATAAACCATTGCATATTGAAGCTTTTATCCAGAAACACAAGCTTAAGTGCATCTTGATAGACGGTGGGTCTGGACTCAGCCTCTATACATACAAGTTAATGAAGTAATTGGGACTTTCTGAGGACTTGGTTGATACATCAGGATTAATCACAATCAAATTCTATGATGATGCAGAAAGGGTTTCCAAAGGCATGATCACTTTACCTCTTGAAGTGAACCCTATTACCGTTGAGACACCTTGCCAAGTTTTGGATCTTGATCTCCCTTATAAAATTCTCCTTGGCCACCCGTGGATTCATTCCCTTCAAGCGATTCCCTCCACTTACCACCAGTGCCTTAAATTTTACTTCAATGGTAGAGAGATCACTATCAGAGGCGATCCACAACCTTTTCAGTATTGTAAGCTCTTAGAGGGGAAACATCCACACCACTGCCCGTTAAACAAACCTGCTCCACCCTCTCCATCTGATGCATCTAAAGTTTCCTCCACCTCATCCCAAATAGAACTTTAGATCAAGATTGCAGATGATTGTTGTGGAGAATACAAACTTGAGGATGTCTTATTAATAGGCAATGTCCCCTTGTCTCATAGGTCATTTGGCAAGCCTAAAGAAATAAAAAAAGATCAGAAGGCCAATATATAATGCAAAGACACCACCTTCAGGCAATGGGGGCCACTAAATGAAGAGAGTTTCGAGACAAATGTTTCCTCTTGGTTGTACCATGAAGAGTATGAAGAACCAACAAAAAATCCCAAGAAGATGTATCCAAAAGCATTAGCCATAGTGGATAAGATGGTTTATAAAGGACACGATTGGGGGCCAGAAGAAAAAGGAATCAAAGCACCGATAAATCCCATCTCATACAAGTATAACAAGGGCTTGGGTTACACTCCAGTACCTAAGATAACTATCGTTGGTACCCCTTCAAATCCCTCCTTGGATGTCGAAGACTCTGATGAAGAAGAATTTCATGAAATACCTTTTGAATATGAAGATGACATCTTCTTTGACACCCATATCAACACCATCACCTTTGTAATCCCTTCCACTCCACATGAGTTGTAACTTGTCCACCTTGAGCTTATAGATTGGGATCAATGAGACAAACCTTCTTTGGACATATGTGCTGATGATAATGCTCTCATGACTCTCCTAACTATGCACAATTTAGAAGACTGCAACATAGTTCATGGGATCCAACTACATGAGAACAAATACTTTGGTAGTCAAGTCAATGCCCTTAGTCGTAAAAAGGATAATAAAAAGAAAAATCATGATTCCTTAGGTGAAAACCTCCCCGAGGCACCTTTGGATGAAGAAAAAGTAAAAATAAAGGGCGTATCCACAAGTGAAAACCTGAATTAGGTACTTGAGGATGAGAGACTTGACCTCCATACCATTGTTCCCCCGCAACAAGCCATGTTAAATTTACTGATAGAGGAAACATACACTATCCATGTGAGCACTGAAGACACCCCAGATAACGTGCTTATTTCTAGTTCCTTTTTGAATCAAGAGAAACAAAACTTCATCAATTTTCTATCAGATACAAAAATCAACTTTTTCTGGTCATATGCTGACATGCCAGGCCTTGATCCCAACTTAGTAGTCCACAATCTTGTTGTCCGTCCATATGCTAAACCTGTAAAGAAGAGATTAAATAAGATGCATGCACATATTGGACTCCTTGTCAAAGCAGAACTCAAAAAAATGTTGGATGCTGGATTCATAAAACTAATAGATTATGTTGAGTGGGTATCCAACATTTTCCCTGTCGGCAAAGCTACTGGGGGCATCCACATTTGCACAGATTTCCAAAACTTGAATAAAGCCTTCCCTAAGGATGATTTACCACTCCCCAACATAGACATGATTGTAGATGTCACAACGCGACATGAAATTTAATCACTTATGGATGGATTTTTTGGGTACAATAAGATTAGGATCACATAAGAGAACCAAAACAAAACAGCATTCACAACACCATGGGACACCTTTTTTTATCAAGTCATGCCTTTTGGTCTCAAGAATGCTAGAGGAATATATCAACGAGCAATGACAATAATTTTCCATGACCTTTTGCATAAAATCATGGAGGATTACGTGGATGATCTCCTAGGAAAGTCCAAAACAAGACATGAACACATCCCTTCCTAAGGAAGATCTTTGAGAGATTAGAAAAATATAAGCTGTGCTTAAATCCCAAGAAACGTGTCTTTGGTGTAACATCTGGAAAACTATTAGGTTTCATTGTTTATCGCAAAGGCATAGAGTTTGATCCTGCAAAGGTGAAAGCTATCATGGAAATGCCTCCCCTGAAGACTCTCAGACAACTGCGCAACCTCCAAGGAAAGCTCCAATTCATTAGGTTCTTCATTTCATAGCTTGGAGATAAATGTCACCCATTTGTGCACTTATTATGCAAGGCTACCAAATTCAAATGGGATTACCTATGTTAGAAGGATTTTGAGAAACTCAAAGAATACCTAGAATCACCTCCGGTTCTTATGCATCCTATTCTAGGACAATCGCTCCTTTTGTACATATCAACAACTGCAGTGGCAACAAGGGCATTATTGGCACAAACATATGATTAGGGAAAAGAACATGCTATATACTATATCGGTCGCACATTAGTAGGGTATGAGCTCAAATATACCCCTATTGAAAGAGCATGCATAGCACTTATCTTCAACACACAGAAACTATGACACCACATGCTTAACAACAAAATAAAATTGATTGCTAAGATTGACCCTCTCAAGTGCCTCTTATCAAAGGTTGCTCTCACTAGGAGAACTATTAAATGGTTCATGTTACTAAGCGAGTTTGACATTGAATATGTAGATAGAAAATAAATCAAGGGACAAGTGATAGAAGATCAATTGGCAGATGCTCTACTTCAAGGTGATCACCCTATTCTCGCAGAATTTCTAGATAAATCCATAATGAATGTCACTATGTCTTCCATATTGCAGTTGTATATTGATAGTTCTTTCATTTAGAACGTATCAAGGGTAGACATATTGCTGGTCACACCTCAAGGAGATTGCATCCCTAAATCATACAAGATAGCCTTTGCATGCACCAACAACATTGCCGAATATGAATCACTAATCACTGGACTCCATTTAGCTATCTAATGGAAGGTACTGGAATTACACGTCTATGATGATTCCCAAATTTTCATTAAACAAGTCAACAATGAGTACCAAACAAAAGATGACAAGCTTCTTCCTTATCGTAGTATGGTTGAGGACCTCAAGCAATAATTTACATCAATCAAGTTTGATCAGATTTTGTGCACAAACAATAGAGCTTCAAATGCAATGGCTACTATTGGTTCACTCCTTTAGATGCCGATACATAGTCAGAAATGTGAGTTTTTGGTCGAGAAACTCTTCATACTGGCATAGGATCTACCTGAGTCCAAAATGGTGTGTGTATTCGTTGGTCCCAAATCCCCTTGGTATCAAGAGACCTTCACCTACCTAAGAGATAACACCATCCCTCCCCACCTCACCAAAACCCAACACCAAACCTTTATCCATCGTTGCGCCCGTTACACTATCCTTGTAGACACCCTATTCAGAAGGCAATTCGATGGTTCCCTCCTAAAGTGTCTAGAAAAACAAGAGGCTGAATGGGCACTACACAAAGTGCATGAAGGTATTTGTGGGGCACACTTAAGTGGTCTCACTTTGGCTAAAAATCTTTTGCAAATGGGATACTACTGGCCTACAATGGAAGAAGATGCATATAATTATGTAAAGAAATGCATCCCTTGTCAGAAGTATGGATACAAGATTCATGCACCATCACATGAGTTGTAGCCTTTTATCACACCTTGTTCCTTCTCACAGTGGGGGCTCGATCTCATTGCGTAAATCCACCCGGCATCCTCTAACAGTCACAAATTCATCATCACCGCCACTGAATACTTAACCAAGTAGGTGGAGGCCATCCCTCTTACCTTCACCACTGGGAAGGAGATCTTTAAATTCATTCTGAACTATTTAATCTTCCGATATAGAATCCCCAAAAGTTATCATCATGGATAATGGCAGACCTTTCAAGAATCAGGATGTTAAAGAGCTCTATCAGAAGTTTGATATCCAACACCGCTTCTCCACCCCCTATTACCTACAAGGCAACAACCAAGCTGAGGCTTCTAATTAGACCTTAATCAAAATCCTCAAAAAGACAATCAATGAAGCTAGTCGTGATTGGCACCTCCAAATCCATCCTGCTCTATGGGCTTACCACACTTCCATCTGCATGCCCACATGCGCCACTCCATATTCTCTTGTCTTTGGCTCCAAAGCTGTCCTCCCTCTTGAGATCAAGATCCCCTCCATAAGGCTATCCCTGTAGAATATCTTCCCTGATGAGGAATAAAGAGTTGTCAGGCTACAAGAGCTAGAATTGCTAGATGAAAGGTTCCTTAAGGCCTTGAATCATCTCCAAGTATATCAAAATCGCCTGAGCTACAACAAGAATGTCAGAACTCAAGAATTCGAAGTTGGTGATCTTGTCCTTATAGAAAATAAAAAAAATCTCCAAGAAAGAGAAAAGAAAGGCAAGTTCGAGCCTAATTGGCTTGGAACTTATGTAATCACAACAAAATATGGATCAAGGGTATATCAGTTGGCTAATCCCTTGGATGAGCCTATGAATATGATGAACTTGAAGAGATTTTATACCTAATCCTTAGAAGGTTTCCAATTGTCTGAATTGTTTTTTTAAAAATAAATAAATGAAAAATCAATTCGTCCATCAGTGAAAACCACTTTCTCGCGCTATGGGCAAGTACCTTGGTGAAAACCTATTCACAGGCATCAGGGTAAATAATCTGGATCCATTGTCTATTAGGTCAGACTCTATCTTCCCCACCCACCCATCCAATATCCATATTCTTTAATCCACACCATTGAATAAACCCTCTACCACGACATCCATCACTCTGCTTGCTACCGGTTGTCTCCTTCATTGCAACAAGAAAATATTCCACTCATCCACTAAACTACCCTCAATAGACCGATTATCCATATGATTATTAATCTTTTCCTAAATCATGAATAAGGATCATTCCATCAAATTGAGCTTTCATCCCATCCAACTGAGCTTCCATCCCAGTTAATTGAGCTTAATTCTGAGTCCTGAGCTTAAGCACTCATCCATATTTACTCCCTCAAGTGTCATATCAGTACTCAGGTATGCATGTCATATGCTCTATTGCCTGTTCAGATCCATCAGTCACTCCTGCCCATCGTGATGCATCCTTCCCTAGTCCGACAATTTATCCACAATACTAAGTCCTACTCTTGGAAAGAGATGTTAGTTGGCCATGTGCATTTTATTTGCATGGTTTGATCCTTTTTAGACTTACATTTTTCTATCCCAGGACTACACCTACTTATGACTATCAGGATCTTCTATATCCTAATATGTTATGGGTTGGTGTATAGTGGGGCATGTTTTTGTGGTATGGCGTGTTTGAAGGTTTTTTCTTGTACAAACCAACAACCCTACATTAGTGTATCAACACTTGCATGGTTGTGTGCAAGGCATACCATTTTGTCTGAGAATCAGTCCATGCCTTGGTTTTTTCATGACATCCTGATTCCTATAATCAGTGGTGTAGACTACCCTTGGAAATATCAAACTAGGTTGGCTCCAGATTTTGTCCACAACAAATCTCCCTATCCATTTCCTATCATTGCATTTCTCCAATCATTTCTCCCTTTCACATTTTGGAGAACTCAATTTATTCCCCCCATTTTCTTCTTTCCCACCTTAGGTCACTGTATTATGATTGGCATATTCTCAAAATTTATGCATTGTCCATATAGGTGCATTATTCATTTTTATTTTATGTGGTGCATTATTCATTTTTATTTTGTACGGTGTGTCCATCATTTAGCTTGCATTACAAATTTTGTTCCATTATTAGTGTACATATTCATTATGGATTAATCCATGTAATCATATTATGCATTTTCAAAATTTGGGCCATCACAAACAAAGAGCAACTATGCATCTAATGATATAAATCTTTCTTTTCTCCAAAATCATCAGAAAATCCAAAAATAATACATCATGCATCAAAAATTTTATAACATGCATCATAAAATCTAAAATTATAATATCCATATAGCTCATATAAGCCGAGATAATCATCCTGCATCCATCAAGGTGTCAGTAACATATCATAAGCACATGCATATATAAGCATCCATCTTGCATCATAAATAGGTCAACACAACACATGCATAATCATCATCAATACATCACATCATAAAATAATAAACATTGTCTATCATAATTTCCATAATAAAATACATGCATGCATAAACGACGACAAAAATCATATATCATATATATCTCAAAAATGAATATGACAATCATGGTACAATGGCTGCCCAGAAGGGTCAAAATAATATATAATTTCACATAGAGATAGCTCTCCCCCTATCTCTCCAACCCCCTCCTCATCTCCTCCTCCTCCTATGGATGGTCTTGCACCTCCTGTCCTTAGTGGCCTCATACCCACTGACCCCCTTGTCTACTAACTCTGACTCAGGTGCTGGCTATGTGTCCTATGTGATCACACACTCTCTATGTATGATGCTACCCTCTGCTCAGTTGGGAGGACTCCGTGGTATAATCCCCTATAGTATGCAGCTTTCCACCCTCCTCTCTCTTCCCTCTCCTACTGCTGCATCATATCTACGTACATCTGACTCAGCCCTACGCAGACTAGCATCTACCATGTTGTATCCCTCTCTCCTTGTAGGTGAGTCACATCTGCCTCTGCCCTCTAGACTCTATCCTAGAGACTCTCTAACTCATCCTATTGCTGAAGTGTACTCTGCAGCTCCCCAATCGTTGTCCCCATCCTCACCTCCTCCAACATCCTCTCTGCATGCTCCCCCTCCCTCTACAAGTCCTCCACCTCTGTCCGAGCCATCTGAACGCTCTCTATGAAATCATCCACCTCCCTCTATAGACTCCTCACCTCAGTCTGTCGGCTATCCACCCTTTCTCTATTCACCCACATTTCCTCCTTGAGGGTCTGCACCCTCGCCCTGGTTGTATCCCTCTCTTGTATGACCTTGTCATGCTCCCCTCAAGATATCCTATCATTAATTTACATCTCAGCATCTTATACCTGTACATCGGGAATGTCCATGGGCACTGCTTCATCACCTCCCCTCTCTCCCTGTCTTGCCATCTCGCCTATGACTGGAGATGGTACTTGTGCCTGTACTGGCATGGCCACCTATGGTCCTCTCCCTCCTCCTCCTCCCCTCCTCACCATTCCCCCCCTCTACCTCTAGGAACCCCTACCTCCTCCCACCACAAATTTATTTGCAAGAGCATCCTCCTATCCTCCAACTATCTAATCCACCGATGGTTGAAGCTGATCATACTCCAACACCCATGGAATAGTCAATCGTACTAGCTAGTGGGCCTCCCACCAACACCTATAGGCTCCTGTTATACCAAGATCCTCCCCCACATCCCTCAACTCATCCCAAACCTTATAGGTTGTTGTTTGAAAGCTAGTCCTGCCCTCCAAAGGGCTCATAGTTTGCCCACATGTCCCTGCCTATCATGTCAGCCGTGGGTACAATGGCACATCACCCACTATGTGCTAAACCTCTCCAAATTGTTGGTCCATCCTGTATGGTGCATAATACTCCATCATAAAGACTAACCTCCCAAAAAGCCACATATCAACCTCTGCCTAATGTAGCTTCCTGTCTCCCGTCCATCGTTCGTTGTCCAAAAATGGTCTCCATGTAAACTGCATGAGCTCATCAAAAATGCGCCGCTAGAACCATATAGCATATAGCTCCCATCCCAGTATAATGCAACATCCCCTTGTATCTATCTATATAAGGCCGTCATGGTCGTATGTCCTGTACTCCAACTAGACGAGTCACCGCAATGTGCTCCCACGCCCATATATCAAGCAAGGTCACCCCTGCCGACATACTCGCATACTCTTGATATATAACTAGATGAAAACCATGATATAGTTGTACGAGCATTATTGCTCCCCATGCATACTCTGCACAATCGCATGTCATATAGTACACACATTGGCTCCACCCAATTGAAAACCTATGTCCTCCCCAAACAGGAATCACTCGTCCATTGAGGAATCCACAGATCACGAGCCCAATCATGGAATGTGTTGAATCTTGATCACTCTCCCTAAGTGCATTCGTGTCCTATCCTCTATCGGTAATGCATCCCACTTGCAAACCTCCCGCAAATAGAAATCTGTTGTGTCCAGTCTATACTTAGGAATCACACCGCAAATGGGGATCTTCAAGATCCTCCACACATCCAACAATGTGATAGTGGCCTCCCCTGTGGGCAAATGGAAGGTACAAGTCCTACTATCCCACTTCTCCACCAGTGTAGTCATCATGGCTATGTGCTCTAATCCGTGGCTATTGGTTGATGAAATCCAATCCCACTGCACTTAGTATCTCTAGCTCATCTGCCGCCAATCACCTATATAGCCTTATCGTCACTGGCCAGTGCTCCATCGATCCCAGTGGTCCTAAGTCCACCTGCATTTAGGCAAACCACTCCGTTAACTCTTGTCATCCTTTCTAAGTCTACCCTATCCTATGTCTGAGGCATCCATATTACCCTCTAAGACAACTTCTCTACTTCTACCCCCTCTACTTCTTCATATTTTACCCTTTCTAGCGCTTGCACTGATTTACTTAGCGCATGCGCCAAAACCGCAGTGCTCGTGCTACGCCGTAGTCATACACGCCAAAGGCTGCCCCTCCAACTCTAGACCTAGACCCTACCCCAAACCAGTGGAGGCGTTCGCGCCACACGCGTATGCTTGCACAAAATCCCCCCAAACCCCAAGGGTGTTGGCACTATTTGCCATCGCTCCCGCTAACCTAGGGGCAAGTGCGCTGAAATTTTAGCCCTAAAATATTTCCCTAAACTACCAAATCACAAAGTGGGCTCAAGGTACATACCCGTGGATCATAGTGGGCTGGTCTCTCATGCTGACATACCCTCTCTATGCAATGATCATGTGTGGGAATGCGATCCATCTCTATTTCTACTCTCTAGGCTCTATTCTCCTCCAATAGCTCTATGTGACAATGATCCTTCATTGGGCCCTGTGTGGCTTATATGGGCCCCCTCCCGAGACCGCTCCTTTGTCTCTCCCCTTCTTCTATCTTTTCTTGCATTTCCTCAACCATTTCTTCTTTTCATTCTCGTCCATTTATCATTCTCTATCTTTTTTTCTTCTTTTTGATAATTTCCTGAAAAGTTTTCCAAAAAATCCCGAAAAATTCTCGAAGGGGGCATATACCACCCGCAATTTACGCTGGGGCATCCTCTTTCTTCTATCTTTTACCCAAGGCCAATTTTTGCTGCTATGTAAAAGAGGGGCAAAATGTAGATGCTTAAATTAATTATTTTTAATTAATTTAACACTCCTACATAATTTATTTAATTGTGTTAGCCTTTATTCTTCTCAATATTAATTGAATTTAATTTAATTAATATTGTCACTATAGTCCATATAATTGATTATTTTAATAAATCAATTTTCCCTTCTTCTTCTAAAGTACTCAAAAATTAGTTCTTCATAATCCCCCCTTTAATTAACTACCCCATATGATTCCCGCAAATCACCTTTTTCTAATCTATCATTAGCCTAATTAATTCTTCTAGAAACCCTCTTAATCCTACTTAGTATTATTCTTCAATTTTTAATTACTCCCACTCATTCTCTCTCCTAGTCAAATCCTCCTACAAATTGCACTTGCTCCTAATCCCCACATAATTTTTCTAAATAGTCCCTTTAATCCCTTGTTAGTGGCTAATGCCTATGATTATGCACAAAAGTCAACCATAACCATTATTGCTAAATCCTCTTGTCCCCCCTCCTCACCTTCAACCTTAAATGCTCTCTTTTTGGGTGAATGTGAGATTTTCAAATTCTCACATTCTCCTATTCTTCTCATCTTCCCAAGGAATTTTAAAATTTCTTTTCCCTTTTCCAATCCCCATGCACCCAATATCTTGGGATTTTTAATTCCATGTGCATCCCCCAAGGAATTTTTAATTCCTTTTATCCTTCCTAGGTGCATTGGGACCTCTTCCCCATGTACCTTGAGGAGGGTGGAGAAAAGAAATGCCTTTATGGAAAATCTCTTGATCTCCACCCCCCTTGTCATGTCATTGTCCTTTGATCCATGTGATCTCTTCCTCTCAATCCTAGCCTTCCATTTCTTTTCAATCTTGACTATCCATTTTCGTCCATCCAACTCTATAAATTGGGGTCTCCATCCCCTCATTTGACATCTCCAATTTTAGTAAGTTTATGCTGCCATCTTGAGTCCAAGAATCCAACCAAGAAGTCTACACTATAGCCAAATTACTACATATCCACACTTAGCCATCTTCATCCCATTGAACATCCATCATACACTCATTAGTCCAATCCTTTAATCCATTTGTTGTGCACAATGGAGAGCCATCCACATCAATCCATTGAGCTAATCAAATCAGGTTGGAGAAGGGGCACTACTTCAATCTCATCAAAATCTCAATCCAAGGAAGAAGGTGAAATTTAGGGAAGGTATAATGGTGATTTATGCTTTTTAGTGTTTGTATTTTGTGTTTTGATCTCTCTAACAATTTTGCATTCCTTGCATTTTTCCCCTCTTCAATCAAATGTAGTTCCAACACTCTAATCAGGTGCAAAATCACTTCCTACATCATCACTACTCTTCTTTACCCAAGTCTTATTCATTTGATCTTTGATCTCTTCAATTTTTGCTTTACCCTTCTCATCTGGTTTCACATTTTTGTTCTTGTCTTCCGAGCCTCTCCTATTCACATTTTTTCTTCTACAATACTTTGCAATGTGACTAGATTTGTTACAAGCATAGCAAACAACATTTCTTTGCATAGGTCTGAAATTCATCTGATTTCTTCTTGTTCTACATTGATTAGCAACATGTCCAAACATACCACATGCATATCATCTGACATTTCTTCTATTTTGGAAATTATTCATCATAGTTATGCATACATTTTCCTTATGACTATATTTATTGCATTTGAAACATTGATCGGTAAAAGATGAAGCATTACTGATCATCCTATTTTATTATTGACTAGCCATATGACCAAATTTATTGCAAACAAAGTAGTTACCATTGAATTTATGAGCATTAGGCTGCCTTACCGGAGGCCTTATTGAGTTGTTCTTCTGTTGTATTGATTTGGAACTTTCATCTTTCTCGAAACCAAGACCTTGTGTGTCATTAGGATTCTTTTGTCTCGCAAGCATCTCATCAAGTCTAGCTAAACTCATTCTGAATTTCTCCTTATACTCATTTGCAGTATTAAGATCAAATTTAAGAAGTAGTACCTGCTTTCCAAGATCTTCCTCATGTTCTCTAGCATTTTTAAGGTCACTTATCAACTGTCCATTCCCATTATCAAGTGTGAAATATTCGTCAGATTTGTCCTTCATGGACTGAGAAATATTTTCTTCATTCTTCTCTCTATCTTCAGTCTCCTTTGTTAGTTTCATCACAATAACTTCCATCTCATTCTTCTGAATTTCATTAGCTCTAGCAAGTTTCTCACATTCTTCAGTCTTCTTCCTTAGAACTTCTTCATCAATGCTTTGACTTTCTTTCTCCTAAATCTTGCCAAGAAGTTCCTTTCTCTTGTCTCTTGACTTGTTCAATTGATCTTTCAACGATTCAATAAAGCTCTCCACATCTTTCAGATTTGCCTTCAATTGCTTGACCTTAGCTTTGGATTGATCTATATCGTTAACTGCAACAAGTAGTTGTTCTCTAAGAGTACTGGAATCCATTGATTCACTTGCAGGATCTACCTCAATCTGTTAGGCTTCCTCTAAGGAACTTGACTCTAATACCAATTGTTGGAATCAACAATCCAAGAAACACTGAGAGGGGGGGTGAATCTGTGTTCTACAATTTTGACTTACTTATCCAGATCTATAAACCACTCAAAGCATATTAAAAAAAGTAAAATGCAGACATAAAAAGCAAGGAACAACAACGCCATAACACCAAGATTTTTACGTGGAAACTCGGTTAAGGGAAAAATCACAGTGGGATTCAAACCCACAATATTAGTATACTTTGTTAGACGTATAAAATATTACAAAAGGGAATCCGCATGCATTCAGGTACACTGCCTAGAGCTCACTACTCATATTACAAATAAGGGCTACAACCCCAAAAAGCTCACTACCTTATAAAATGTTTGTAAGAGATTACAATGAAGTTTGAACTATGAAGTAGCATCAACAAATGCCTGGATATAGTTCCAGTTAAGCACAAAGTACTGAATCTCACTCAATTCTACAACATTGATCTGTTCTAATATTTTGCTTCAATCTGGAGCACAATTATAACACCCGCGCATGTAGAATTATGGACAATTGCTCATACACACTTCACATACTACAACCACACCCAAAAATACCCATTACAATCAATCTTATATATCCGCATCACAAAGTAAGAACTATTTCATGTTGGCTTCAATAACATGCAACAAAAGATGAAACATGTAAATGAGTCAGCTCAAATCCACCTTTAAAGCATATGCAAACCAAAACAAAATGTCCACATGCATCCCACATGATAGCTCATCAACCTTGAATATGCAAACAATAGCCAAAATAAATCCACAAGATCCACAAAAGTGAATCACTACATGCTACGGTTGTTATACACTATTTATACCAAAACATGATTACCGGATCTTCTAACTTTCATGAAACTTATCACCAAATGCCTCAAGCCAAGAATTATGCATATTACATGACCAAAAGCCTTCTCCAAGATCCTCTTAGAAAAATACACAATCAAAATAATTCGCTAACTAAAACTGCTCACTACTAGATATCCTACTTTGCTAACTAGACCTCACTGGACTCAAACAATCTTCACTCAATCTACCGGAATGATGAGGACATGAAGTGTGGATACCAAGACTCATATGAGTTTCCATCAATAACAACATCTGAACATACATGCGGTGTCTCTTTCCAACACTAATAGATTCAATCACAAATCAGTAATGATAAGGACCGAATATTAATTGGATTCAAGGGGATGTGAATTTGTTTACTCTCTTTTGTGAGTTGAATTGCTAAAATTAGGGAAAAGTGCTGAAAATGAAGGTAAAAATGCAAAAATAGTGAGCTATAGCCGTCAAATTGAGGCACGCACCTGGATTTGAGTAGTATATGTAGATTCAAAGCCGATCCTAAAAAAACTCCAAAAATGTTAGGATGAGAGTGCTCGTCGCTCTGGTCCTCCTAACATTTTGCATGCCAAAAAGGGTTGATTCATCTCTACAAATAATGTCTATTCTAAAGATCGCAGCTTTGTACCTATTTCCTGCACACAGAAAGAATGAAAAATAGGTTGGGAATAGGGTTTTGCTTAAGTCAAACCTTAGTATAGGAATTAACCTTGCTTAAAATATTACAAATACTGAATTAAATAATAGAAATATATACGTTTGATTTGCAATGACTGATAGTGATGCTTTGCTTCTTTAATGTAATCACATATGTATGAAATGGCATGAAAATGACAAAACCCTAATCACACACATGCTTGCAAATAAATGATGTAATGTTTCTCCACAATGGTTGAATGAAGGAAATGTAGCCTTGAAAATTTCCAGGAATGCTTGATTGTTTGGAGAGATTGATTGCTTAGAGCCTTAGATCCAAAATGAGATGAGAATGTTGCCTTATATAGGGATTTTATGATTAAAATCACCTTTAGGCCGACCTATAATTGATATATTTTTGTACGAAGCTGGATTTAAATATTATAATACTGCCAAAACATGATCCCAAAATTTGAGGAGAAAAAGTTGGGATCAAAATGCCGCACTTTGGTCTGACCAACTTTTTTCCAAATTTTTAGGGTTGCAAGGTATCATGATTACAAAGCAAATCCCAAGTTGGTGTGACAATTCAAGGTGTTTAGATATGTGAAATCGGGTCTTGAAGGTCGAAATAAGACCTAATCAAGTCTTTAATGGATTAATTAAATAAAATGATAAAATAAAAAGGAGCAAACATAGGGTTAAGGGCCCAATTTTATGATGTGTGGAGTGATAAAAGAGGACTTTAGATTTAATTAAATTGATTAATTAAATGCTTAAAGAGACTTTAAAATACAGAATGCAACTCACTAAGGTTCGTGCTAACATAAGTGTGAAATTTTACCACACAATTAAGGGTGTACAATTTACGATGCTGGAGGAACAAAGACAGGCTTCTTTGTAAAGGGCACTCTCAAATTGAAGGTATTGATTTCAGTGAAACCTTTGCACTAGGGGCTAGACTTGAAGAAAGTAGGATTTTGTTAGACTTTTCAATTTATAAAACATTAAAATGTATCAAATGGATGTTAAAACAACATTCCTCAATGGGTATCTTGATGAAAAAGTGTATATGAAACAACTTGAAGGTTTCCAATGCAAAGAGAATCCTAACTTTGTTTACAGGTTGAAAAAGACCCTTTATGGCTTAATACAAGCCCCTAGAGCATGGTACTCTAGGTTGGACAAGTACCTTGCGTAAAATGGATTCACAAGTGGAGGAATGGACAACAATTTGTATGTCAAGGTGGAAGGTGGTGATTTCCTTGTGGTAATTATTTATGTAGATGACATTGTGTTTGGTTGTAACAATGATGACATGAGCAAAATGTTTTCCAAACTTATGCAATGTAATTTTGAAGAAGTATGCAAAAGAAATGCTCAAAATGTTTCACATGGAAGAGTGTAAACCAGTTGGCACACCAATAGTGACATTCTACAAGTTAAGCAAGGTTGATGAATCACCAGATGTGAATCAAACTAAATATAGACCAATGATTGGTAGTCTACTTTACCTTACAACATCCATGCCTAACATTATGAAAGTTGTTCATTTAGTTGCAAGATATCAATCCTCTCCTAAATAATCTCATGAACTAATGTAGTCAAAAGGATCTTTAGGTACATCAAAGGAACATTGGACTATGGATTATGGTATCCCAGGCATAATGATTTTACTCTTATTACTTATATTGATTCTAATTGGGAAGGATATATTAATGAAAAGAAAAGTACTTCAGGTTCAACATTCTTTTTGGTTAATAGACTTGTGTGTTGGCAGAATAAAAAACAAGAAGTCAATATCCCTATCAACAACAAAGGCAAAATATATTATTGCTTATTCTTGTTGTAGTCAACTACTTTGGATGATACAAACTTTGTCTGATATGATGGTAAAAGTGTCTAAAAACTTTCAATTTTCTGTGACAATATTAGTGAAATCATTATTTCCAAAAATCCAGTCATGCACTCATGAACCAATCTTATAGATATCAAACATCATTTCTTGAGAGAGCATGTGTCAAATGGTGATGTTGCTTTGAAATATGTTGCAAATACTAGTCAGTTAGCAAACATATTCACAAAAACCTATGTCTAATGATATATTTGAAAGCTTAAGACAATAATTAGGGTTCTTACCCCTTTCTTCTATCACTTAGTCCCTTCAAAAGTGGATTGGTTTCTGGGAGAGATCTTACTATTTTATTATTTCTTTCCTGAAACCTCTTGCTGCTCCCCATTGTCATTTATGTCAAAGGGAGAGAATAAGGGTAGTAAATTGTTGCTTGGACAATAGTTGAGTTGTTGATGATTTAGTGGCAGATTTTTGTTTATTGGTACAATTTTTTGTTGCAATTTTTTTGTTTGTTGGTATTGACAACAGTATATGATGTTCTTTGAAACCAAATGGTTGCAAATAGGGGGAGTTCGGGTATATGTATATATATATATATTATTGCAGATATTGACATCAATGCCAAAGGGGGAGTTTGTTGGCTTTGGTATGTTTGTCATTGATGTCAATAAATGTGATTGAAACCTAAGGTATGTAAGTGACATTATAAGTTTTAAGACATGGAAATATGGGTTTGTTGTTGATATTACAAGGAGGTAAAGCAAATACATGAATACATGCTGATAGCACTTCATTTTGGTTTAGTTTTGATTGCATTAATCAATTATGACAACTTGATTATAATATCTCATGGCGTAAGTTGTGGTTGTGTTTGTGATAGTGAAGTGTATTGTGGTTATCATCCTTTGGTTATCATCTTCAGATAGTATCAATTCTCTATCATTTTTAAGCACACATGCATGCAAACTAGTTTATGAATGGTGTTTCAAATCTGCAATAGCAATGTTATGTTCTACACTTACCATGATAGAAACTTGAATCCAAAATTAATTTTTGATCCTAACTATAGGTTGAGGAGTTGAGTACTATAAATGGATTATTACCATATTGTATAACATATCTAGAACTGATTTTTACGTAGACATGATGAATTTTTTATCTCCTATAGCTCGGGTGATAGGAGGAACAAAGTTAAGTGACAACAAATTAAATGACGTAAATCTGTTGATATTATTGCAGGTGTTTAGTGTATTGACAAATGATAATCATTTGTTATCATAATACTCTTGAAGACTATTAATAAAGTTGCATGTTTAGTTCATATTAATACTTGAGTTTAAAAGTGTAAACATTTTTAACAACTAGTTTGCTGATCGACAATTTGATAATTGTTCTCTACTCAATAACAACAAAAAATCTATGTTGTGGGATGATGAAGTTGGGTGTTATGGTGGAAAAGTGGATTGATTGAAAAAGAAACAGATTGGATGAAAAAAATGACGACCAACAGTTTTTTATGAAAAACAGAGCACCATTCTGATGACTATTGTAGAAGTCAATTAAAAAGGAACAACATTGATTATTGTCTTTGCATATGGTTTCTTGATGAAGTGTTTTTTGATATAGTGAGGGTTTGAAAATGATGGTTTTTGATAATAACAATATGTGAAAGTTTTTCTATAAAAGTTAGGCACTGTATATTCAATTGTTAGTGGATTGATCGTAGAATTATTCATGCAGAGGAGATTTATAAAAAAAAAGTGATAGTGAAAGCTTTCTTGAAGGGCAGTTTGTTAATGTGAAGAGTTGCAAAAATAGAAAATTGATATTTGAGACAATTTGTTTGAGAATAATTGGAAGAGATGTAGTATATTAGTTTTCTTTTTATTGAAATAGAGTAACTCTCTGAATTTGTAGTGTTCTGAGCTTTTATTTTTGTAAGGCGTTGGCGAACCTTGGAGTAGGTGATCCTAAAACTTTTAAGGGGTTGGTGCTCCTAGGGTTGGTGCTTTGAATTTTGATAGTGAGGCCTAATATAAACTTGTTCATAGTGGGTTTTCACCCTTTAAGGGTTTTTCACTCAAATTTGTGTCATGGTGTTGAAATTATGTTTAAATTCTCTTGATTGTTTTATTAAATGTAATTGATACTATCCTGTGATCTGTCGTAAGTATTAATATCATTGTGTTAAAGTTTTTATTGGTTAAGAGTCTCTTTGTTTACATTGATCACTAATTCATGCCCCCCCTATCAGTAATTCTAGTATTTTAACACTAATCCAATCCAATATCTCCTATATTCTAGGAGGCAAGACTAACACATAGGTCAATGGCCAAAAAGACTAAGAGTCGACTACCGAAAAAAGGAAGGTAAAATTTTTCATTTGAGATCTAGGTCACTATCCAAAAAGACTAAGAGTATAATTACCAAAAAGGAAGGTAAAAATTGCATTTGGGAGAAACATGAACTAGCAAACATTGGAACTCAAAGTCCAAACTCATGCACATAAAGAAAAAGTAAGTTGAATGGGTGGTGCAAAAAGGAAAATTTCCTTTTGAATTGCAATCTCTTATAAAATGGATGATGCCACTAGGAAACAAAGATAAGGCTACCACATCTTGACTGAGAGTTAATTATGGCTTTCCTTTCCCTCATCTACCCAATCCATTGAATCAAAGAATGATTTGAAAGAATAAAGAATAAAATTAATTAATATGAAGTTAAGAGGAAGGTAGTTGTTGAAACTTCTTTTTATATCCTTTGTAGTTCATCGAATAGTAGCTAAAGGGTTATTCATTATGTCCATCTACCCAATTACTTTTGAGCTTAGCAACTCTGGTTGCCTCTTTCAACTTAGCAAGTGTATCTTCTAAGGAAGCCACAACCTTTAGTCCACTCAACCGCTAGGATCAACTCCAAACAATCATTTAATACTTGTTCACCAAACTTCTTGTTGGATTTGAACTTTTCTTCTAATAACTTATCCTAGTGGGAAAGTATGACCTCTGCATTCTCCAATTGACTTAAGTCTGACCTAAGAAGATGAGCACCCAAATTGACTGTTATAAATTTTTTATATGCTTGGTGCTCTTCTAACATAAGTTAGTGACACTTTACCATCTCAGTCATATACTGCTATGTGACTACCAATTTGAATTCCAACTTATCCAAGCTTCTCTAAATAAATTCATATCATTCCTCTCCTAAAATATTAGCTTCTTATATTTCCTCTTTGGTCAATTCTTTAATTTTCTCAATCATGTCAATTTTCATTTGAAGTTTTTGGGATTTCTTGTGCCATTGGCTGGCATATCTTGACATTTTTCCTTCTAATTTACAAGTTTTTTCATAGACTTCAAAAGAACTGGCTAAAAATAATCTAATCTTACCCAATTGTCCATAATAGTGGCTTTTCTCTTCATTGTGTACAATGAGTCAATCTTTGCATGTGGATTGCATTCTTGTGACCTAAGAAACAAAGGTGAAATGAATCCTTCATGAATTGCTCATACTAGGATATATGAGTCCTCAACTCCTGCTTAGATTGATGTTCCTTCTACATTCTTAACTTTATTATTTCTATACCTGTATCCAATGTAGAAATCTCACTAGCATCCTTATATATAATTAATACAGCAATGTCTACAACTAATCCTCCTTTATTATTCCCTAAGGGGAAGTACAAACTCCTTGTCCTCTTTGATTTTCTTGGAGTCTCAAGCTCGATAATCATTTCTTGTAGGAATACCTTCTTTAGTATTGTTTTTTTTTTTTCAAAGTTGAACTCTATACATTGGGGAATGTAAAAAGTAATTTTACCTTTAGTGAAAGGGTCCTTTGTTGTGACTGCTTGCTCTTTTCCTCCTACATTATCTTATTGCCTAATCGTTTTAGTTTTAACTCTTGGAGGAGTGCTCTTTGGAGGTGGCTTGGATAGATTCTCTTCTTTTTCTTCTTGTTATTGCATTTTCCTAAGTTCCTCCATTTTGTTTATGTCTTGCTCCTCTATTGGTTTTATCAAATATTCTTGATCTTCTAGATTCAAGACCATCCTAGGATTAGTCTGGTCGATGTCCATATCCACCCCTTCTTGATCAAGATTTTGTTCTATTTGTTCTCCCTCTACAAGATCCGATCATTTTTCTACATTAGGAGGTGCCATCAATGTCTGAGTCACGACAACTAACCTTGTTTTTATCCTAACATATGTTTGCTTCTTGAGGAACTGACATTTATTTGTTTCCTCATCCAACTTTTACTATCAAGTTGTTGCTTCTCCAAGGTTCATGGGGTATTCTTCATCACCACTTTGTTGCCCTTTCTTTCTATGGTATCCTTTGGTAACCTTAGATTAGGGATTATTGGAAGGATTTCCCTTATCTTTAATCTTTCTTGAAGTCTTTGGGAGCCTAAGGTTTATCCATCCTAATCTCCTCTTGAGTAGCTCAGTTGATACCACAATAATGGTAGTATCTTCTTTCATTGACCTCCTAATTGGAGATAGAGGTATGTAAGACACCTTGTGTTCTTTATATATAGGCTCCAAGACTTCACCATCATCCAAGAACTTTTTGAGAATACCTTTTTTTACATTGAAAGCCTTAGTTTGCAAGCCAGTCAACTTGCAATACCTCTTTTTTCTTGCCTAAAAAATGTCTCATTTGAGCCCAAAAATCCTCTAGTGCGAGCTTATGATTGGTGTAGATATTGAACATTAAGGACTTCAATTTTCCTTTGGGACCATATACTAGGATCTTTGATTCATATTATTTAATATTCCAAGCTCGTAACTCATACATTGCAGACTTGGTCACTTGTAAATTAGAACAATCATAGAATCCCAACTTGAGGGGGAAACCCACTCTAGGCTTGTGTTTTTGTGTCATCAATACCTACAGCTCCATAATTTATCTTGAAAAACACAATAAAATTATCATATTGTTGCAATGACGAGGAAGGAGGAAATGGTTTTCATGGACTCCATTGAGTCTGATGTAAGTTGACTTGGGGTTTTGAATGAGCCAGTTTTCCCAAATATATGCTAGTTTCATGGCCTCCTTAGATAACTTGTATCCAATGTCTCTAGTTAACCTATTGATAACTACATAGATGAAAGTATCATTTACTTAGGAAAAACCAGTTCTTCACAATATTTTCTCTCTATCTTGTGTGTAGGAACATGTGACAAACCCACAAAAATAGGTATAGAACAAGAAGGTGGAGATCTAGAGTTTGTAATTCGTCAGAGCTTAAACTACCAAGAGAAGGCTGAGCAGGGTGGCTTAATCATGGGAGTAGGTTGATTCAAGTGCCCTAGTCCCCCTAATTTTGCTTTAAGTTATTTTTGCAAGTTAGCCTCAGCCTATTCTGCTAGATCTTCTTTTGAAATTTGTTTGTCAGTTTGTTCTTTTTTGGTGCAAACAGAATGTCATCTTTTTATCCCATCTTGCATCCTTCTTCCTAAATTACAGTCACCTTTCAAGTACCCCCAAGAGCGACCACTAAATTCAACTTATACCTGGAAACATCTTGGGCCAAGTGGATCATTGTCCCTCTCAATGTAATTAAAGCAAAAATAGGCCTAAGATTCCTAGTTTACCCATACAAGCTAGTGAACCCTATTTCCCTACATTACATTTTGGTGAACCTGACACATCTTACACTTAAATATCTTTTAATTTTAAATATAATATTTCATAATTAAATTAAATATTTTGAGTTAACATTTCTTTGTTACATTTTTAATATGGCATATGAGTTTCTTGTTTGATCATAAGTGCATATGGAGTTCTCATCTTATTTTGCTAGTTGAATTTCTAGTTACATTCAATATGCTCATTATGTTTTGGATTAAGGCAAAAAAAAAATTTGAAGGGACCCCAAAACCCTTTACAAAATGATCCTAAGAGGAATAGAATCAGAGATTAACATCCAAAACAAAATGGGCTGCATGGATAAGCATAAGAAACGACAACAAAAGAGACAACAAAAGCCCACCTGAACACAAAAAGACAACAAGGAAACCTAACCCAGACACAGACATAATCAACAACCAGAAAACAACATAGACCTAGTTACATAAGGCTTTTGAGGGTCTCAGTGACCTCAACCTCAAGGAAATTCATTGTATCAGTAGCAGTCTTCATAGCTTTGTAATCCACATTCTGAATACTTTTTCTTCATATTCCCATGGGTCCTTTTGCAGGGTCCTTTTCCACTATGATCCACCTCAACATCATCCCCAATAATGACAACAACCCTATCCAACTTCTCTAGACTATTCACCATAGTGTTCATAACAACCATAAATTGTTTGACAATTTTGTGACTGCTTGCCATTATAGTTTTGAGGGTGTCCTGGATCTTGTTATAGCCTTCCTCAACATGGGTAATTTGATCCTCCAGCCTTTTCTTTAGCTAATCAACCCCTTCTCCAGTCTTCTTGATATAGTCCATAACCAACTTCTTCTCATCCACAATCCAATTCCCCTCATTATTATGATTACCTTGAGTAGAACTAATAGGGATCACTTCCATTTTTCTTTCTAGGGCTCTTTGGTTGATCCTTATCTCCTTTAGCTCATGGAACAACCATATGAACATGCTAAAAGTGTCAATAACATGTTCACAAGCCATGCCCAACACATTATCATAATCCTCCCTCTTATCATTAAGCTCGACACTTTTGAGATGAAGATCTTCAATTCCAACCTCCCCCACATTACCAGTCGCCTTATTGGATGAAGGAGAGGTCAGGACATTAAGGCATTCAAGGTCCTTACCATCTTCTGCCTTCTTGCCAGAAGAGGGGGAGCCATTCTCAGCATAAGTAGAGGAGGAGGACATAACAATGTTCTTTTGCCCTTTTATACCCTTCCTCGCCTTAGGTTTAGAACTTGAGGGTATTTCAATTTTAGCTTTTTTCAGGGGAGGGGAATTCCCTTCAGACCCAGACCCGGAAGCTTCATTGTCAGAGTCACCCGAACTAGTCTCTTTATTCTTAGAAATAATGTGGATATAATCGTCAGGGGGAGGAAGAGCATGAAAATGGGCATCAATAAGGACCATTAGGCCTTCGTGCAAGATAGGAAACTTGGAAGGGTTCTTGCGGTGGTCACTAAAATTAACCCTAAGAGCAGACATGAGATAGAAAGGGAAATACATCTTCACACCATGGCAGAAATGATTCAATATAACAAAGTGATGACCATACACCCTAGTATAACGACCAACCAAAGTAAGGTAATTCATGATTACCTTAAGAAGCTTCTGCTAGAAAGACTTAATGACCGCAATGTCATAGTAACTGACCATCTTTTTAACAATTTTGGCCCACTCCGCCTCCTTCTTGAGGAAATTCTGCACAACTTGCTCAGTATACACTCTGTCTCTGTAATACTTCATACCCTCCATAGATAGCCCTATGACATATACAATAAGGGATTCATCAACCATGACCTTCTGACCATGGAGAACAATCGTTCCATCCTTCCAGTTCTGAGAAAAATAGTTCATGACATCCTAATTATACCCTTGTAGCCTCTCAATGTAGGTAGTGAACCCTCCTTTCTCCAAAATATGTCATAGCTTCTTTTCATTCTTCAACTGCACACAACTAGGTGGCTCAATTCTTTTTCTCACGACACCCATTCTAACTTGCTCTCTGTAAAACTCTCTACACATAATTTTCAGAGTGAAAGTTAGACTCCAGAAAATGTTTAAAATCGCCCACAAAGCATGCAAAATAAGTTCACATCGATTCTCATGTCCTCTCTTGCCACCTGTCTCAATTAGGAAAGTATAAATAACTCTAGAAACACTCGGAGTCATTATGGCATGAGTTATCATTAAATTTACTCCCCTAACTTCGCTCGTGGAACAAATGCATAGCAAAATCTGAGTCCATCCTATCACCTCGGGTCCAACTGAGTTGTTCATTATGTTACCTTTCATGCATATGATGATAAATTATCTCTTCCTTTCATTCATAGCTATGATTTGCCCTATCCCAAAATTAGTCCTGCCAATGAGGACACAATGGTGCAAGAAGAGAATATGAATGATTCTTTCAAATATCTCCCTCCTAAAGATGAAGCTTTGGAGAATGATGTTCATCCTTGTCCCAAAATTTACCTTCCCCATAAGGATCATTTGGTACAAGAGGATGATATTGTAGCTACCTTTCCTAGTGATACCCCACCTCCTTTTTAGTTCAATGAACTTCCACCTAGAGATGAATAATTAATGAGATATGATTTTCCATTTCCTAATGTTTGTCTTAATCATGAAGATACCTTAGGGAAAAAGGATGATACCATTTCCCATGATTATAATATTTTCAATGCCCTCTCTCCCAAAAATTAAGAACCTAACCAAGATCAAATCAATACCATTCATATTTTTTAGTTAGAAGCCTAAAGTTGTTTTCCACTTTCATCAAGATTCCTCTCAAACTCAACAAAAACCAAAAATTGTTGTTAGGGGCAGAGTGAATTATCCACCTAATTATCATGCAGTGCCTTACACATATAATAATGGAGTGTTTGCTTTGGAAGCCAACAAGAACATACAAATTGAAGAACAATATAATTTTTTAGTTCCTACAATCCTCTCTCTAATTTAGACAAATATACCATCTCCTACAAAATATGTTCCTAAAGAGGAACTCTTGGAGGACAATTAGGGGTCATTAGATTTCACACCTTTTTGTAGAAAATCTAAAATGCCTAAATTTGATACTAGTTTTTTTTATCCTAACACATGTCTGGATGTTTATTGGGCCTCTTTAAACTTCAATCCAATTCCAACTAAGACCAAATCCTCTCCTTTGGACATTTGAACACCTATATTTGATCCTAGACATGGATGCAATGCACAAATTTTAGGATGTGTGCAACAAAGTCTTGAAAGTCATGAGAAACCACACTTTTCCAATGAAGATCTAGGTTTCCAACCTCTTCCTTTCTCAACATTCCCTACCCCATTGTCTAGTGAATCTATGTCTTCTCATCCCAATATGGCATTACAACAAGATAATGTTTTGTATGACCTCCTTCATGCCAACTTAATTTATCTTCTTTGGACTAAATGAAGAAAGAAATGTAGACATCTTGAAAATTCTACTTTTTTCAAGTATCATTGAATCCATATCCATTATACTAATGAATGTCACACTCTGAAAATTAAAATATAATATATTGATATAGGTATCATAAAAGTAACACGTGACAATGAATGACATATTTATTACGATCATTTCATAACATTCAAGTTCCTATTATGTTGCTCCTCATTATGCGATATTGTTAGCTTAACCTATTGGGGGCTCATTGTTATTCATGGTGGTACAATTTCAGGTGCAATCATAATTGGTGAGCAACATAATAGTCTATTTATTCTTATCTATATGCTTGAAGGGCAAGAATATTTTTCAAAATTTCTCATTTATAAGGATTCACCTTTTCTTTGTTGAGTTGCATGTTTCATAACTTGATGTACTTTCTTGCATAGAATTATCCTTCATTCAATTACATGTGTGTTCCTTGGTTAGGATATATTCCTTTTTTGAAAAGATACATCTCTTATTAATAATCTCTCCTTATAAGGTGTGCTATCCTTCATCATTGTTATCCTTGTCTCCATGCTTGGGGGTCAAGAATAGCATTTCATTTCAATTTTTCTCTCTTTTATTCCAAAAATTGCATTTTCCTTTATGAGTTGCATTTTTCATAACTTGATGCCTTTCTTGTACATAATTATCCTTCATGTGAGTACATGTGTGTTCCTTGTTTAGGACCTATTCTTAGTTTGAAATGGTATGTCTCTTATGAATAATCTCTCCTTAGTGAATGTGTGTGATTCTTCACTAAGGATCCACTTTTTCCTAGCAATCTAGGAGAATATGTGTATTCTTAAAGTCTCCTTATCCTTTTCAAAGACATCATTTTTATCAAAGATCCTATCCATTTTGTAGAGGTAGATATCTTTGGATAATGATTTCTTCCTACTTTTATCTCTCAAAAGGATCCCTTTCCACTTGTTTCAAGATATCTCTTTTACAACTATATTTTTCCTTGCTCATAAGAGTTATGCCTCTTTAGGTTGGAGTTATGTACATTGGTGCCTAAAGGATATCTCCTTGGTGATGAAGGTGTGCATCCTTGTTTCTATCTTCCTTAAGATACCAACATAGGGCTATGTTGACATCTTAAGGGGGACCATACACCATGAACTCCTTGTAGATTTCAATTCAAGTTGTAGATTTCCTTTCATGATGCCTTGATTGGTTATCCTTTTTTCATTTCAAGTTGTGTATTTCCTTGGCTGCAATGCTTTTCTTGGTCATCGTTTTGCATTGTTTTCAGTGGATTTTCTTGGATACAATTCTTTCCCTGGTCATCCTTTTGCACTATTTTTAGCAAATTTCCTTGAAGATAATACTTTCTTTGGTCATCCTTTTGCATCATTTTTTTAGTTGATTTCCTTGGATATAGTGCTTTCCTTGGTTATCCTTGGGATGGGTTGACTGGCATAACACAACTTGCTAGACTATTTTTCATTCTTCCTCCTATTTCATGGATCGCCTATCACAACACATCTTGCTAGCCTGTGGAATTCATGCTTCTTTTTCCTCTCCTCCATGATCCCATAACATGCTTTGCTAGTTGTTTCAACCGTGGAGTCTTGTACCATATTTTAAGTGTGCTCCTTCTCTTTCCATGTGACCACTTGTGCTCTTTCAATAGCATTCCAAGGGTGATATTAGGGGTTGAGACATTTTGATTATCAAGGTCTCTTCAACTAGTTGACTTAGGGCCTTTGTTTTAGTACTAATCCCTTTGTGTGTTTTTTGTTTTTGTTTTTGTTTTGGTGTGCCCTTGCACGTGGTTGTATGAGGTAATATCCTTGGTTGGGGGCTTGTTCCCTTACCGATGTCTTAACTCTTTGGAGGCTTGCCCATGTCGATCTCTCTTTCTCTATTCTACTTTACTGTGAGTATGTGTATAGGCTCATACTCTCGCTAAAGTGGGGTGATGTAGAGCCCTAACCACACACCTAAGGATAAGCCCAAACAAGGTTATACTTCTAACCCCTCAAATGATCACAAGGGTCCTACAAGGAAGGACTCCACACCTTGGATGAATCTACTCACAAGTTCACTAGGCTTGGGCCTACTCAAGATGAGTTATGCCTCAATACCTACCCTACACCATCCTATGATACCCTGCTCCTAAGGGCTTAGTATTTGGTTCATTTATGGCCATGAGAAACTGGTCCAAGCATTGGTTTTGGGTTTAGGCTCCATTTCCTTATACCTCCTTTAGAAACCTACCCCCTAGGCTTGTAGCCCTATTTGGCGATAAAATGGACCTTAACTCCAAAGTGTTCCACACACCCATACAAAAAAATTATTATTTAAAATTCCCTTTTGGAAGTTGTACTTATCCCCAAAATGGTTTGATCGGGTTTGCAATTACAGGGTCCGATCCCTTTAGAGTCCAAGAGACCTAATAGGGGCATTTAGGCCTATTTTCCAAAGACACTACCAAGAAATGAACTCAAAATAGAAAACCAACTCTATGGGAATGTGGGGGATGGTGATTAACCTTCAATTCCATGGTTACACTCTTGGAATCCACCGCTATGACATTTTATGATGACTGTCCTAAATCTTGTCCTAGGTAGTCACATAGAGATGCCTACCTAATTTTGCTCCTTTCTCCAAACAACCAAGTTTCCCTTGAAAAAAAACATGGAAAACCTAAATTATAGAGGCCTATCCTACATCCCACCAAAGGAAGAGTCTTCTAGTAGACTAGAATGCAAGATAAGGCCATTTTATCCAAAACCCTCTCCAAACCCTCAATTTCCGAGTTGCAGTCAGAAGAATGGAGGGTTCTCACTACTTCGAAACAATTATGACCTTAGACCACCACCAAAAAATATCTATTTCACCCCTCTATCTACTCCATGGATGGTGTGATTCAAATCAATCCGTACAGGCACGTGCAACTCTTGCAAAACTCAAATTTTTTGAGAAAACTACAGTATTTAGTGTTTTATTGCTTCACAAACTCCAATCACAACAACAAAAAACTTGGGAATTGTGTCCACAAGGCTTATAAAAATATCTAATGTTTTCCAACCTAATTTGGAGTAGGTTGGAACCGTTGTAAGGCTTCCCCCAACCGTATTTCAAAAAGTTGCACTTTTGCACTCAAAAGTTGCATTTTACAAAAGTTGCAATTTTGCAACTTTGTACAAAATGTTGCCATACTTGCTAAGGTTGGAATCCAAACACATGGATAAAAAAAACACTCCTAAAACATGTCTAAAACCTATCAAACACAAAAATAAACCATCTACTACCCCTATTGACCACATTGTCCCAACTGGCTTATCAAAATGCCTAATTGATGACATGGGCTTACATGGTGGGGTTTATTGGACACATGAAACACAAGACACACTAAGACACTATCATGTTCCCATTCTTCATCCTTAGAGTCATGATTGGAGTTTTGATGAGGTGCCCCTACACCATACTCCCCAAGAGAAGTGATCTCAAGCCCACTTGAGATCAGAGTTTGTAAATCTGCACCATGGTTAGAAATTTGCTCATCTGTCATCCAAACTGCCTCAGAGTCTGGTTTGTCCTGCCAAGCCACCAAGTACTCAATGTACTCCTTTTTCCTTGTCTTCTTTGTGACTCTAGTGTCTAACACTTTTCTCAACTTAGGTGATTCATGCCTTGGAATGTCATTGTCTACTGCAACCTACGTTGGTTCCTCCCCTTCATTGTCACTACCTTTGAAAAGTGTAAGATCACACACATTAAAAATGGGTGATAATCCAAGATCAGGAGGAAGTTGGATTTCATAGACATTTGGTCCACATTCTTCAATATCTGACATGGTCCAATCTTCCTCTGCATGAGCTTGGTGTATTTGCCTTTTGGGAGTCTCTCCTTCTTCAAATGTACCCATACCAAATCCCCAAAACTAAACTGTACATCTCTCTTTTCTTATCAGCACAAGCCTTGTACTTCACTGCAGACTGGTGGAGATCAAACTTTACTTAGCCATGCACCTCTTTTATGGCTGATGCAAAAGCTTCACCATCTACACTAAAGGGCTCTTCCTTGGGTAAATCCCTTAACTCCAATACTCCCCTTGGGTGGATGCCATACACAATTTGGAAAGGAGACTTCCCTATGCTCCTATTGATAGTATCATTGTAAGAGAACTCTGCCTGTGATAGTATACTGTCCCATTTTTCTCCATGTTGCCTTGTCAAACACCTTAATAGGTTTCCCAATGACCTATTGACAACTTCAGTTTGCCCATTTGTTTGAGGATGGTAGGCTGATGAGAAAGCTAGGTTAGTTCCCAACTTCTTCCAAAGGGTCCTCCAAAAGTGACCTATGAACTTCACATCTTTGTCTGAAACAATGTTTAGGGGAAATCCATATATCTAGACTATTTCTTTGAAGAATAGGTCTGCAACATATGATGCATCACAAGAAGTCTTACATGGCAAGAAATGAGCCATTTTACTAAACCTGTCCACCACTACAAAGACACTGTCAAATCCCCTCCTTTTCCTAGGAAAACCCAACACAAATTCCATACTTATGCTCTCCTATGGCCTAGAAGGAATGTAAAGGCTGATAAAAACCTGCATTTGTGGACTTCCCCTTGGCTTTCTGACATATTACACATGTTTCCACAAACTTCCTTACATCTGCTTACAATTTAGGCCAGTAATAATATCTCTTTACAAGGTCTAGGGTCTTATCAAGGCCAAAATGACCTGCCATAGCTCCATAATGCTTCTCCCTAATGACATTGAACCTCATGGAACACTTAGGAATACACAGTTGTACCCCTTTAAATAAAAATCCATCTTGTATCAGAAATTCAGAAAACTCAATATGATACCTCTCACCAAAGGTTTCACATACCTTGTATATCTCTCCAAAGTCTTCATCCGCATCATACATGATCTTCAAGGAATCAATACCAAAACTCTCCATCTTGATTTGGTTGAAAGTTAAGATCTTCCTGCTCAAAGCATCTGCAACTTTTTTCTTGACTCCCTTCTTGTGTTTGACAGTGAAGGTGAAGGCTCGTAGGGTCTCTACCCACTTCATGTGGCAGTGCTTTAGCTTCTCTTGGCTATTTATGAAACTGAGTGTCTGATTATCAGTAAAACTATGAACTCCTTAGGCAATAAATAGTGCCTCCACTTCTTCAAAGACTGTACTAGAGCATACATCTCCAAGTCATAAGATGAGTATCTTTTCTTGGCATCATTTAGCTTTTCACTGAAAAAAGAAATAGGCCTTCCTTCCTGACTGAGCAATGCCCCTATAGCCATGTGGCTTGCATCACATTCCACTTGAAATATCCTATTGAAGTCTGGTAGGGCAAGGACTAGTTGTTCTACAACCTTCTTCTTCAATGTTTCGAATGAATCATCTGCCTCTTTGGTCCAACTGGACCTGCACTTTTGTCCTCCCTTTATGGTGTCAAGCATGGGTGCACAAACATGACTAAATCCTCTTATGAACTTCCTATAAAAAGTTGCTAAACCATGGAAGCTCCGGACATCATTCATAGTCTTAGGTGTTGGCCAAGATAGTATAGCACTCACCTTCTCTTGGTTCATTTTCAACTCACCTTATGAGATTACAAAACCCAAGTAGATGATCTTCTTCTGCATGAACAAACACTTATCCAAATTGATCATTAGTTGCTCTTCATGTAACCTCTTGAGAACCATATCTATGTGTTTGAGGTGTTCTTCCCTTGTGTGACTGAAGATCAAGATATCATCTAGGTATACTATGACAAACTTGCCTATAAATTCCACCAAGACTTCATTCATCAACCTCATAAAGGTACTAGGGGCATTGGACAACCCAAATGGCATTAATTTCCACTCATATAACCCCTCATTGGTTTTAAAATTTGTTTTCTATTCATGCCTTGGCCTTATTCTAATCTAATGGTATCCACTTTTTAGATCCATTTTGGTGAAATACTTAGCACTCCCCAAGCAATCAAGCAAATCCTCTATCCTAGGGATTAGGAACCTATACCTTATATTTATCTTGTTGATGGCCCTTGAGTCTATACAAAGCCTCCAAGTGCCTTCTTTATTGGGTGTAAGGACAACAAGTACTGCACATGGGCTTAAGCTCTTACCAATTAGGCTTGATCCCAACAACTCTTCAATCTACCTTGCCATTTCTGCATTCTGGTCCGGAGTGAGTTTGTAGGCTGCTTTGTTTGGGAGAGTAGATCCAGGGATCAGATCTATGCAATGACTGATGTCTCTCACTGGTGGTAGGGATCTCAGCATTCCATCTGAGATGATGCCTTGATTATTATCAAGCAATTGTTTGACTGTAGGGTCTATGTGCTTCTGTCCTTTCTCTTCTGCAAACTGCTCTTTCCTTGTCACCTTGGGGCTAGGCATGAGGGCATAGCAAACTACACCTTTCTTTGCAATCTCCTTCATGAACTATTTTTCTTCTACTTTTGATTCCATCTCTTCCTCTATCAGAGGTAAGAGTTTTATCACCTTCCCATCCTTGGTGATTGAATAGGTGTTTCTCAACCCATCATGATGAGCCTTCAAGTCATACTACCATGGTCTCCCAAACAAGAGATGGCATGCATCCATCTTGGCTATATCAAATAGAAATCTATCCTTGCATGATCCAATCTAAAAATCCAACCAAGCCTGCTCTTCTACCACTACTTTCTGACCTTGGGTGAGCCATGAGACCTTGTAGGGGTAAGGATGAGGCAACTTTCTAAGTTTAAGCTTTTCTACCATTTCAAGTGATACAAAATTTTCGGTGGATCTGGAGTCTATCAAGACCTCGCATACCTTTCTTCCTACCTTGCAAGTGGTTTTGAAAAGAGATTTCCTTTGTGTAGGCTCCTTGTTAGGTACCTTCATGGTGGTCACTGCTCTCCTCATCATTAGAGCCTCTCCTGTTTCAAGATAGCCATAGCTATCAGGAGCATTAACACTTTGACAATCAAATTCCTACACCAAATTACCTCTCCTTTTTCCCATGGAGCTAGAAGCCTTCTCCAGACACCTATTGGCCATGTGCCCTTCTTGGTTGAATTTATAGCACCTAGGAGGTCCTCTGCCTTGGGATCTTCCTCTAGAGGGTGGTCTTCTACCCCTAAAGTTCCCTCTTGGATTGTAGCCCCCTCCTTGGTTGTAACTGCTCTCTCCTCTATTTTCTTCTTGGTTAGAGTCACCTTGGTATCCAAAACCATTTCCTCTACCTCTGAAAGGGCCTCTTTCCCCTCTTTGATGTTTCCCTTTACCTCTACCATTTGTTCCTACCTCCTCTTCAACTTCTCTTCCACCTTGAGTGCCAATTGAAAGCACTTTTGGACTATCTTCGGGGTGTGGAGATTCAAATATTCTTCAATTGTAAATCTCAACCCATTGAGATATCTTGCCACCTTCTCATCTTCACTCTCTTTCACCTTGGTTCTCACACACAACTTCATGAACTCTTCGGTATAGGAACTCACGTCCATCTCCTTTTGTTTCAAATTTTGTCTCCTCCTATGAAATTGGACATTGTAGTCCATTGGGACATAGTTTTCTTTCACCAAAGCCATCATCTTCTTCCATGTAGCCACTCTTCTCTTTTCCCCTTTCACCCTCTCATCTTGGATGAAATTCCACCAAGTTAGCGCAGCCCCTTTCATTTTGGATTGGGCCATCTTCACCCTCTGGTGCTCTGGTATGTCTTCACTTTCAAAAAAATTGTCCAAGGAGTCTATCCACTCCATCAATGTGTTAGGCTCCATCTTGCCTGCAAACACTGGAAGATCCATCTTCACATCCATTGTTCTTCTTTCCATGGACTTGAGGAAACTCATTAGGGGTCTCTAGACTGCAGGAACCTCTAGCTCTTCCTGCCTAGGGATCTCCTTTTCATCCCCTTCTTCTCCAGAGTCTCTCTCTCCCCTCTCCACTGTGTCCTTCAACTGGTCCATCTCATTTTTCAAGGCCTAATTCTCATTCCCGACTTCTCTTCTCTCTGCCATCTACTTCTTCACCAGGACATTCAACTCAACATTGGTCATTCTTGAAGGTACATCTTGAGATCCCTCTTCTTCTGACATCTTGTCTTCTCCTTCTATCCAAAGAACACTCCTATGCTCTGATACCACTTGATGTAGAGCCCTACCCACACACCTAAGGACATGCCCAAATAAGGTTAGACTTCTGACCCCTCAAATGATCACAAGGGTCCTGCAAGGAAGGACTCCACACCTTGGATGAATCTACTCACAAGTTCACTAGGCATGGGCCTACTCAAGATGAGTAAATGCCTCAATACCTACCCTACACCATCATATGACACCTTTCTCCTAAGGGATTAGGATTTGATTCATTTATGTCCATTATAAATTGGTCCAAGCATTGGTTTTGGGTTGAGGCTCCAGTTCCTTATACTTCCTTTAGAAACCTACCCCTTAGGCTTGTAACCCTATTTGGCGATAAAATGGACCTTAACTCCAAAGTGTTCCACAAGTTACCATTTCAAACACCCTTTTGGAAGTTGTAATTATCCACAAAATGGATTGATGAGGTCTGTAATTATAGGGTCTGATCCCTTTAGAGGCCAAGAGACCTAATAGGGGCAATTAGGCCTATTTTCCAAAGCAACTACCAAAAAATTAACTCAAACTAGAAAACCAACTCTATGGGCATGTGGGGGATGGTGAGTAACCTTCAATTCTAGGGTTACATGCCTGGAATCCACCACTATGACATTTTATGATGACTGTCCTAAATCTTGTCCTAGGTAGTCACATAGAGATGCCTACCTGATTTTGATCCTTTCTCCATACAACCAAGTTTCCCCTGAAACAAACCATGAAAACCCTAAAGTACATATGCCTATCCTAAATCCCACCAAAGGAAGATTCTTCTAGTGGACTAGAATGCAAGATAAGGCCATTTTTATCCAAAACCCTCTCCAAACCCTCAATTTCCAGGTTGTAGTCAGAAGAATGGAGGGTTCTCACTACTCCAGAACAATTAGGACCTTATAAAACCACCAAAACAAATCTAGTTCACCCCTCTATCTACTCCATGGATGGTGTTATTCAAATCAATCCATACAGGCACGTGCAACTCCTGCAAAACTTAGAATTTCTGGGTAAACTATAGTATTTAGTGTTTTATTGCTTCACAAACTCCAATCACAACAACAACAAACTTTAGAATCATGTCCAAAAGGCTTATAAAACTCTCCAATGGTTTCCAACCAAATTTAGAGTAGGTTGGAGCCGTTGAAAGGCTTCCCCCAACCGTATTTCAAAAAGTTGCCTTTTACAAAAGTTGCAATTTTGCAACTTTGTACAAAATGTTTTCATACTTGCTAAGTTTGGAATCCACACACATGGATCAACCAAACACTCCTAAAACATGTCTAAAACCTATCAAACACAAAAATAATCCATCTACTACCCCTATTGACCACATTATCCCAATTGGCTTATCAAAATGCCTAATTGATGACATGGGCTTACATGGTGGGGTTTATTGGGCACATGAAACACAAGACACACTAATACACTATCATGTTCCTAGTCTTCATCCTTAGATTCATGATTGGATTTTTGATGAGGTTCCCACTTGTGATCTTGCAATAGCATTCCAAGGGTGATATTAGGGGTTGAGACATTTTGATTATCAAGGTCTCTTCAACTCGTTGACTTAGGGCCTTTGTTTTAGTACTAATCCCTTTGTGTGTTTTTTGTTTTTGTTTTTGTTTTGGTGTGCCCTTGCACATGGTTGTATGAGGTAAGATCCTTGGTTGGGGGCTTGTTCCCTTACTAATGTCTTAACTCTTTGGAGGCTTACCATGCCCATCTCTCTTTCTCTATTCTACTTTACTATGAGTATGTGTATAGGCTCATACTCTCGCTAAAGTGGGGACTAAATGTAGCATTGTAAATTGCAGTCCTATGAGATTTCTTACTTAGTTGGTCCCTATTTTAGCATGTATGACCTTTTGCATCCATTCCCATTTATCCCATCTCAATTTTGACTTCTCCTTCCCATTTTGGAACTTAGGTTCCAACTCGGGACCACATTGGAGGGAGAAAAGAATCTAGGGTGCCTCACTCTTGGGAGTGGGTCGATCAAGGCACCCTGCTCCCCAATGTTTAGGCCCAAATTCAAACCACTTAATGATCAACTTGGTTAAGTGAGAATTCTTTTCTCGTGTTGACCTACTCTGAGTTTGGTGCCTCAGAATGCTGGGGAAAGGTATATAAGAAAGGTATCCTCCCTCATTTAAGGTTACACAAATGAATAGGAGAAAAGAATGAGGAAGCAATTCAATTCAGACACTCAAGGCATTCAAGCATTCATCCTTCAAGTATTCAATGCATTTTGCCCCACTAAATGCTTCATTGTGGCAACCTTAAACAACCTTCATGCAAGCATGTCTTTTATGATTTGCTTTTAGTTTTTTTTTAGGTGGATTCATCCTATTGCATCAATATTTGTGATCATCTTCAAATAACATTTGCATCATCAACGTATAAGACATCTCTATTCTCAGATCTATCCTCTACTACATATCAACACACTTTCCTTTTAAGTACATTTTAATTCAATTTCAAGGTTAATTCCTAAATCGAGGTTTGAATTATGCAAACCCCTTTCTACCTAAAATTTTACCTCTTTTTAGTGTGTAGGAATGGGTGACAGGCCCACAGAAATAGGTACACAACAAGCATGTGAAGATCTACAATCCACAATTTGTTGGAGCCGAAAGTGCTAGGAGCATGTCGAATAGAGAGCCTCAATCCTAGGAGTAGATCAATCTGGGCGCCTCACTCCCTCCATTTTTTTCTAAAATTCATTTTGTTAGTTAGTCTCAATTTATTTTGTTGGATCTTCTTTTGAAATTTGTCTGTCAGTTTGTTATTTTCTGGTGCACACAAAAAGTCATCTTTTCAACCCATCTTGCATCCTTCTTCCTAAATTGGAGAGTCACCTTTAAAGTACCCCCATGAGGGACCACTGAATTCAACTTGTTCCTAAGAACATCTTGGGCCAAGTGGAACATTCTCCCTCTCAGTGCAATTAAAGAGAAAATAGGCCTAAGCTTCCTAGTTTTCCCATACAAGCTACTAAACCTTATTTTCCCCCCGTTACAGGAGGAATACATGAGTGATTTTGAGGATTTGTCATGGGAATTAATGTGGTGACATGGTTGGGTGATGTGATTTGTTGGTAAAAGGGATTTGTAAACTGCAATTTTTGAGGTGTTGACTAGGCTGATACACATGAATGTGTGAAGGTTGGATGTTGTTTGGGACATGTGTAAGCTGGATAGATATGCATGATAGGTTGGTTGTGATGGAATGGTCTCATTAAAGAATGGAGGTTGATATGGTGGTGATAGTTACCCATTATGGTATTAGTTATTTACTATTACTTTGTTTAGTTAAAATACTTAACACATGAACATGCTCTGAATATGTTTATTTTGATCGAGAATCTAATGAATGAATGTGTTATTTTGAGGTAAAAATCTACGATGCGTATAAATGTTTTTGTAATAGCTGACTATTGTTGTGATATGCTAAATTGGATGTAGGAAATGATCAAGCCTCTGTAAGGGAGGAAGAGTATCACTCGAGAAGAACTTGGTTTGGTAATCTTAAATATTTGCCTTATTGAGCTATCATACACTCGCATCCTAGTTGGTCGAGTTAAATTAGTTGGGGATGGTGGTAAGTTTCCTTTTGTCAAATTGGCGATGTTTCATAATTTTATGGTTTGAATGTCCTTGATTGGAATGTTTGATTGAATCTCTATGATAGGTTTGAATCTTCATGTCATCATAACTATATATTAATTGATGAATATACATATACGATTAATGTATATATATTGACAAAGGAATATATAAATAAAATTATGTTATGGACTACACACACACAAATACATACATACATATGTATGTATGTACGTATATGTGTGTATATATGCATGTATATATGTATATATATACATGTATACATTTATATATGTATATACATGTATATGTATGGATTACACACACACATAGATACATACATACATATGTATGTATGTATGTATATGTGTGCATATACACATGTATACATGTACATGTACATATATACATGTGTATATACACACACACACATACATACATACATACATACATAAGTACATACATATAAATATATATATATATACATATATATACACATTTGTATATACATACATACATATATAGACACACAGACACACACACATACATAAATATATACAACAGGTTCATATATATACATACATATACATATATATAGATATACACATATGTACATAAATACATATATACATATATGTTAGGACCCGGAGGCAACTGAGAGGGGGGGGGGGGGGGGTGAATCAGTTATCTATTAATTTCAACCCAAATATAACTTAATCAAACTTGATACTTAATACTGGTAAACCAAACTTAATGTCGATAAACAGATTAATAGTTAATAACAATACCGATGAAACTTAATGCATGAAACAGAAAAAGAAACAACATCCACAACACATAACACAGAGATTTGTATGTGGAAACCCTAAAAGGGGAAAAACCACAATGGGAAACCTTACCCACAATCAGATGATACTCTGCATATAGTATGTGTATACAAATGGGGTCTGTACATGCAGAAAGGCCAGTTGTCTAGAGTTCACTGCTCAATCACAAGAATGAGAGTCTCACTAAATACAATTGGATGATTAAATCCAATGATAATGTACTGCTCAAAGTAGCATCTCCAATGCTAGATTCAGTACCGGTTAAGCTCTGATTATCTCCTTCAAACCTTCCTTGAATCTTCAAATGATGTCTGCATGACTAGTTTTGCTTATACTTGCATATACCGAATATCACAACCTTACCATACCATATTACACACCATTGCCTTAATCCCACAAATGAGATCTTACATATGTACCAAAACCTAAGACCAAATGTGTAGGTCGGCTCGCTAAGAATATTACAATAAAATAAATTACAACAAGTCAAGATGTGATGCATCATGTTGGCTCAACAATAATATTAATTAATTAAACCATCTCCATAACGTGTCGTGCTGATCTGGAATGGATAGCGCATGCCGGTCCATAACCTAGACCAATTTGTCAATAACAACAAATATGTCAACCCGATTAGACCAATAACCAAATCATCAAAACCAAGTGTCCAAACCATGTCTTCGACATAACCAAGTGATCTCCAGATGATAACAAGTCATCCTCACTGCCAGTGAATCAATATAACCTGTCGGTGAACCAAATACTGGTGACTGTGCATAAGTCACTGAACTTGTCGGTGAACATAACCAAAGATCTCCAGAAGGATAAGTGTTGATAAGTGTTGACATCAATGACAAAACCAATGCAACATATCCATAATACCAACAATCTCCCCCTTTGGCATTGATGGCAACACAAGATGGAAAAACCATCTAAGTGCCAAAGAAGAAATGCCAAAAACCAAAAACCAACAATCTCCAGAATAGATTAAAAATACCAGAAATCAAAATACAAATGCAAAGAGTATGAATCTCTCCCCCAATGAATAATCTCTCCCCAAAGGATAATGTTTTAATGTTTTTCTATAGATATCTCTCCCCCTTTGACATCGAATGCCAAAGCAATACAAATACTAGATACAACCAGTTCATAGAGCCAATTACAAATACTAACTACTCCCCCTGAGAAGTAGTTCTCCTCCATCAAAGCCAAAAAAAGATCTCTCTGTAAATTCTGTCAGTTTGATGCCAAGAATCAACTGTCTAAGTCTCTACCGGTGAGGGTATAACCCCAAGCTGTTCTCTAAGATATTCAAAAGTTTCCTTAGGAAAAGGCTTAGTAAAGATATCTGCAATATGCTCTTTAGTATTCACATAAAACAATCTCACTTCTTTTGCTTCAACATTCTCTTTCAGAAAATTGTATTTGATAGAAACATGTTTAGTTTTAGAGTGAAATACCAGATTCTTAGATATATCAATTGCTACTGAATTATCAAAATAGATGATTATAGGTTCTTTGCATTTTACCTTTATGTCCTTCAACATTTTCTTAATCGATAATACCTGAGTACAATTAGTTGCTGCTGCAACATATTCTGATTCTACTGTTGATAATGATGTACAACTCTGTTTCTTGCTCAACTATGAAATCAATCTGCTACCAAGAAAGAATGCCCCACCGGTGGTGCTCTTTCTGTCATCTACATCTCCTGCCCAATTAGCATTGGTGTATGCACATAAATCAAAATTTTCATCTTTAGGATACCATAAACCAAGATTTGTTGTGCCTTGTAAATACTGGAAAATCCTTTTCACTGTTGATTCATGATTTTCTCTAGGATTACTCTAAAATCTTGAAACAATACACACTGCATTCATTATATCAGGTCTTGTTTGTGTCAAATACAGTAAACCTCCAATCATAGATTTGTATCTTGTCAGATTAACAGGAGCTGAATCATCCTTCAAGTTGTTAAACTTCTGCAAAAAGAGAACTTGGCTCTGATACCAATTGTTAGGACCCGGAGGCAACTGAGAGGGCGGGGGGGGGGTGAATCAATTGTCTATTAATTTCAACCCAAATAAAACTTAATCAAACTTGGTACTTAATACCGGTAAACCAAACTCAATGCCAGTAAACAGATTAACAGTTAATAACAATATTGGTGAAACTTAATGCATGAAACAAAAAGAGAAATAACATCCACAACACATAACACAAAGATTTGTATGTGGAAACCCTGTAAGGGGAAAAACCATGGTGGGAAACCTTACCCACAATCAGATGATACTACTACAGATAGTATGTGTATACAAATGGGGACTGCACATGCAGAAAGGCCAGTTGCCTAGAGCTCTTTGCTCAATCAGAAGAATGGGAGTCTCATTGACTACAATTGGATGATTAAATCCAATGATAATGTACTGCTCAAAGTAGCATCTCCAATGCTAGATTCAGTACCGGTTAAGCTCTGATTATCTCCTTCAAACCTTCCTTGAATATTCAAATAATGTCTGCATGAGTAGCTCTTCTTATATTCACATATACCAAATATCACAACCTTACAATACCATATTACACACCATTGCCTTAATCTCACAAATGAGATCTTACATATGTACCAAAACCTAAGACCAAATGTTTAGGTCGGCTCACTAAGAATATTACAATAAAATCAATTACAACAAGTCAAGGTGTGATGCATCATGTCGGCTCAACAACAATATTAATTAATTAAACCATCTCCATAACGTGTCGTGCTGATCTAGAATAGATAGCGCATGCTGGTCCATAACCTAGACCAATTTGCCAGTAACAACAAATATGTCAACCCGATTAGACCAATAACCAAATCATCAAAACCAAGTGTCCAAACCATGTCTTCGACATAACCAAGTGATCTCTAGATGATAATAAGTCATCCTCAGTGCTGGTGAACCAAATATTGGTGACTGTGCATAAGTCACTGAACTTGCCGATGAACATAACCAAAATCTCCAGAAGGATTAGTGTTGATAAGTGTTGACATCAATGACAAAACCAATGCAACATATCCATAATACCAATAATATATGCACACACACACACACATATATATATACACATACATACATACATACATACATACATACATATTATATGTATGTATGTATACACACACACATATACATATACATATACATATATATGCATGTATATGTACATATATACATGTATATATGTACATGTATTTATATATGTATATATATATATGTATATATGTGCATGTATATATGTACATGTATATACATGTACATATATATACATGTATATATGTACATGTATATATATGTATATATGTATATGTATGTATGTATGTGCATATATGTGTGTGTGTGTACATATACATACATATTATATACATATATATGTGTGTATATATGTTTGTATATGTATACACACACACACATATGTATATACATATATGTATATAATATGTATGTATATGTACACACACACACATATGCACATACATACATACATACATAAATATATATAATTAATTTGATTATGAAATCTATTGATTAATTTTTGGACTATAATAATATATATATCTACATATTATTGTTGTTGACAAAGCGACTACCACAGTGGAGGAAAAGTTGAATGGTCAATGCATTGACCAAGCCATTGACCTCTATGCTATGTGCACCCTACTCCATAGGAAGGGGAGGGTGGCAACCAATCCAAGTGAAACCCACCACCCTTAACAAGTACATGGGGGAAGTATTACTACCCTGGGGGAGACGCTAATGTCGTGGGAGAAATGTAATACCATGCACACCCTATCCACTTGGATATGGGTTACTCCCTATCGACCATGTGGATTTTGACTAGGTCAATCCACTTTGCTAGGCATAGCAAGTGGAAAATTGGATATGCTAAATATATTAATAGTAATTTTATTTTAATGAGAGATATAAATCAATTTGTTTAAGTAAATGATAAAGATAACTAATCATATATGACTTAGTAAATTATGTGATTCATAGTAGAATTAAGTTGGACTGTATATGTGTGAACTTTATAGTTAGAAGAGAAGCCACATAGTCTTAGTGGTGGAATTAGTAGAGATAGTAGTGGCAAATTTGAGAGCTTAACCATAGCATTAAGTCTCTCAAAATTCGTGTATATATAGAGGAGCTCTCTTCCTTCTTGAAACATATTTTACTTTGGAATTTTCTCAATGCTTATTTGTTATTCTTCATTTGTGAGAGGAAGAGGATAGTTCAAGTTTTGTGTGAGGAAGTAGGAAAGGTGTTATTATGAGAGCTTGTGAGAGTTTATGTTTGTGGATAAGTTGTGAAGTCAATGTGATTGTGATTAGGAATCAGTATCTGCGTAGAAGCTATAATCCAGGCATGAGGATTCTATCTTTTATTTTATATTAAAATATGTTATTTTAGAGTAAGATGATGTAGAAGATTAAGTGATTCAATAAACACTTTAACTTCCATAGCCATTTTGTCCAACCAATCCATAATGTTTTGTTTGTAGATTTTGAACTCAGATCAAGTATGTTTTAGACAAAGATGATGAAGTGCATGATGTGTACTTGATGCTTGGTTCTGATTGATTGTTTTGGTTTTTTTCTAGCAAGAAGATATTTAACAAGTAAATAATACACAATGGTTGCTTGAATTTGAACTTCATATTATGACAAGAGGCCTAAATGAGCCCTAAAAGTGGTGTTCCAATTGTATATCACAATTCAAGACTCTTTGAAGCAAACACACCCTAGATACTCGAGTGGGTCAATTACTTGACCAGTGCAAATAAAAAAAATACTACCAAGAAGTGGATACAAAAGATCCAGGCCTACAAAAGATTTCCCTTCACTCTCTCTCTCAGGGAGGCAATGAATAAGCTAAAGCCCTAAGATTCCTATCTAACTTAGAGGAGTGCATGTTGAGTAACTTCAGGGGAAAATTTACACCCCTTGCACTAGTCAAATAACGTTGAAGACTCATAGGCTACTAAAAATAGTGGTTCATAGTGGAGGTTTGAACTCTTAAGAACACTAATCTGTCTATAAGTGTGGGAACTATGTGCAAGTGAAGGTCCCTTGACCTTGGTTCCTGAATCACCAAGGGCCCCAAGGATGCACCAAGCATGATGATGATTGGACTAAGCTATAAATTTTTATCTCACCCCTTTATGTAGCCCATTGGAGATATGTTCTTCGAGTCAAAGTAATGGATGATGAGGTCCCAAAGAAATCCCATCTACTAATATAAAAATATGGGAAGTTGCATATGATTCTCTTACACCTAGACTCATATGACAATGCAAGGGGAGAGGATACATGTATATACAATTTCAATATAACACAACAAGTTGTGCAAGTGCACCAGACACAAAAAATAGTTCTTTTTCAACACCAAATCAAAATATTGTCTAATCTAGAAATCAAAGTTAGAAAAGAAACATTAACCTTGCAAAACCACAAGTTATAAGTTCCAATGAATCCCCTTTTCCCACATTTTTGGTCCTATAAGAAGAGTATTAGTTGAGGAGTCTTTGTCAAACATGAAACAAGCTACATAGACTGATTAGTAGAAGATTCAACATGAAAAATAGTTAGTAGAAAATAAAATACAAAAATTTAACAAATTGAAATAAAATCCTAAGAGTAATCAACAAAAGTGTAAATGTACCTTGCAAAAGCGCAAATTTGGTGAACAAATGTGTAGAGATATTGAAAAAAAGCATGAAGATATTGTACAAAAGTGCAAAGATAGAACAAAAGCACAAAGATAACAAAAGCACAATTCTAAAACAAAATTACAATTCTAGAACCAAAGCTCAATTTTGGAACAAAAGCACAAAAATATTCAATGAAAGAGTGGAATATAAGCTACGAATGTGCAAATTTAGTAAAAAAAAGCACCACAGTTGTGAACAAAAGCACAAATCCATGAATAGAACCTAGAAATATTATGCAAAAACTCACAAAAAAGATCAAATTTGGGGCGTGGGCCCCACTAGGTGTTCCAAAATGTATGACTAGGAAATTCAAAAGACTATGATTCAATACCAAGCCTAACCACAAAAGGCCTAAAAAACACAAAAAAATCCAATCATAATAATGAAGAATAGAAATAAATGCAATTCAAATAAAAATAATTATACCTTAATTATGAAAACATTCATTTGGCTTCCATTGCTCTTCTCACTTTCTATACTTAGTAGCATTATTGCTCTCAGAAAGTGTAGCACTATTATCATAGTGTGGGTGCAAGAAAGCTTGAAGATTTTAGTTCATCTATAAAATTGCTAGCCTGATAATTATTGATTAGCCAGGGTTTGATTTGATGAAAGAAGATTGATTTTATATATATTTTGATATCAATCAATGATGGAGATCTGATGAGAAGGCTCAATGATCAATGGTTGAGATTCATTGAGAGGAATTGATTGGGAGTTAATTGACTCTGTGATGGAGATTGATTTATCAGTTAAGTGATTTGATTGATTTGTTAAGTGAATTGATGGATTTGTTAAGAGAATTGATTGATTGAAAAATTTGGAGTGTCTATTAAGAGGTGGACTTAATTCATATTTAAATTATTAAAATTATTTAAACATGTGAAAAAGAGGAATTAAATAAATAAAATAATACTTATTTATTTTAGGAGAAATCAAGAAAAGTGAATAATTAAATAAATTATTTAATTATAAGAAACATTTTTTATATTAAATATCGAGAGATCAAAATACAAAGTATATCAACAGTATACCAGTATCATCAAGTCAAATGACCCATCACTAGTACATTTGGAGCTAATTTCCGACAGCCGATTGTCGGAATTGCGACTAATTTTCGTCGGAGTACCGACAAAAGTAGTCGTTGAAAACTCGTCGTCGGACTTTTCGATGATGCCTCTGACCGTCGGAAATACGACAATCCCATGGACTCTGCTAACGGTGGGCATGATTGCTCTTCCGGTCAAAAAAGTCGTCAGACATGCAGCATCCCCGTCGGATGCTTCTATAAAATTCGTCGGAAAGTCGATGAAAGTTTGGAACTTTGCACTGACGGTGATGTTGTTTGTCCAACGCTTGTGTTGTCGGTCCATTAATATGCATCAACGATCGTCTGACTACAAAGTGTCATCACATGTACAACATCCTCATCAGATGTTTGTGTAGTTTGAGTTGGAAGTGCGATGACTCCAGAACCTTTGCACTGACGAGAACGTTGTATGTCTGATGATTTCATCGTCGGTGGAAAGCTTGGTATCCGTCGTAATTCTGACGATAATAATATTTTTATCAAAATAAAATATTATTATCCAGTCATTGATATGTACAGTGAATGATATTCTATCCCCACCACCTACCAATAGGGGGCATAGGTTTGAGGCTAATATGAGGTGCACTGGTTTCAAGCTAATATGATCATCAGGTGCACCATGGTTGACATGGTCCAACTCCTAAGACGATTGTATGAACCACTGAGTACTAGTAAACCTATTAAAAATGGTGTTGATAGGGAATTAGCTAACCCAAATATAAGAGCCTTTAAAGCCAATCAGGGAGATGAAATGAATTTATCTACCTTATCTAAGTTAGTTGTTCTTGGGAGCTATCACATGCCATACACGATGCATCCATGCCATACACGATACATACATGACACAAGTAATGGAACAATATAGTGCAACATCAATAGAGAAGGATGATACCAAGTCATGAATCCACATAGGGTCACTACTTTAAAACTACATAAGGCATTAGATTCTAGAGTGCAGTGGAGGAAGTGTCATCGTATGTCTCTTCACACAAGTCCCAATGCTCCATGTGCGGGCTTTCCTTTCATTGTATGTGCTCATGGGGATGCACCATATGGAACCAAGCATTCTCTCATACAGACAAGAACAACAATCACACAATCCCTATACTACATAAGTGAGTATGTCTCTTTGCACAAGTCCCAATGCTCCATGTGCAGGCATGCCTTTCATCATATGTTCTACATGGGGACGGACCATATGGAACCAAGAATTCTCTCATGTGAACGAGAAAAATGATCACATAATCCTTGTGTGAGTGCGCATGCCTCTTCGTACAAGTCCCAACACTCCATGTGTGAGCATTCCTTCCCAAAACACCCTTGGTGTTGTGATAGCCCTCAAGGCGTCCTCAAGGAACCAATTTTCTTGTTATTTGTTTTAACCCAAGTCTATTGTTATGTTATCACTTGATTACAAAACTCCCCAAACATGAATGCCAAGCATATCGGGTACACTAATGGACAAGGGACAGGAGTGGGAGCCACTCCCTAGTCTCACTCTAGGACCAAGCTCATGCCATATCTAAATGAAAGACATCTCAAATACATCGTCGGTGGAAAGCTACAAAATGCCATTTTCATACATAAGCAAGACACACTCAATTGGGCACAATCACCAAGAGAACGGTAAAAAGTGTGTTTGAGATCATTGTCCTAATTGTGGTGTGGTCACCAAGAGATCATCGTAAATTTGTCAACCTTTCCTTCATTTAAACCAAGTAAACCTTTATGTATATGTATATGCATATGTATATAATTTTATGTATTCATTAAAGATTTTCATTTAAATTTGAGCATTTTGTGGATGGTATAATCAAGAAACATATCATCACCCTCACCAATTATGCTCAATTGATTTAAGTACAACCATTTGAATGTTAATAATTTTTAAATTAAGGGAGTACTTTTCAATATAGAATTGTTGAATTACTGATTATATATATATATATATATATATATATATATATATAGAGTATAAGCCTTTTATGGATGGTATAATTAAGAAACATGCCATCACCTACACCAATTATGCTTGATTGATTGAACTACAACCCTTTGGTTGTTAATAATATTTAAAGGAATGAATTACTTCTCAAAATAAAATTGTGGGATTATTGAAATAGTATATATAATAGTAAGTTTTCTATATTCATAAAAGATTTTCATTTAATTTTGAGTCTTTTGTGGATGGTATAATCAAGAAACATACCATCACCCTCACCAATTATGCTCAACCAATTGAGATACAACCCTTTGGTTGTAAGTATTTTTTAAAATAAAGAAGGACTTATCAAAATAGAATTGTTGAACTAAATGAATTAGTATACATGGCAATACATTTTGTATATTTATAATAAAATTTCTTTTTGTTTCAAGATTTGTATATTCGAACAAGATTCATACATAAGCAAGAAATACTCAACTGAGCACAATCACCAAGAGAATGGTAAAAAGTGTGTTTGAGATCATTGTCCTAATTGTGGTGTGGTCACCAAGAGATCACCGTAAATTTGTCAATGCAACTTTTGTTGCAAAGTTGTAAAAAGTGTGTTAGTTTTGTTTCAATGTTAGTTAATACTCAAATATCGGTTATGGACATTGGAGGATTGATGAGACACATAAATATCCTTGTTTCATCGACCATAGGATCAGTTGTTGGAGGTATCGAAGGAAAAGTCAATAAAATTTAGAGATTTTCTACAGTTTTCACTGTTTTTCACAACGTTACAATCTATTTTCCATCATTTTTTTTGTTGTGAAATTATTTTTGTTGGTATTCTAAACCTATTGGGAATGAGAGAAAAATGAATCTGTGAAATTTTGTCTTTGGTTTGATAGAATTTCATTTTTATTTGAGCAAGTTATCATAGTTTTTCTAAAAACTGTCATAAACCCTTGTTAGGGTATCCAGTCATAAAAATAACTGTATAAATCATATCCCCACTAGTGAAAAGTCACCCCAATGGGTGGGAACATGTATATTGGTATTATATTTCATGTTTTCATGTTTTTTAAGGTCTCCAAGATTTATTGGCATGTGCAAATGGTGATTGTTGGTATGATATTGGTCATGTATCAGACCTAGTGCAACATCGAGGGCAGATTTGAAGTTGTAAGTGCAAGATAGACCCCCTTGGTGTTTGGAAGAAGGTAGTGAGGGTGTAGAGGGTTATTGCAGACCCTTTACAATCTATTATGGCCCTTGGGTAGGGAAAATCATCAAGAACTTTATGACTGTCCCTAGATAGTGTGTGGCTATCCTAGTGAACAAATGAAGACTGAGATTTGGGGAGTATGATGAAATGAATAATCTTATTATGTGGTGGAAATATGAGATAAGGTTGTAGTGATCCTTATCAATTAATATCAAGTGAGAACTTTGGGATTACAAATTTGATTTTGTGGCATTCTCTCATGTTCTCAAAACAATATAATCAACATGTCCAAGGTGATATCCAAGGTCCAAGGGATTTCCAAACCTATGTGCGAGGGCTCAAACTTGTAGAGGTTTAGGATGGAGACTAGTAAGTATGCCCTAGTGAGTTGTTTTGTATGTTGAGTTTTCCATTGTGACTTACCCCCTACCTCTGCATCTTGCTATCATGGTTATGCTAGTTTGAAGAGCAACCCACATTTCAAGCATTCAAGAAAACATCAAGAAACAATTGAGAAATCTACGATCTTTGCTATGGTATTAATTTTTATCACTTGATTTTATGCATATGTCTTAGGCTTTATTGGATGAGTGTTAATGTGAATTTGGATCTTGCATTGCACATTTTTCCACTTTATTTAGATTCACATCTTCATCCTTCACAAGTATGAAGACAAGTATGATTAATTGTACCTAGCTTTGAAATCAGTTTTCAATGGTATAATTTTAACACTAACAACCATGAGATTATTAGTCCTTAACAACAAATTTTTCCCCCTTTTACATGCACTTAGGGACCCTCATTGTTCCTTTATGGGTATGTCATATTTTATGACTATCACGGATCTAGGGTTTCAAGAAATGAAAGAAAACCCTTTCTAAACTTTGTAATACACTAATACCCAAAAATTCTACCCCAAGCATGTTCAATATCTTCATAACCTTATCTTGCTTTTCATCTAGTCTTTAAGGTCTTGAACTGCATATATGTTAGAGCATCTTTAAAGTCTTGAAATTAATTGCATATTTGGCTAAATTCATACGTGTTCTTATGAGTCTTAATCCCCATCTAGTTTTTACACTACATATCTGGAGGAGCTAGTCCTTAAGGTCTTGAACTTAACTGCATCCTTCACCTCAAATTTAAAGTCACATTCAGTGTTTTCTGATACAATGCATGCTTTATAAATGTCTCACATGTGCTATCTCTAAAAGCTGAAACATGATTATTTGTTGATTTTCTGATAAAACAACTATTTGGCTATATTGATGTGTGTTTTTATTAGACTTTCTCCCCATCTGTTGCACACTACATATCTAGATAAACTAGATTTTAAGGCCTTGGCTTAACCACTCCCCTTAAAATTAGAGTCATATTTACAGTGGCTTGTAAAAGTAAAACAAGACTTCTAATTTATGAGTGCCAAACTGAGGTTTACCTAATCCGTAGCTTAACTATTTTATACAATTATATATTGTTGTATAATTTATTGTCCACTTTTAGACTAGTTAATTCAAAATAAAATGTTGGTGCCAAAGTCACTGCTTATAGGTTCCCACTTCCCAATGTTGCCACTTTGAAATCCTAAGAAGGAGAATAGGTGTGCTCCCAAATTACAATTTTATGTTCCTATTAATCTCTCTTCAAGAAAGAATCTACTCAGTTCATTAACATCTCCTTGCTAGTAATGTTAGTTCTCCAATCACTAAATTTTGAGTAGGAAAGCTTAGGGAGAAGGCTGTTGAAGCCATACATTAATGAATTGAACTCTCAAGGAGGGGGATGAAATGAAATGTAGCACCACCATGAGTGCCAGTGGTTTTTTGATGTACATACTCCATTCCCAGTAGTATGGTTAATAACTTTTTCTACCTTCATTCTTGAGTAAGATTTGATGCATAAAATCATTCTTGTTGATGCTTTTTGATGTGGGTATGCAGGTAGATGGAAGACAATCACTAATAACAGGTATCAAAGTTGAATTAAATCCAACCCTACTGACATGAAAAAGTTTAAAGTTGTGAGAGGGGAATTTAAACTAGTAGTAATGGCTCTATAGTCACATGATATGCAAAATATTTCTGCTCTCTCATCCTTGCATGTTGATATCTATTTCTAGCAAACCCCTTGGCACAAGGCCTAATTTGATACACGAGTTTTATACTCCAAAGCTACAGTCAAGTGGAAATTCCTTTTCAACCCCCATAAAACTTGTTTAAAAGCATCTAAGAATGAAATGGTCTCTAACTCTTAATACACTGTCTATATAATATATACTCACCCAAAATCTGAATATTACAAAAAGACCAAAGCAAATCTAACCTAGTTCCAAATGAACCTAAACAATGAGGACCCCTCCAAAGAAATAGTAGCATACAAACACTAGTAAAAATATTTCTTAGAAATACAGTAAAAAAAACAACAGATGCCCTCTCATACAGTTCATATTCATTTCCTTAAGATTAAACAAACTTTTGTTCAAATAAGGAAGTAGTTGTGGTATCATAGTAAAGGCATACAATAAAGAATACATGTGTAGTATCTGAAAGTAACTTCAACATGCTTCCCCAAGCTTGAAATACAAATTCATAGAACTACACAACTATTACATAAGTTTTCTCTTTCTGGCTTTTCAACTTTCAAATATTTGAACGTAATAACTTATGCTTTTGACGTTTTGTAGGAAACATACAGGTTGTGATTTTCACATTGCCATACTAGACTACAATGAAACTACACTACTTTGAAAGGTTACTTCTATGGATTTACTACTAAAACCAATATGTGTACATTGTGATTACCAACACTTCATATTCTCCAAAGCAAAAGAACATGTATATTGGTATTATCTTTCATGTTTTCATGCTTTGTAGGTCTCCAAGATTCATTGGCACGTGCAAATGGTGACTGTTGGTATGATATTGGTCATGTATCAGATCTAGTGCAACATCGAGGGCATATTTGAAGTTGTAAGTGAAAGATAGACCCCCTTGGTGTTTGGAGGAAGGTAGTGAGGGGTGCAGAGGGTTAGTGCAGACCCTTTACAACCTATTGTGGCCCTTGGGTAGGGCAAATCATCAAGAACTTTATGACTATCCCTAGATAGTATGTGTTTGTCCTAGTGAACAAATGAAGACTGAGTTTTTGGGAGTATGATGAAATGAATAATCTTATTATGTGGTGGACATCTCAGATAGGGTTGTAGTGATCCTTGGAAACTTTTAAAGGTTTTTGGAGGCCCTAATAAGTGGAAACAAATCATATTTTGCCAATTGTCCTAAGTGATTTGGCTGTCACAATCATTGTTGTCAATCATCTATCAATTCTCCCAACACTATTATACAGCCTTCATGCATTGCCATACATTCTCAAAATAATGTTACACAACCTTCACTAGAATTTTTCACTTGAGAAGGTCTCTCATCGATGAATTTAGGGATTCCTGGACTATTAATGTTTAACAATTTTTTGATAGTTTTTGAAAGCAATTCCTACAATCCTTTGTGTAGAAACAACAATGTTCTATATGTTCATGCATCAATGAGAGAGGTTTAGGATTTTTATTTAGCAACATGATTGATAGAGATACCAAGAATGAAATTGCAAGGAAGATCTAATATTTATGAATGAAATTGCAAATCAATCTAAGTTACATGTTTGATATCTTACTTATATCATGGTAACATAAAATGTATATATGCACTCAACATACCTCTTTGCTTGTTTATTTGAGAATGTTGCTAGGAATTAATAGGTGAATGATACATTGATCTACACATGAATCACTTGTACTTTCTTGATACTTTCATCCCTTGGTCAAGGCCGCATACCCCCTTACACTTGAATATTGTTTCCACCCTCATGATTACTTGAAGTCCATTCTCAAATCACAGTAAATGACAATAGTTAGTACAAAATAGTGACCATAGCCAAGGAAGCCCAAATTTACTCATACTCAACATAACAAGAAATATCTAAATCATCTGGACCATTATTCATAACATAACCTCTTTTTCAATCATGTAAGACCAAAATTACAAGGATCACACTTCTTTGAAGGAGCCATTGTTCAGAGCCACCAAACTATCAACAAGAGTAGAAGCTATTAGGCTCATACAATATTAGGACATATAAAGAGTTGAATCAGAAGCGAGATCATGAAGCATACAATAGAGAGGTATTCATGGAATAGACATCTGAAAACATCTCATTCATGAAGTAACAAATGCTAAAGAAAATGACAAGTAATAAAAAAACTTACAAGGATGAGGCATACTCATAACTTTTGCAATCCTGCCTTGGATATCAACACTAGAAGCAACTCATATTGTTCGTGTACATACAAGACAACATGGGAGCTCATTATACCCAACAACTTGTGGTGTTGTTGTTCGTGTTGGCTCTGTTGGACCCTGCAATTAAGATTCAATATACATTATTCAATAAGATTAACTATGCAACATAATGAAATATTGAAAAGTGTGTTATCTTGTTGAGCTTCGCTTGGTTTCGAGAATAGTTTAATATTCTCTACTTAACAGGGCCAACCATGTGAAGGTGGAAGCTCATTTGTCCCCTCCCCCCCCTAACATCACTCTAAATTCCTCGTTAACATCTTATAACATTCATTCATTCTTTCTACCATTAGTAAAATATAGCATTCATTCATTAATATCACATAACATTCATTAACACATGACATTGATTAACATTAATTAACACATAACATTCATTAATATTAATTAACACATATCATCCATAACCATTAATTAGCACATAATTACATTCACTAACACATAAAAATCAGTCATTATCAAATAAGTTAGATTACAATCATTTCTTTTTTTCTTTTTTCTTTGAAGCTATTGAAAGACTAAGTGGAACATCAATTTCTTCATCATTTCCCCCCTTTGCAGATATTTTGCCAACTGCTCGTGATCTCGATGTATGCCTAGTCCTATACTGAGGATGAGGATCCTGAAGTGAAGGGGGGTCCTCTGCAATAACAAAGAAATGGGTTAAATTCAAAAAAAAATCATTAATTTAGAGAACATAACTGTTGTGCTCTTTACTTGATGGGGCCACATCATTTTGTCTAGCCTCAACTTCAACATGCTGAACACCCTCTAGATCATTTGGAGTTAAAATACTAAAGGTTACATTAATGTTGAACACCAATTGCAATTATATTTGTTTAAAGGAACAACAGTGGTCCTCTTTACCTGAGTGGGGAACATCACATTCCTGATGTTGTGTACCCAGATCATGCTCCACTTGGTCACCACCGACTACATGCTCTAAAATATTAACAAAAAAAGTTTCATTAATTACTACTCTAGTTAAAAATTAAGATGTTTAATTGTATTAATAGCTAAATAAATAAATTTGAATAGAAAATGAATACCTCCACTACTGGGATGCACATCCAGACCTTCATGTGTACGTGGTGTTTCACGATTAGCAGGTTGCATTCCAATGTCATGCACATTGTTATCATTGCTTGCTTATTTAAAATGAATATAGTCACTTTATGTTGGAACTCAACATCAATTTGAAATAATTTCCATTCAGCATATTTACCTGTGTGACGGATGCACTCGAATGTTGTGTATGCCCACTTAATTCTCGTAGTCGATCAGCCACGACTTAATAGCCTTGCTGGTAGGAAATTCTCTTGTCATCTTCTGTGGGTGCTCTATTGAATTCAGAGCCTTGCATTTTTGCTTAGTACCATGAATTTTACTTGCTTGTTTGATAATAAAAAAAATCGTTTGCAATTTATTAATATTTTGATGCAATATTTCATTTTCATGAGATACTTACAATTTGTGCAGCAAGTTTCATATAACCACTAGAGCCGAGTTTGTGTTGCCCGTGCTTTTCTTGTCTTGCCTTGACATGTCACTCAGTCTATAAAAAGTTTGAAATATGTTAGATTATATAAATATAAAGAGTAATTAATTAGTACATAATTACATTCTTAATAGTTGTAGACACCCAAAATTGTCCAGCCTAATTAAATAAATACTTTATTTATTTAATTATCTAAGCTTAATTCTTCTATTAATTAAATAAATCTTTATTTATTTAAGTAATTCATTTATCCTCTTCTAGCCTTATTTCTCATTTAAATAAATACATTTATTTATTTAAATTATCCTTTTCCTAAATTAAATAAATATCTTATTTATTTAATTAATCCCACTTCCTCTATTAATTAAATAAATCTTTATTTATTTAATTAATTCATTAACCTTTTCTACCAATGACACATGTCATTCATCTCTTAATTCCTACACTACCTACCCCTCTTCTTATTTTATTATTTCTTTTACCTACCCTCTAATCATAGTCGACCTCCTTTTACACCTCTCAATCTTATCTCTCCATTTCTTATTGTGTCTTCTATATAAGGAGATGATTTCTTCATTATCAAACCCTAATGAATCATCTTTTATGCAATTGACTACACTACAATCCTACTTGCAACCACATTCCGTTCTTTGTTGAGCTCTTGTGCACATAAATCTGAAAGCAAATATATCAAGCAAGATCAATGGAGATAGGAAGAATGGAGATCCAAATCCTATTGGACATGTGATGGTATAATCTTTGTGATTTCGTTTGATTTGCATTGTCTTAGGTAATCTTCATATGTTATGATGGATCTTTGTTGTTGTTAGGCTAGGGTTTTGTGGTTGAATTCATTTAGCCTTTCAATATCCTTATTATTGTTATCCATTTTCACCATATACATTTTGGCACGCCCGGTGGGACTCTTGTCCCTTTTGCATTTAACATCCTTGTTGCAGATTTTGTGTTTTGAAGTTGCAGATCTGACATTTTCGGCAGCATTTTGATATTCCCGCGTCTGCGCACCTTCGGATCGTGTCTCTGATTTTCTGGCGCATCTGCGACATCTGGAATCACATCTGTGTTATTACCAGTATTTTATTTTGCAGGTTCTGGGAAAGCACGTTTGTGTTATTAAGTCGCGTCTGCGGTGTTTTTAGCCGCGTCTGTGTCCAGAAGTCACGTCTGCGTTCTGTAGCCGCGTCTATGTCTCACAGATCCATGTCTGCATCTTGAAGTCGCGTCTGTGTCGAGGGTAAATGCGTCTGTGTTCACCGATTTCAAGTTTTGGGTTTATTGATTCAGTTTTGGATTTTGCATTTAGGGTTTCAGATCTGGTTTATTCTGAGCTAACATTTTCAGATCTAGCTAACGAAATTGGTGCAGCTTGTCTTGAAAGCAAAATCGTTTGGTTGAAGGCCCCTATTTTCACAAAGTCTTTTGGGTTTAAAATTTACCTAACTTGTGTGCTTGCAGGAAGGGGTGATTATTTGAAACAATCCAAACTACTAATAAATCTTTGTTGCAAGTCCTTGGCAAGGGTTTTTGGGATTTTTATTGTGTGCCTTGTTTTCATAGACTAGCAAACACTTCAATTGGTGCACTAAAATTGAATCATTGTCTTTTGTGTCTTGAGCAATAGGCTCTTTTTGTTTAATCTTTAGAGGGCCTGTCTTCCCGTGTGGTCATTAGGACTACTAGTGAGAAGAGAACGACCCAAGTGGTAGTAAGGAAAACCCACCTCTTTCGAACCACTATAAACAACTGTATTCATGGTGAAAACTATGGATAACGTGTGCTGATTAGTTCATACCGACACTATGTCTGCCCATAAACCCGTTTGATCAAATTTATTTGATTAGTTGTAGGGCATAACCCCTACCGGCTAGGAGCCTCTGTATTTACAGAGCTGAAAGTGCCGCATGTATGGCCACACGAGTGGATGCCCTTACTAGCACCTTTTTGTTTTAGAAGCCCAAATCCTTCTAGTTGTTGGGGCAGGAGGTCGGACCTCTGGTAGCGGCCCACACACATACGGTTCTTAGTAGAGATACAAAGTTCGCCACGGGGAGTTTTCGTGGGGACTGATGCTTGGCTGACCCGAGAAGTGAGTGCCGAGGGTGGAGCCAGTGAGGTCAAGCATCTAAGTATCTGCTCTGAATAGCGTAGCCTAGGGGGTAAAACCCCATGTGGGATCAACAACTATTGTCTTGGCTAGCCATAAGAATTGTGCTTGACTTATTTTAAACATTCAAAACATTCAAGACCAAACAACAAAACATTGTGTCTTTTGTGTCTTCAAGTGTATGCAAAACATTTTTTTTACATCAAACAACACACTTTTCTTGGAGTCATTTTGAGTCTAGACACTTGCAAACATTGGGTCTTTATCAACACTGTGTCCTCTTGTCATGAAAAATAGTCAAACAGTCAGATTTGGTCACAACAAAATGACTTCACAGATTGGAAAAAATTGCACAAATTTTGCAGAAACGCGTCGATGTCTGACATAATAGCGTCTGTGTTGTATAACCGCATCTGTGAAGGGCAGGATCACGTCTGTGTTTACAGAATCAACATTGCAATTTGCACAAAATCTTAGAATCGTGTCTCTGTTGAATAGAGCTACGTCTGTGTCAGGAAACCGCATCTGTGAAGTATACAGGTGCGTCCGTGTTCAGAATTAAAAAAACTTTTACAGTCCAGCAAACAACCATAGTCAGTTTCGGAATTCTTGAGCTTCCTAGGTCATTTCTCTAGGGTTTCATTTAGCAGTCAACCTGTCCTTGGGTCTCACAAAGTCCATCATTGCTTCACATCTCACTGTACATTCACAATTGTCTAAACTTGAGTCAAAAGGTCACTTGCTTGTCTTCATCATACTTTATCAGCATACTACATACAACAACACTTTGCTAAGTGGTCCCTCATCAAGGTTTCTTACCTTTGGGTCTCATTTGGTCTTACTTAGAGTCAAGGTCAACTTACCTCATCAAGAGAAACTATCCTCTCTTTGGAAGCTACACCTACTCTACTACATACATACTTGGTCTTACACTTTGGACATTGCAAGTACACCTCCGATTCATTTACATTCCATCCAACTCTTGGTCTTCCATACTTTTTCCATTTTCATCTAGTCTCACACATCTTGGTCAATACCTAGTTCATGGTTGAAACCCATCTTCAAAAATCTAGGAGAGAAACCAAAGAGGCTCAAGAGTCCGCAAACATGAGTTCTTATGAGTATGACAATTATATCTTTTTCAATTCCGATCATACTACATTACCTGACATGGATGCCTATAGAAATATTCCAAATGTTGAGAACATGGATACTACAAACAACAATGCTACACATAATGACAATATGGACAACTTTTCCGTACATTCAGCAGATGTGGAAGAATCCATTATGAATCTCCATTTCAATCGATTGGTTGAGGAAATAATGAGGAGGGATAGACAATACTTCTTACAAATGATGGCACAAAGTGGAGCCAAGATACCTCATGATTTTGACATGTCTCAAATAATGGAAAATTGTCCTTTGCAACAAACTCACTCCAACATGGATCAAAGAAGGCCTAATAGTGGAGGCACTAGAGGACCACATATGGTACCTGAATCACCATCATCTTTGTTTCAAAAACCAGAGGTCCCACATACACATGGTCAAGCATATGATACTCACCTTCACAGACCATTATGGAAATCTTATGCAGACAGATATGCTCAATCACATACTTATGCTAAAGATCAACCACCAAAGCAATTGGATATTCAAAGGCATGCTCAAAATTTGGACACAAGGAAACCCCGTGTCAAATTTGGGGGCAACACATTAGAACATGACATGCCTGTAGAGTATGGTATACATGGACAAAATAGATATGGCGTTCCTCAATATGAATCTATACCAAGTGGTCCATATGCACAACATCATTACAGACCTCCTCCATATGAACATGTGTATGATCAATATCATCCATATATGCAACATGCTTCTCCTCTAATTGGTGCTTCAAGCATGGGGTATGGTCCAAGAAGTCGATCTCCACCTAAGAGCAATTTGAAGCAACAAATCAGCGACTTACAAAAGAAAATGGAGGACATAAATACACCAAAGCCAACATACACAATGAGAGACATATGTCCTTATCCATTTGACAAAAGCATTCCAATGCCTCCTTTTCCTACACACTTTGTGACGCCTAAGTTTGATAAATATAGAGGAAAAGGAGATCCTAAGGCACACATAAGACAGTTTTTCACAGCTTGCATTGAGGTAGCAGCAGAAGAGACATATTTGATGAGATTATTCCCACAAAGCCTAGGTGATCAAGCTATGGAATGGTTCTCCCAACTTCCACCTGGCATTAAGTCATGGGGTGACCTAGCAGAGGCATTTATTCAACATTTCTCCTACAACATAGAGACATACATATCAGTCACTACTTTGTGCAATACTAAGCAAAAGGATGGGGAGTCTTTTGCATCATTTTTACAAAGATGGAGAAATCTAGCCAGCAGATGCTCTTGTGAAATTCCACAAAAACAAATGGTAGAAATGTTCACCCAGAATGTTAACAAAGACATTGGTTATGACTTAAGGAAAGCTTGTTTGTCCACCTTCAAGGACGTCATTGAAAAAGGCTTAGCAACAGAGAAGGTCCTAATTGAACAAGGAGTCATTAAGATATTCAAGGAAAACAAAGATGACTTTAAGGGAAAAGACAAGCCGAGATTTTGGAACAAAAACAAGAACATAGTCAATGATGGTGTTGTTGATGCCAACACAGTGCAACCCAAATTCATTTTTTTAGGATCAAGTTATGCAAACATTCAAGTGAATACTCAAACAACTTCCAGACCACAAAGGAAGTACACCCCATTGGGAGAACCACTTGAGTCAGTCTTCAAGAAGCTAGTGGCAAACAAGGTAATCATAGTTCCAGATTTTCCTCCATATGAACCAAAGGTCAAACCAAATTGGTGGAATGATGATGAATATTGTGAATTTCATAAGAGCAAGGGTCATAAGACAGGAAATTGTCATTGATTGAAGAACATCATACAAGATCTCATTGATAGAGGTGACATTGAGATTGAGGGACATTCGTCTAATCAAGAACATGAGATGTTTAAGGAACCATTCCCAAAACATGAAAAGGGAAAAGCTAAAGCCACAGATGACCAAACCAACTATACCAGAGAAACCTATAACTATGATTCAACTATCAATCACATCTCGATGGACAACTATGTCTCTACCATTATCATCAAGGACAAAACGTCTGAGAATTCTACTCGGAGACCCAGGATTGTCCTAAAAGGTGTTGGATCTTCTTTTGAACCTACCTCTAAATGTAATGTCACAACCCGCCGAGGTAAAATCACTTTGCAAGGTGCTCCAGCTAAAAACACCACTTCCTCATCAACCAAACTTGAGTATGACCTTGTAGAACAGTTAGGGAAGACACTCGCGCTAATCTCCATCCTTGAGCTATTACACATATCCCCCGCTCATAAAGCCATTCTTGACAAAATCTTGAGTGATACTGTTGTTCCTACTGATCTGAACATGGACCAGTTTCAAGCCATGGTGGGATACCTTTCCGTTCCACATTCACTTACATTCACAGAAGTCGATGACGCCTCCATAAGTCAGCCACATAATGCACCGCTACACGTTGAAGCCTTCATACACAAACATCAAATAAAACAAGTCCTGATAGATGGAGGAGCAGGTCTAAACATTTGTACATTGAGCACTATTAAATAATTTGGATATTCTGATAAGGCTGTGAATTCTACAAATCAAATCACCATCAAGGCATATGATGATGAAGAACGTTCGTCCAAGGGCACAGTCACCTTACCTCTTAGAGTTGGGCCAGTAACAAAGGATGTGGTTTGTCAAGTTTTGGATCTAGATCTCACTTATAACATATTACTAGGACGTCCTTGGATTCATGAAATGAGGGCAATCCCATCCACATATCACCAATGCATTAAGTTTCCTCATAATGGAGTGGAAGTAACAGTTAACGGCGATCCTAATCCGTTCATATACTGTAATAACCTAAGATCAAAAACTGAGACCATCATTCCCATGAATCGTGAAGCTATTCCTTCCTTGGCATACATTGATCCTGAGTCATTAAAACCTTCGACATAAAAACAAGGTGAGCTTAAAGGCAAGTTTCAAGACAAGGGCATGGGGGAATACGCTTTAAATCAGACCATGTACTTACGACAAGTCATGAGTTCCCGAAAAGAATATGGAAGAGCACATCCTAACAAGCAAGTATCCATCATGATACTCAAATAGGACCCTACTACCTTTCAAAGATGGGGTGAACTGGAAGAGGAAGATTTATACAAAATGCTTTACAAAGACATTGAAGATGATACACAAGATCACTTCAGTCTACCATGTGAGAAATATGGCAAAGGCTTCAAAATTCTACAAAAATTCGGGTATGATGGAAAAAGCCCTCTTGGGTTACAAAAGGAAGGCATCATTGAACCTTTACAACCTAAATTGACTTTCAAAAAGGAACGCTCGAAAGGACTTGGTTTCTTAACTTCCAAGGTCCACACCCAAAGGACAGAAGAAGCCTTACAAATCAAAGCTGCCAAAATTCAACAAGAGGATCGCTATTCCACAGATTCCAACGAATGGGAATGGGGTTCAGATAAGTCCTCCAGTGACTACGAGCTCACCGAGATATTCAGAGAGCCAGATGAACCCACAGAAGAAGAGGAATTTTATAACAAGTTTAGATTTGGTCAAGAAATAACTCATGAGGATTCCACATAGTCCTTGTCTCAAGGTTCTAGGTTGAAATCACATAGGATGAGAACACTTGTCCCAGAATGCACTACTAGTGATGATAATTTGGATTCGTTCGCGATCGATATTGATGAGGAGAGTGCCATCGATGACCTCGATAATTACCTTGACATACCCGAATATAACTGCATCTTCACTCTTAGCCCCGCTAACTTCGAAGACGTTAAAGGCCTTCCCCTTGTTCACCACCAACTCATTAACTGGGATCATGAAGGACCTGCACAGTTTGACACATTCCAAAATGATGAAGCTTTTATTGACTATCTGGGCATACGAGATGATCTTCCTCCTGAGGACCATAAGGCGGGATACACTATAGAACTCAACAGCATGGCATATTTTGGTGAGGGTGTCGGACCTTCCAGTCGCAAAAATGTGAAAATAAGAACAAATCAAGGGTCTTATGGTGAAAACCACACAGTGGCACTGTCTGACCCCAAAAAAGTAAAAAGAAAGGACGTATCTGAGGGTGAAAACCTCTCTGAGGCACCCAAAGATGGAAGGCTCGACATTCTCCTAGCATCATATGAGGAAAAGTCATCTATGTTGGTAGAGGAGACTATCAAAACAAACATTGGTATAGAAGAGGTTCCACACAACATATTCCTAGCTCAATCATTGACAAAGTCCAAAAGGTCAAAATTCATAAGTTTCTTCAAAGAACGACAAATCAACTTTGCTTGGTCATACGCTAATATGCCTGGATTAGATCCGGATTTGGTAATGCATCATGTGACAGTCAAACTGGGGGCAAAACCAGTGAAACAGAAATTAAGAAAAATGCATCCACAAGTGGCATTACTAGTCAAAGCAGAACTTGAGAAATTATTGGATGTCGGATTCATACACCCAATTGATTATCCTGAATGGATCTCTAACTTGGTGTCTGTCAGTAAACTAGATCGCAGCATCAGAATTTGTACAGATTTCAGAGACATCAACAAAGCTTGTCCAAAGGATGACTTCCCATTACCAAATATTGATTTGATTATTGATCTCACAGCAGGTCATGAAATGTTATCATTAATGGATGGATTCTCTGGTTATAATCAAATAAGGATCGCGCCCGAGGATCAACACAAAACATCATTCACTTGTCCTTGGGGAACTTTCTGCTGGAATGTCATGCCCTTCGGACTAAAGAATGCAGGTGCTACATATCAAAGAGCCATGACTACTATCTTTCATGATCTCATGCACGTAACCGTGGAAGATTATGTCGATGATCTCTTGGGCAAATCAATAGACAGAAATACACATTTGGACATACTTTCAGTCGTCTTTGATCGGTTGGAAAAATACAAAGTAAGATTAAACCCCAAGAAATGTGTCTTTGGAGTAACCTCCGGGAAGCTCCTAGGATTCATTGTATCCAAAAGAGGAATCGAAGCTGATCCAGCAAAAGTCAAAGCCATCTTGGAGATGCAACCACCAAGAAATATCAGTCAACTTCGATCCTTACAAGGCAGACTCCAGTCCATACGAAGATTCATAGCACAACTTGCAGATAAGTGTAATCCTTTTCAGCACTTGCTACATAAAAAACATCAAATTCAAATGGGATGATAACTGTCAACAGGATTTCCAGACGCTCAAAGATTATCTTCTAAATCCGCCAGTTCTGATGCCACCAGTTCCAGATCAACCTCTGTTACTATACATATCAGCTACTTCAACAGCACTGGGGGCACTCTTAGCACAACAAAATGCTGAGGGCAAAGAAAAAGCAGTATACTATATCAGTCGCACATTGGTAGGATATGAGCTAAAATACACACCAATTGAGCGTGCATGTCTCGCCGTGGTCTTTGCTTCATAGAAATTACGACATTACATGCTCACTCATAAGACCAAGTTGGTTGCAAGAATCGACCCATTGAAATACCTTCTCAATAAAGCAACACTTACTGGGCGACTAGCCAAATGGGTAATGATCCTGAGTGAATTCGACATCAAGTATGTGGATAGAAAAGCAATAAAAGGACAAGCCATCGCAGATCAATTAGCAGATGCTCCCATGATAGATGATGTTCCTCTAAGTTCAGAATTTTTAGATGAATCTATTTTGACAATGTCACATGCAAAGCCATGGCAACTGTACTTTGACGGTTCATACACACAGCATGGGGCAGGAGCCGGCATCCTCTTTATAACTCCTCAAGGGGATTCTATACCAAAATCATACCGCTTATCATTTCCTTGCACTAACAATATAGCGGAATATAAGGCATTAACAACAGGATTACGAATTGTAGTTCAGTAGAAGATCCAGGAACTTCGTGTTTTTGGGGACTCTCAACTTGTCATTCGTCAAGCAACTGATGATTACCAAACAAAAGATGAAAAATTAATGCCTTATAAACAAATGGTGGATGACCTGAAACAACACTTCACAAAGATAAACTTTGAGCAGATACCAAGAGAGCAGAATCGCGTTGCAGATGCCATGGATACAATTGCTTCACTGATTGATCTACCTCCAAACGAGGCCCGTTATGAGTTCTTGATGGATAACCTTTTGGTTCCTTCATATGAGATCATGCCTACTGAGATGATATGTGTTGTCAGTCCTGAGTCCCAGTCATATGGTTCCATTTTCACATACCTTCGTGACAATACCCTACCTCCTGATCTATCAAATAACCAACGTCGCACTTTCATTCGCCAATCCTCTCGATATGTCATTTTAGCTGATATCCTATACCGGCGAGGTCTAGATGGCACTCTTCTTAGATGTTTAGAAAGCAACAAAGCTCATATTGCGTTATGTGAAGTACATGAAGGGATATGTGGTCTGCATGCTAGTGGTCGTACCTTGGCCAAGAAACTCATCAGGACTGGATATTACTGACCCAATATGGAAAAAGACTCATATCAGTTTGTCAAGAAATGTAAGCAATGTCAAATTCATGGAGACCTCATACATGTACCAGCACAAGAACTTCAACCAATTGCGTCTCCTTAGCCCTTTTGTCAATGGGGACTTGATCTCATAGGCAAGATTCACCCTCCTTCTTCCAATGGTCATAAATTCATTATCACTGCCACAAAGTATTTCACAAAATGGATTGAATCCATGCCTCTCACACAAGTCATAGGAAAACAGATTGCTACATTCATCCTCAACTATATCATTTGCCGATACGGTATTCCTGTTTCCATTATCACTGATAACGGGCGTCCCTTCAAAAATTAGGATGTTCATGAACTCTGTGACCGCTTCCATATTTCCCATCGTTTCTCCACACCATATTACCCCCAAGGTAATGGCCAAGATGAGGCATCTAATAAAACAATCCTTAAAATCCTAAAGAAGATAGTCGACGATGTTGGCCGTAATTGGCATATCCAACTTAATCCTGCACTTTGGGCTTACCGCACAAGTGTCCGCACACCTACACGAGCTACACCCTATTCACTTGTCTATGGCGCTGAAGCCATCTTGCCTATTGAGGTCGAGCTACCCTCTTTACGGGTCTCTTTGCAAAACATTATCAGTGATGAAGACTATAGGGTCTCTCGCTTACAAGAACTGGAACTACTGGATGAACGAAGACAAACTGCTTTTAATCATCTCAAGGCTTACCAACAATGAATGAGTCACAGCTAAAATCACAAGGTCAAGCCTCGCACATTTGAGGTAGGTGATTTGGTTCTCAGAGAAAATCCCAAAAATCAGCAAGACAGAGAGAAGAAGGGCAAGTTCGAACCAAATTGGCTTGGTCCTTACATCATTACAGCAGCATATGGATCTGGGGCATATCAGCTCTCAACTACAGAAGGTGAACCTTTGGAGGATCCTATCAATAGCATGCACCTTCACAGGTTCTACACATAGCTCTTTGGAATATCCTAATTCAAAAATACAAAAAAAAAATTCAAAAAATTCAAAAATACAAAAAAAAACATTGAAACATCGAAAAAAGTAAAGAGAAATAATTTCGTCCAACGGTGAAAACCACTTTGGTGGTGCCTTGGGCAAGTACCATGGTAAAAACTAGGTCACCAACGCCATGCGTAGAGACATCGCTCCTCCCTCCTTCAGGATTCATTTTCATCCTTTCACTTTGTACACACTCACAACCTATTTGTTCGTAATAAACTTACCCATTCCCATCATGGCTTGTTATTGATCTACCCAAGATTGGTTCGCCATTCATAATAAACCTCCCATTTCACCTCCCTTTCCATCCATAATAAATCAGATCCTATCTGTGGCTAAGGCAGATCCTACGTCTAGTGATGGGTGTGGAACTAAGAACATCACATGATTCAAGGAGTACAGTTTCTTACAACTTTCTTCAGTCTATCCGCGCACAATCCACAATAAAGCAACATTTGCATCACAAATCCGCAATAAAGTTTCATCTTCTCCGTAATAAAGTATCAATTTCATGGATTCAGTCAGTTTCAGATGAGACACAGCAGCAACAATGCACTTCAACAAATCAAATCTTTCAACAGACTTAGACAACATATGGTTCAGTGCTATCTATCCTTTCTGTGAAAGTAAACATTATGACCACAATCAAATAAGACTTATACAAGTGACAAGAGACACTAAACTTGAGGACTACAGTGGATGTTAATGTCGAGTCTTGGTTTTCTTGTGATTTTATCTTTTTGGTGACATGTCTTTTAGCTTTTCCGGGATGTCTCTAACTAGATATTCTATCTCCAGGATGTCTTTGACTAGAAAGGCGAGAATGGGGTATCGTCACCTATTTGTATTTGTTGTCTGTGGATTGTCTCTTAGTAATGCTATGACTTGTCCAAGGATATGAGGACACTGTGAGTCTAGTGTGAACTGGGGCATTCCTTGTTTGTGACTGTCTTATCTCCATGCAAACAGGTACAATGACTTTCTGGGTCGAACATATGCCTCGATTGTCATAACCTACTTGCCATAATAAAGCTCAATGATGATAACGCACAAGAAGCTCTTTCACTTTCATATCTTCTGTCTTTCATCCCCCTTTCTTGATTGACTTCCATCGTCCTTCTCGAGTCCGCGTAGCCTACTATCACATGACTGAGTATAATGATACACCAAAAACATTTGCATTTCATATAGTTGCACCTGCATTACCACATGTTAGCATTTCATACATACATATAGATATCACATCCTGCACACAACACCTGTTAGCACAATTTACATTTGCATTATCATATTCATCTGCACTTCATACATTCACATTTGCATCATGCATACACATATAAAACATAAACGAACAAAAATACTGCATTGCATCATATACATATTTGCATCCATAACATAAAACAAACATCACATAAGAACATCTCATCATATAGGTACACATGCATATAGCTGCCACAAAGATGAATCATCTCATATATATATAAAGTGTCATGATACAATGATGTCAAAATCATATGGCTACAAAGCACTCGCAGGTATCTACATCATCATACAAAAATGGTACAATACTGATACATAGGGAGCCCTCTACGACTATGATGAACTCCCTCCCTCGCAGCCGCCTGGCCTCGATGGAATCTGAGCCCCTGAAGGACTTGCCCCAGGATCATCCCTCCTGTCTCCTCTATCTGGTGGTGGTGGAGGACCCATAACCCCACCACTCAATGCCTATCTCCTTCGGCTCCCTCTCGTAGCTGTCGTTGTCCGCGATGGTCTATGGAAGCTCCTCGCCCACTGATCCGCTGGCACTGCACCATAATAGAGATCCCGCCAGTAGGCAATCTCCTCCCCTGCCTGCAAGACATAGGCATATCCGGCCCCTATGTCCTCTGCTGCCTATCTCCCAGCCCTCAGTGCTGTCTCAGCTTCTATGTAGCGCTAAATGGCTTGGTCTCGCTCCCGCTCAGTATCTCAGAGCCACCTCCTGAGCCTATCCCTCTCCCTCTCCAACTCCTGGATCTCATCTACCTGTCCCTGGCAGATCTCCCTCAGCTCCATCAGCTCATCCTCCTCTACATCAGCCCCCTGTGGCTCTGCCTATGGATCCCCCTATATGGGTACCTGCCCCTGTGCCTGTCCTGGTACCTGTCCCTGTACCTGTCCCTGTCCCTACACCTGTCTGGGACCCTATGCTGTTGGCACCTGTAACGGCAATCCACCGCAACCCCTCACCACCTGAGCCTGCCTCTCCTCTCCACCCTCCCTCCGCGGTGCAACCCTCCTCTCTCCAACTGCTACCCTCCTCCTTCGTCGGCCTCTGCCTCCATCACCTCCACCATTATCATCATCCCCACCACCATCTCCATCTAATGGCTCTCCCGGATCAGTCAAGTGTGGGAATGGATGCTCCGCTCAGTATGTTGTGTACTCGACATCCTCAATCTCTAGCCACATGTCCCTGGTAGGGGCATCATCTCTACCAGCTGCGTAACAGCCTGATCATATGATAACAGGGGCCCAAATTGCACCTGATCTCTCATAGTCTGTGCATACATGCCTGAGCCCCGTGGCATCCACTAAATCCTGCTGAACTGCCTGCCAACCCTATCCACTAGCTGCCTCTCCAGCACATAGGGCGTCCGCCCAATCAGGTACCTGCTCTGGAAGGTGTAGGGAAGCTCAACCACATCATCCTCCCACTTCTCACATCCCAGGTATGGTCTCCATATGACCATGTCAATGTCATCTATCACCCATCGCCAATGCTCTAACCTGCCAATCCGTGACTGTGACGTGATCATGTCATATAAGTGCACAAAACTGCATCCATGACCTCTACCTCTGAAGTGTATCGGCCTCATCACTGGCAGATGCTCATAAGCCCACACCTGCAACAATGTCACCCCGCAGCCCAATCCCACTGATCCGTGGTATACAAACTGATGCAGCTCATAGTATAGGTGTGCCAGCACACACAGTCCCCAAGCATATCTGGTGTGTTGTGTCACCAATGTCTCCAATGCACCCCCCCAGCCTACAGCCAACCCCCGTGTCGCCCTATCCGGACACATGAACCCACTGATCGCTCCGTCTATAACTGTTGGCAGCGCTAGCCCTGTAGCTGTCATCGTATCCCAAGCCACATGTCCAGCCCTCATCTCTAGTCCTGGGTCCTGGAACACTTGTCTCAGGGCCTCCCTGTCTCCATCTCGATCGTATGGGATCAGCTCCCCATCGATCGGTATTCTCAAGATCTTATATACATCCTCGAGGGTGACTGTCATCTCCCCCATCGATAAATGAAAAGTACATGTCTCGGAGTGCCATCTCTCCGCCAGCGCAGTCAACAGTCCCATGTTTGCCCGAAACTCAGGCACATACAGAACATGTCTCAATCCCATAGCCTCAATAGCAGCTCGCTCCTCGGCTGTCAACTCAGGTCGCAATCTCTGAGTCGATGGGAATCTCTCCCATGACTCCAGCATAGGCAAATACTCATGCAGTTAGGAAAATCAATCATGTCAGTCATCGTGGTATTCATTGTTCATCACAAAATGCTACTTTTTATCTACATGCATATGGCATTCTATACTAGTGACACTCACTGTTCATCACAAAGTGTTGCTTCTATCCTAGTGGTACTCCCTGTTCATCACAAAGTACTACGTGTGTGGCACTCCCTGTTCATCACAAAGTGTTGCTCACATTTGCACTCCCTATTCATCACAAAGTGCTACTCGCATTTGTACTCCCTGTTCATCACAAAGTACTCTATCTTGGTACTCACTGTTCATCACAAAGTGCCTTGATCTATTCTAGTCTTCCCTAGAGGACCTGCTTGAGTGTATCCTCTCAGTAGCTTATCCAATCAACAACGTATGTTCATCACAGAACTGCCGATTTGACCTAGAAGACAAAAATTCACATTTTTTGGACATAAACGCGCTTACCTGACATAAACGCGCTTAAAGACTGCACAGACGCACCTGAAAAACATAGACGCACCTAAGCAACACAGACGTGCCTATGCTCTGCACAGACGCGCCTGGGTGACATAGACGTGCCTTCTTGGCATAGACGGGCCTGCACATCACAAACGCGGCCGCATTTAGCACATACGCGATTTCCATCACAGACGCGCCTGGCACAAACATAGACGCACCTCACGAGCATGGACGCGCTTGGCACCAACGCAGACGCACCTAAATGTTTTTGGACATTTTTTGGACCCTATTCTAAGTGCAGTTATTACCCTATCTACCATGCATTAATGACAATAATAAATGCGTCGAAGTACGAGGAGGTTTGGTGGTACTTACCGGCTCTCCTGCCTCAGCTGGCTTCTGGAATCGACGAACGCGATCGAATCTGTGGACGAAAGCCATCGCTGCTGACTGCTGCTGCTCTATTTTCGCTCTGCACTCTGCTCTCATGGATGTGTAGATGACAATGAGGATGTATTTTCCCTCGTGGTCTATCTTATAGACTACCCTAGCCCTAGCCCTCGTCTCCCGAGTCAGTCTTCATTATCTCGTGACTTTGTCACTTTATCCAGTCAGTCCATTCTATCCTGTCTTTCTTATCGAGAGATTGTCTGCAACCTTTCCAGATATTTTCATCCAATCTCTCGAGGGGGCATATCATTCCCATCTTGGGGCAACTCTGTATCAGTTCATATTATCTTCTTTGAAACAACGCGACAAGCTGCATTGTCTCAAAGAGGGGCAAAATGTAGACACCCAAAATTGTCCAGTCTAATTAAATAAATACTTTATTTATTTAATTATCTAAGCTTAATTCTTCTATTAATTAAATAAATCTTTATTTATTTAATTAATTCATTTATCCTCTTCTAGCCTTATTTCTCATTTAAATAAATGCATTTATTTATTTAAATTATCCTTTTCCTAAATTAAATAAATATCTTATTTATTTAATTAATCCTACTTCCTCTATTAATTAAATAAATCTTTATTTATTTAATTAATTCATTAACCTTTTCTACCAATGACACATGTCATTTATCTCTTAATTCCTACACTACCTACCCCTCTTATTATTTTATTATTTCTTTTACCTACCTTCTAATCATAGCCGACCTCCTTTTACACCTCTCAATCTTATCTCTCCATTTCTTATTGTGTCTTCTATATAAGGAGATGCTTTCTTCATTATCAAACCCTAATGAATCATCTTTTATGCAATTGACTACACTACGATCCTACTTGCAACCACATTCTGTTCTTTGTTGAGCTCTTGTGCACATAAAATCTGAGAGCAAATATATCAAGCAAGATCAATGGAGATAGGAAGAATGGAGATCCAAACCCTATTGGACATGTGATGGTATAATCTTTGTGATTTCGTTTGATTTGCATTGTCTTAGGTAATCTTCATATGTTATGGTGGATCTTTGTTGTTGTTAGGCTAGGGTTTTGTGGTTGAATTCATTTAGTCTTTCAATATCTTTATTATTGTTATCCATTTTCACCATATACAATAGTATCTCGTACCTTCTTCTGGCGTCTGGTGGTGTATTTCCTTTTTTCCTTTCAATTATCTCCTTGGCATCCAGAATCAGGTCCTTCCACTCCCTCTCTGGAATCATGGGGGGACACTCGTACTTTAGGTTCCTCTCTAAATGGGTCTTGTATTGGTCCCTCACATACTTTAGATATGTGCCAGCTTTTTCAAGGAGCTTGGTTTTATCAAAGGTGTCATTTCCAAACCACTCAGCCATTTGGTTTGTCAATTCATATTTTAACCTTTTTTCTTGGTCATTCCACCTTTTAAAACAAAAACAAACCTGTTTGATTCAGAAATGAACTGAAGCTACATTTATTACAATTCAAGAAATGGATCAAAGGAAAACTATTCTAGCAATGATATGAAATCAAAATAGTGGATTAGGATTAGTTCACATATGATGTACCACTTTTTATGTATGGTGGGCCCAAATATCTGCAATGCAATGTCACTAAGATGTTTATAGAAAATATCATTGCTTGCAAAAAATTCATGGGATCATTAGTCTAAAATGAGTGATCATAAAGTAAATTACAATTAGAGTATATATAATAATAATTTTAAAGTACCTGGAACCTTTTGTATCTTTAAGGGAATCATTTCTTTGTCGCTCACCACCAATGTGGCCTGCAATGTTCCTGTACTAGCAATATGAGAAGATCCAGGAAATGATGATATGTTATCAGCAGGAGTCACCTCTGGCACATCCTCATGTGCATCTCCTCCTGCAAAAAATGAATCCACTATGAAATGGCATTAGAATTCAAGAAAGAATGCTTGAAGGGAAATAAACACATAACAGAAGATAGAGAAAAAGAGGGATCTACCAACAGTGGGTAGGCCAATATGACATGCAGTAGAGGATGTTTGCATGCTATGTGTTGCCGACATTGCAGTCGGCAATACAGGTGAGGCTAACCTCTGATGAGGCGGCGACAACATTTGCACAGGAACATTGACAACACCTAAAGAATAATACATTAAATATATGAATAATACATTAAATATATCATCACCTGAAGAACCTGCAACACCTTGATCATGGCAACGACTTTCATGAGGGCTGAAAAATTGCTATAAAAACAATACATACATATTTTAGCTAATGACATAAAAGAGAATAAAATATAAACCATCATTGAAATTTTGTTATAATTAAAGCTTTCATTACTGCTTACTTGCAAGTTTTCTACTATCCGAATCAATAATTCCACCCTCTCTTGTATCTCATCAGTAATAGGATGCACGACTGCCAAAGCAACAATCTCTTTAGTAATTTTTCTAAGAGGCTTTTTTATGAATTCCATAGGGTGTGTGGAATCTTCAGGGTCATCATCGCTTAACCCTATTGATTCCACATCCCTAGAGAGGTGCTCAGGTACTACAGCTCCCTTTCCCTTTCCCCGAACATCCGTCTATGTCAAGAATATCATTAACAATTACAAAATTAGTCTAAATCACTAAAAAAAAGAACATAATAATGTAACAATTTGCTTCTATCTAATTTGTACAATTACAATGAGGTTTACCTACTCGGTAGAAGTGTCGCAACCTACATCCTTGTCTGCGATATGTGATGGATCCATGTCGCCCTGTGACAAAGAAAACATATAAAAAACGTTAGCTAAATTAAACCAATAGACTTAGCAAAAAAACTTCATAATAAAATGGTATATTGGATTCATTAATTGGAGGTTGGTTAATTTAAATGGTATATAGTATGTACCACCCCCATGATATTAACTTTGTTTGTATCTATACGATTCAAATTGTAATCGATTAGAAGCTCTTCGCCTGCACTTATTGATTTTATCGCACATACAAATACATGATTTCCCTCGCGCACCTCAAATATGCAATTGGGTTGTTTATTAGTTGACCCAGGTCACGTACTATTTATTAAACCTGCAATATTCCCTGTTGCTTTTGGCCGACCATCAATGTATATAGCCACTCATTTACTTTGATCATTATCTTTCTATTGTATATAATTTGCTGACAGTGCATACCTACGCATACCTTTTTTATATTTAACAATCTGCATCCAATTATTGTAATTATAACAAGCTCCAACAAACTCCATCAATTCAGCAACTTTATTGTAACAGACCTTTATGTCGTCCATGGAAAATAAGCCTAAACCATGTAATGATGAAGGTGTTATGCGATATATCCTATCATTAACACAAAAATCGGTGTTTATTGGAGGAAGTTCCTTGGGCACCCATTGTTTCTGTAGATGTTTGTACCTTAGTGGCACCTCAATGTCACCTTTGGTCTCATCATCATAAGAACATGACCCCCCTTGAGCAAGGAAAAATTTCATGTGTTTATTGAATTTTCTTCTAATCTTTTGACCTCTTGTTGATCTCCCTATTGTAGACCTACTACATGTGTCACTTTCATTTTTTATTCCTGCATTTTCCTCACTTGACGAAGACAGATCTGACAAATACCTATTTGGGGGTACTTGCACTCCATGAAATGAGAGAGTTAATTGATAATGAGAGTGAAATTTTGCAAATAAGGGTAATGTTGATGAAGAAGTCGGCCCTAAAGTTGATTTTGGGATTAAAATTGGAATAAGTCCAATTGGGGTCTCAAGTGTTGATAACTGTATTAGATTTGTTCCTAATGTTGAGGTTTGAAAAACTGAGGAAGTTTGTTTTCCAAGTAATTTTACAAAAATAAATTGTTTCTATAGGGTGTATTGACTAGTTATACCTGTCCATCCATGAGACTGTGCAAGATCCTCGTCAAAGGGGTTCAGGGTCCTGTACAATGTAATTCAATTATCTTATGTTAGCTAAAAATTACATAGTACACAACATGAACAACATGAACTTTGTAGACAAAAAGATTGTTAAATAATAAAAAAGATGTTGTCATCAAAATCATTGTAAATTTTTTAATTCCTTACCTTTACTTTATGTAGACTATGTAGGATCCTCAACTAAATGGTTGACGATGTCTGTAGTCAACGACCTGTTCCCACCAAGGGTGATAACATCACACATGGACTATACCTGAAATCAACACCATCAATTGAACATCATAAGCATTACTACATTTGTAAGTTGATAAACAATAAATACATACGTATCATAAGCATCATAAGCATCACATGATGTATCATAGTATATGTTATTGAGCATCACAATTAGCATCACATATGTGTCATCATAAACATGTAATCCATCACATATATATCATAAATCACCATCCATCACATAGGTAATAAACAATCCACATTCTATAAATAAACACAAAGTTCAAAAATTGTCACATGCATCATCATAAACATGTGATCCATCACATATATATTTTAAATCAACATCCATCACATAGCTAATAAACAGTCCAATTTCCATAAATAAACACAGTTTAAAAAATGTCACATAAATAGTCACTCTCCCTATCTCCATCTCCATATTAAAAGGTGCATCATGAATTAATTATGTAATGGCATTAGAATTCAAAACATAATGAATTAATTATGTAAAAAAAAGTCTTTCAAGAAGTCAATATGAAATAGATAATATACTAATCGCATACCTCATACATTTCATTCATCATCATGAACATCAAGGTCATCATCATCATCATCATCATCATCATCATCATCATCATCATCATCATCATCGTCTTTGCCATCACCATCACCATCACCATCACCGGCACCAGCACTAGCACCACCATCACCATCACCATCACCATCGTCATCGTCATTGTCATCATCATCGTCATCATCATCATTATCATCATCATCATCATCATCATCTTCTTCTTCTTCTTCTTCTTCATCATCATCATCATCATTGAGAAACTGTCGATCATGATCATCATCCACTTCATCTTCTACTTCTTCGGTATCTTCTTCTTCAGTATCTTCTTCTTTCATCACATTATACTTTATCGACCTTCCTCTTGGATCATGTCTAACAACAAATGACCAACCCGGTTTATGTGGAACCTCTGAGTAAAATACTTGCTCACATTGGCTTGGAAGAACATAGGGCTCATCCCCAACTGGTTCAAATGATCTTGTATTTAGCATTGTAAAACCATTATCATGTTCAATAACAGTTCTATCAGGATCATTTTTATTCAATCGTAGCTTGTACCATTTAACGACAAACAAAACTAATTTGAAGGAATTAAAGTCACACTCAAGTATATCATCCAAAATGCCATAGTATCGATTTTGAGACTATTGAGGATGTATGCCATTTCTTGATGAAATATTTGTCACCTCAAAGACTGTAGTGATGCTAGAATCACAAGTTTTTCTTCGTGTCATCCAACTTTTTTATGTGAAATTTATGACCATTGCAGCACATAGTGTTGTGGTGTTTGACCTGTGATATGTCAAACATGTAAAATTTATTGCATTGTGAGTTGATAAACATATGGGTGATTAATAAATTTATACGTACTTGTTTATCTCTTAAACCATATGCTAAATCAATTTCCCTTTGTGTTACATTGGAATCTCCATTACGATGAGCCTCTTTAACCAATGAAGCCACACCTTCCCATGTTAACGTGCATCCAAAATGTTGACAACGTTCAATCCATACTGTCATCCAATCAAGATTGTTTTCAATATACAAATGTAGTGCATCCCACTCTCAACCAACTGTACAAAAAATAAATAGACGTCTTACAACCAATTTATTTTAAAGATTAAGAATTAATTAACTACAATAACATCTTATAATTACCTCTCACTTTCCTCAATCTGCCTTTCCCCGTCAAGTACTCCTCTTCGAATTTGTTAATGGGGTTGGGATCCCAAATGCGATCCACGTGGATCTTTGCTGCAAACTTATGAAGATATTCAGAAATGTACACCATACTTTGGTATACCATATATGTTGGAAAATGCACACTCCAATGTGAAATTGTAGGTGATTGAAGGTATTGTCATTGATGGTAACCTTACAATCCTATGGCACCGACAGACACCGACACAGGCACAGACACCGGTAGCGGCAAAGATGTTCACCGACACCCTGGCCGACAAGATTTTGTTTATTGTATTTTGTATTTATTTTTAAAATATTTTTGTAAACCGACAAGGCGAATTGTAATAAGACTCATATATAAGTATGAGATCTTATAGAACATTAGTAAGTGTAGACGTATAAAAATGACCATATTCCTAAATGAATATTTTATGTTCATTTCTCTATTTAATTAAATCCAATTTAATTAAATAACCCACATTCCTCTATTTAATTAAGTAAATTACTCAATTTATTTAAATTAAATTCACTATACCCATTTAATGAATAAATTATTTTATTCAATTAAATCCCCCCTATCCACTTTTAATTAAATTCAAATTTAATTAAATAGTTATCCTAATTTGAATAAATCTAATTTATTTAATTTCTCCAAATGGCAACCAAATTGAATTAAATTATTTCAATTAAATCCTATTATCCCTCCATCCACTTGCAAAATCCCAAATCCCTTTCTAATCCCTTCTAGAATCTTCTAATCGCTTCTAATTAACCTAACCCCTCCTCTAAACTTTGTCACATCCCTAAGCAAAGGGAAGTCACTTCTCAAAACCTCAAAGTCTTTGATAACCATTAAAGGCTTTCAACCTTCAACCACTAAATTCCTCAAAGTCTTTGATAACCATTGAAGGCTTTCAACCTTCAACCACTTAATCCCCAAAGTCTCCAATAACCATTAATGGTTAACTCAAACCCTCCCACATGGTTAAAACATTTGTTTTGACTCAACCTTCATCCAACCCAAGGGTCTCATCAGGCCATTAATGCTTTGACCATGATTATCTCTTAATCATTTGCACAAAGGTTTATCCTTGGATTAACTCTTAATCCAGTGGGTAATCTTAATTTAGACTTGACCCTTAGCCTCTAGATAACCATGAGGTCTTTTCAGGCATTCAATGTCTCCAACCCCTTCTCTCAATCCAACCCTATGTTGACACTTGTCACCATTTCATTGGTGCCAATTACAAACATGGATCCCCAAATTTCAAACTCAACCCTTGATTAAACCATTCAATCTTGACCATCCATTGCCCTATTCTTGCTATAAATAGAGCTCTCATTCCTCCATAACAATCATCCTTCAAATTTGTAGCATCACACTTATGCTCAAATACATTCAAGCTTTCTCATTTCATATATGCTCATCATTTAGCCTCTCTTTAGAATAGAAATTAGACTAAATATGCATGTTTAGAATAATTTCTTTATCATTTTAGTTCAATCATAGACTAAATATAGTATGCTAGGATAGTATTCATACTAATCTTGTCATCTTATCATTTAGTTTATTGCATTTTAAAATCATACCTAGCTTATAACACATCTCATTCTAAAAATCTATCAGTGCATCCCTCGTTCTTGCATTTGCCATCCCTGAACCATTTTGCTCAGTGATCTGAGAGCAAAACATTGGTTTGAGGGACATTGTGAGATAGAGAACCATGGGACCCACCTTGGGAAGCTGAGTAATACGTTATTACTCCATAGCTTGCACCAAGAAGTCTTGTGTGTGTGTGTGGACTAGTATTATAACATATTTTCACATATTTAGTTTTATTAGCCCACTTTTCCCGCATACAGTAAGTATAAGAATATGTGAGATGGATAATATGTGTGAATATTAAGGAAAATTGTGGAATAAGGTTTATGATTATTGCAAGAGCTTAAACCGGTACTGAACCTGGCATAGCAGATACTGATCCGAAGCAGTACATGACATTGGATTATATAATCCACTTTTGTAAGTCAGTGAGACTTCACTTTTTGTATTTAAGCAGTGATCTTTAGGCAGTTGGCCTTCCTGCATGTGCAGGCCCCTATTGTATCAGTAATATTCACTTATTGGCCAGTGAGCGAATATTGTGGGTCACAAATCCCACCGAGGTTTTTCCCACACTGGGTTTCCTCGTTAAAAATATTGTGTTATGGTGTGCTTTCTATGTTGTGTTTCCTAATCTTATTTACTTCATTATTTTTGGTTTACCGGTACACTGTTTTAGAATGCAATTCATTTAATAAGTTCATAAAATCCATTAACCAGTTAGATACTGATTCACCCCCCCCTCTCAGTATCTTTGGGAATCCTAACAATTGGTATCAGAGCCTGGTCCTCTATTTTCAAAAGCCTAAAAGCTTGAGGAAGATTCTGACACCGACAGAGATGGAAAATTTGAGAAAGCAATTGGATACAACTCTTTCAGACTATGATGCAGAAAAGTTGAAGAATATGAAACTTGAAGATGATTGAAGGCTGCACAAGAAATCATTCAGGGACTTCAAGGAAATCTCACTATTGCTAGGAACAAAAGAAGAGAACTTTCTGAGAAGATGCAAAGTGATGATGATGAAAAAGAAACTCTTAATGACCTTGTGAACAAACTGAGACAAGAAAACAGTACAATGAAGAATGAAATGCAAGATATAACTATGAGGTTTTGCAAAGACATTGAAGACTGAAAGAAGAATGAAGATGACTTGGCTAGAAGAATCAATGATGCTAGAAATGAAAACCTAAGACTCAGTCATGAAAATGATATGTTGAAGACAGATATAATTCACTTGGAGCATGAGAAAACTGAACTCATGAGACAGAAAGATTTCTTAGAAAATGAGTTGGCTACTGCAAATCAACACAAGGAGAAACTCAAGAAAAGCTCAGAGGAACTTGATGAAATGTTGAAAAATTAGAAACCTAATGGAGATACAAATGGCGTTGGCTTTGAAGTTGGTGATAGCTCTAGTACTGCAAACAATCATGATCATAGTAAACTGATAAGACAACCTAATGCCTACAAATTTAATGGAAAATGCTTTAACTGTAACAAGTATGGTCATAGAGAAAATCAATGTAGATCTAGAAACTATCAGAACACCAATTCACCCACTGGTCAATGTTCTAAATGCAATAAAGTTGGTCATAACTCAGAAAATTGCAGAATGAATGTAAGATCTTATGTTTGTGGAAGATTTGGACACTTATCTAAACACATACCGGCATAGGATATGGAAAATGTATTCAGAAAAACAATGTGACTTGTTATGCTTGTAACAAGATTGGACGTATTGCAAAATTTTGTAGAAGTAAGGCATCACCAACAAATAACAAAGGACCCAGTTTGAAAGGTAAAGAAAAGGTTGAAGAAGTAAAACAAGAATTTTCAAAACAATGGATCAGAAAGTCAGATATGAATGTTAATGAAGCTATTCCTTCACCGATAGAACAGAGTATCACTCCACCGACAAGAGATTCTTCATCTAACTGAAAAGAAACCTTTTGGGGGTATGGCAACAAATTGAAAACATGCTAATTTACCCTCGGTTGATGGTGAGAAGTTGAAATACTTCTTTACTAGTAGATATGTTAAGTTTGACTTAACCGACAGACATTAAATGTGGTAGTTGGAGGAAATGACATTATAAAGCAAATATTTTGGCTCTCTTTTCATTCACCGAGCATTCAAACTTCCTTAGAGCTCGAAAATCCTGAGCAAAGACATCCATAGAGATAAGTGAAGCAAATCATTCAAGCACTCATACCTAAAGGCAGATTAAGGTATTTATAACAATGGCTTCCTCCTCTGCACCTGAATTTATTGCAAACCCTACTGTAATTGAAGTTGTTAAGCACCCTAGACCCATATTTAAGATTATTCCCGAAATTGCGAAGAAAGATGATACCCTAGGAGCATTCTCAAAAATACCTAAAGGAGTTGCTTATGCTGAGGATCCTAGAATCTACATACATTGTCATATAGAAGAACTAGGAGACGATGAAATTAAGAACATGTACAGGACTGTTATATGTGATAAAAATGAAAATGTTAAACCGAAACATAAGATGCTCGAAACCCTAGGTTTTGTGGAGATTCTTAGTATTCCTATTTCCCAAAGGATGTTATAAGGATTGTGTTAAGAAGAGTTCATGGGAAGTTCTTTTGATTGGATTCAATTTATAAGATAACCAAAGAGGCAGTTAGGGCAGTGATAGGCTTACCTTCCACCGGTAGCAGGCCTGATAAGACTAAAAAGGTTCCAAATGACACTGTAATGACCCTAACCGACGCAACCTTTGACAAGAGATCCTTGAGAGTAAACGATGTAAAGGATACCAATGTAAGGTTCATTAGCATGATTCTTGGATACAAAGTTACACATGCCAATAGATTAAACTCTATTTCTAGCTTATGTATTAAAAGTACTTATGACTTGGTAAACAACAATGCAAAAAATGACATATGTGAATGGTTGAAGGATGAACTGATAGACAACCTAAATAAAATCAAAGGGGATAAGAAAGGTACATTCAGATTTCGCAATCTACTTGTATGTTTAATATTATATATTACCAAGCAAGTTCCCGGTATTGGTAGAAAGGATTTTGGTTTTGACATACCGGTAGGAAAACAACTAGTAGACATTCTAAACAACATGGGAGATGACACGGAAAAGAACATAACTAAACATTTTCAGACACTGAAGGCTAGAATGAAAATTAGAGAAAGGCTATCTCAATATATAGTAGATAAATATCAAAAGGAGATATGCTTTACGATAAAGAAAGATGAAATTTGGATGGAGGCAGTGGTTTCGAGAACTATTTGGGCTACATAAATGGGATATGAGGCAGATGAGAACATAATTAAAACTTATGCAAAAACACTTCTAGAAGCCCCTAAAGAACCAACTGAAGAAATATTTGGTAATGCTGAAACAATTGAAAGCAAAGTTCAATCTCAGAAAAGAATAAAGAAAACTGAACAGATAGTTAGAAAAGGAACAAGGTAGGAAAAAGCAATCAAGGAAGATGTATTGAATAAAATTGGTATTAAGGAGAGTGACTTGAAAGGACTACAACCGGAAACACATCTTTCACCAGTTGCTACCTCCTCTGACAGTGAAATACCAGTAGAATTTAAAAGGGTAGTAAGGAAAAGGGAAACCTCACCGGTACCCACTCCTACACCTAAGAGAACAAGAAAGAAACAACAGGCAGTTAGGCCTCCGACAAAGAAATTGGCAGCAAAGAAAAGGAAGGAAAAACAAGTTATCCCTCGTTTGGACAAACTTTTGAATGAGATAACTGAACATGGCAAATTGTCAAATATCAGCAAGTTGTATAACACACTTTCAAATGATGAAAAAGAAAGTATAGAAAATAGTGTTATCTTACACCTTGATATCTATAAGAAATTTTTTATGGAAGTTGTAGATGATATACCCAATGACTTGTATAGAAGGTTAGAAGCAAGAAGGGTAGAAATTGTTGAATTGGATAAAAAGATCAAGATAGAAAAACTACTTGCAGCTCACCCAGTGAACTCAATGCAAGAGATAGCTGAATTAATAAGTGAGGCTAACCGGATAGTATTTTCAACTGGTCACTGGAATGTAGCACTAATGACAAGAAGAGTTAATGAGATATCAGAAGAAACTGCAGACAAATGGGATATATTCTTTGTTGAAAAGGAAAAACAAGAAGAGCTTAAGAGACCAAAGACTTTTAAAGTCTATCAAAAAGAAAAGGATAAGGATAAGGGGAAAGGTAAAGTAGGTGGACCTCTGAGCATAAAGATAACAGACAATTTACCCCCACCTCCTTCTAATACTCCACCAGCAACAGAGAGTATGGAGACAACACACGAGGACACAAATCCTGATTCTGAGGTGTTCTAAACAATGAATATCAACACACAGGAAGTCAACATTGTGGTTGATAAGGAATCAAGTGAGAAAAAAGATGTGGCAACTGAGCCACTGGTAGAAGACACAACAGTTGAGACAAATGTTGAAGATACAGTTGGAGACATTGAAATTGGGAGTGAGCAAAAAACTGAACAAACAACGGATATAGGAAAAGAAGATAGCAGTGGTGTATATAATGATGTATCTACTGAGCAACCGACAACTGATAGCAATGAAAAATTTGTTGAAATACCGGCTATAGACATTTCAGTAGTAAGCACAGAAAAACCAGTAGAAAACACAGAGTCACAAACAGAAAAATTGGCAGTGGATACCACTGAAAAATCATTAGAGGCACCATCAAAGAAACCATCAGTAGAGAGTACAGAGAAACAGGTAGAGCAACAGGATCATTCATAGGTACATTCAGAGATAGTGCCACCGGCTACAACTGAAAAACCTAAACCTTTGGTAGCTGAAATGCAAACACAAACTGACCCTCCAGAGAAAGAGGAAAGCGATGCTATTACTACCACTGGCGGATTACAAATTGTAAAGGTAGTTGGACAGTCATCTGGAACCTCCATGACTGAATTTAGACCATCTAATGTGACAGAGGTATTGCTAGATTCAATTAAGAAAATAATAGATTGTAATGCACTAGCATATAAGGCTATTGATGACACCATACCAATTTTGAAGATGACTGCACTCAAGTGTAATATAGAGAATAAATATTCTTTAGGCCAATTAGACACATTGTCTAAACACATTATCGACAATCTTCTAACAATTGATCAAATCAATGAGGAGACTTTCAGAGAGAAAATGAATAAAGAGAAGGAAAAATTCTTTGAGGAGATAGTCAAGAAGAATAAGGAACATATGGATACATTATTACCGGTACTAGGCAAGACAATGTTGGACTTCAAGAAATTATACAGAGATACATTCAAAGCAAACATTTTGACAGATGATATAGATAAAGAGATCAACATAGTTCAAAAGGAAATCAATGATATTGCTGACAACTTAATAGGTTCATCAGATTCAATATCAGTAGTAGAACAGGAAATTGCAAGATTTGAAGAGAGAATAGAAAAACTTGAAAAAGATAAGGAAAGGTTAAAATTTAAGGCAAAGGAACTGAAGTGTAGACTAGGTCCTAAACTGGATATCCTCATCTCTTTGAGAAAAGAGATTTCTGAGGCTCTTGTTCTAGGACTTAAGACACCGGAAGAGCAAATGCACTTTCTCACCGGTACAATCCAGAGGACTGAAACAACACTAAAAGATAGTGAGAGATTCTACAACAGTTTGAATGTTGCCTTAGCAGATTTATATCAGATTGTAACCAACAGGTTACAAGGACCTAGATAGGAACTACACTCAATTGACATTGAATGACAACCTTTGTCATTGATGCCAAAGGGGGAGTAGTAGAGGATGAGAAAAGAAAAAAAGGATAAGAAAAATGTATGACAGAAGAGATCATCTGCTCAAGGGGAGCACACAATTTTTACAGTTTTGGTAAGACAGTTTTGAACAAATTTTTTGGATACACATTTTGGCTTTTTCTCATGAGTGTTGCCATCAATGCCAAAGGGGGAGATTGTTGGCAAATGCACACTCCAATGAGAAATTGTAGGTGATTGAAGGTATTGTCATTGATGGCAACCTTACAATCCTATGGAACCGACATACACCAGCATAGGCACAGACACCAGCAGCGGCAGCGACAAAGATGTTCACCGACACCCTGGCCGACAAGATTTTGTTTATTGTATTTTGTATTTATTTGTAAAATCTTTTTGTAAGTCGACAAGGCGAATTGTAATAAGGCTCATATATAAGTATGAGATCTTATATAACATTAGTAAGTATAAGAATATGTGAGATGGATAATGTGCAAATATTAAGGCAGATTGTGGAATAAGGTTTATGATTATTGCAAGAGCTTAAACCGGTACTGAACCTGGCATAGCAGATGCTGATCTGAAGTAGTACATGACATTGGATTTATATAATCCACTTTTGTAAGTCAGCGAGACTTCCCTTTTTGTATTTAAGTAGTGAGCTTTAGGCAGTTGGCCTTCCTACATGTGCAGGCCCCTATTGTATCAGTAATATTCACTTATTGGCCAGTGAGCGAATATTGTGGGTCACAAATCCCACCGAGGTTTTTCCCACACCGGGTTTCCTCGTTAAAAATTTTGTGTTATGGTGTGCTTTCTATGTTGTGTTTCCTAATCTTATTTACTTCATTATTTCTGGTTTACCGGTACACTGTTTTGGAATGCAATTCATTTAATAAGTTCAAAAAATCCATTAACCGGTTAGATACTGATTCACCCCCCCCTCTCAGTATCTTTGGGAATCCTAATAATATATCCCTCCACCATAGAACCCTCAGGATGTGCTCTTTGTCGAACCAAAGCCTTCAAAAATTTTAAGTGCCTCTCAACCATCTACATTGACCTAGTGTGTACAAGTCCACACAATTAAATCTCCTCAACTTGGTGTATGAGGTAGTGTTCTTGTGCATTGAAAAAAGATGGAGGTAGACACTTTTTCATTTCACACATTAAATGAGGAGTTTCTCTTCCAATATTTTATATCGTCTTTATGGATTTCTTTACATGACAACCACCTACAAGATATTCAAGACACAAAAAAATATATTACATAACAAGTAAAACAAATAGCAAATATAATATCTATACAACGAACTGAACAAACATCACTACTTACCTCATGTATTTTCCAAGATCATATATGACTTGCTTGAAATTATTGTCGAAGTCGTTTGGGAGAGATAGAGGTAGAACGTATTGCAACAATTATAAAATTATCTTTTGATTTTTTTCTAACATAATACAATGAAAAGTACACGTACGCGCAATACTTAAATACATAGTAAAAACACAAGAACATGAATTACCTTAATGAAGGTATGGCAATCATGTGTTTTCATCCTTGGCCCAAATTCACTTTTCTTTGATATGAGATTGTTTATGTTTGTAGCAAATCCTGTGGGAAATCAAATTTTTCGTATGACTTCTTTATAGCTTTGTTTTGCTGGTCTGTTAACAACCAAGGAAGCTCACTTATATTAATTTGGTCTCCATGGCTATTTGATTGAATGCCATTTATCATTGCATGATTGGAATCCTGAATGCCACTACATATTTTGACAATTTTTTCTTTGTCACGCCTTCCATCCAATATTTTCCATAATGTCTATGTTATATTCTTTCCAATATGCATAGTATCAAACAAATGAACAATTTGTAACTGCTCGTAGTAGGGAGACCTACTAAATTGTTGAGGATAACTTTTTAGTCCCTTAGGAAGGTGGTCATTTATGCCTTCACAACCTTCATGATCATCAATCACATCATCAGTAAACAAAACAAAATAGAGAAGATGTTTTATGACAAACCAATAGATGGAATGGCATTACCTTGACGATTAATTATATTATATTCCAACTTCCACAGGTGAGGTGTCATTCTTTGTGGCTTTGATGTATTCTCTTCTTTCCCATTGAAAATATGTTTTTCAGTATTTCGATACATGATTTTTTTGGAGAAAGTGCCTATACTCATCAAACACCTACTTTCCTAAACTTTTTGAATGACGAGATTTCATCTTTGGACCACAAACAGGACATGCAAATTTTCCCTTTGTTTGAAGACCTACAAGATAATGTATAATTGGATTAAATATGATAATTTTTTGAATTATAATGTTCATGCACAACTTAAACACTATAACATACCACAAAAATGTGTTATCCCTGGGGCATCGTGTATTGTCCATATAAGCATCGCATGGAATTGAAATTGTCTTTGTCCTATTGGTCTAGAGACGTCATACATAGTGACACCATTCCATAACTCCAACAACTCGTCGATAAGAGGCTTGATATATACATTCATATCTTTAACTTGGTACTTACCTAATCAAATGAACAAAAACATTACATAATTATTATGACCATTTTACTGCAATATTTATAATTAAATTTAGACGACTATATTTAAATGATAAAATACGTGGAACAATCATTGCCAACATTATGTGCTCCCTCTTTATTGACATCCATGGAGGAATGTTATTGTTGATAACAAAAACAAGCCACATTGAGTAAACAGATCTCATCTCTCCAAATGGATTGACACCATTCGTTGCCAATGAAAGCCTGAGATTACGAGGTTCTTCTTTAAAGTGTGGCCACTTTTCCTCTATGTCCATAAGTGCTGAACCATCTGCAGGCATTCAAATAATGTCATCTTGACTTCTATTGCATGCATGGTAATCCATAAATTGTGCCAAGCTAGTGCACTTGAATAGTCGTTACATACGTGGAATAATGGGAATATAGTAAAGAACCTTGCGAGGAACCCTTTTTGTTATTTGATATGTTCGATATCTACTGATATGACATTCAGGGCATTCAGTTCAAAATTCATGTTGTTTGTGATATATAATATGATCATTGGGACAAGCATTTATTGCTTGATACTCCATTCCAATATCTTTCATAACGGCAGATAATTCTTGGTATGAGCGAGGTAGAATATTTGATGGTGGTAACAAAAACTCACCTATCAATCTACAACAAAAAAATATAATTTGTTAATATAAAGAATATTAATGGTACAACGTGATTCATAGTTTATTATGACATATATGACATACCTTAACATACGTGAGATTGTTATGTTGGATAAACCATTCATAACCTTCAAGTTCACCAACAACAATACAACAAAGAGAAGAGTTGTTTGCGAGCCTTCGTAAAGGGCCTCAGATGCCTTCTCAAGTAGAGGGACATCATGAACAACATCAAGGTCATCTTTATCATCATGATCAGCTGCGCGAGTACTAAATGTGTCATGGATCAATGTATTTGTACCATCATCTTCAATTATGTTTTCCAGCTCATGATCGTCATCTTCCATGGGATCATTATCTTCAGCTTCGATATTCACACCTCCATGTTCGTCCACTTCAAAAACCATATTCTCCGGGTTGTGTTGATCCATACCATGTGCTCTGGGGTGCTCGACCTATATAAAATTGATAAACATAAATAAACCATGATCATGATCTCATCATCAAGTGATTTATTATGTATATAAATTGTTAAAACGATATAATGAAAAACTTACCAATGGATGATAATCATGTCCAACTTCAATGTGACCATGTAGTCTACAATGTTTCTTAGCTGTTTTGATTAGAAGTCTTCTAGTCTTTAACCCCTTACAAATTTTGTAGGCACAATAACATTTCCCATCACCTTTTCTTTTCAAGTTAGACCACAATCTAGCTATTGTCTCCTTATTTTGTTGTTCGCTAATATTGTCCGACATGGTCTTTCTTCACAGGCAAGAAAATTGGGCTATAGAACTAGTTATATAGAAGTTGAAATGTTAGTTATGAAATCACGTTTTAGTATAATATACCAAATTAAATTACTTGAAAATAGAAATCATCATCATTGAACCAAAACCATTTAACTCTTCTTTTTCATCTCAAAATATATCTAATGACTTTGTGGTATGCAATCCTTGTATAATATATTAAGTTGACTAATGCCTAATTGGGGTAATCCATGAGTGTCTAATGTGAATTCAGTATCCTAAACATTGGAGAGACCTTATTTGACTTGCCTAATCAATGTGGTTCCTCTCCTAATATAAAATACTGAGTTCTACCCTTGCCTCTGCATCAAACTTCTCAGATCACGTTTCTTCAACAAAACACACTAATATGAATTGAGCCAACACCATGAGGATAGGATCAAGTATCATGGCAACTAATCATAATAAATGAAGAGGGGGTTCACACATAAGTGTTGGCTCTCAACAATGCCACAGTTCCAAAATTGTCAGTCTCAAGACTTTTCCTATTGGATGAACACTCATTGATGGCCACAAGGCCAAATCAATGTATGTAGGCTTTGAACTCCTTACTCTAGGCTAGGTGGACCCTACACAAGGTCTATGAACACTCACTTGGTATTACAATAGAAATAGCCTTCCTCTAGAACTTTCTTTGCAACACACACATCAATATTGGTAATAATTGTTATGATGGATGGTCTATTAGGACGGTAAATAAAATGCTTATTATTTTTCCACCCTTTGAAACTACAACAAGGTATTTGATTTGGCAGGGTCCCCACACATCACTTCAACAACAAACATTAGGCAATTCAACCTTTTGCCTTCTCAATGCATTTTTTTTTGTCTTTCACTGGTTTTCTTAGTCCGATACATAGGGATATCAGACCTTTCATGGCATCATCACATGCACCTTCCAATATGTAGTCCTTTCATATTTTAGGTGCCTACACACTATGTTGTTGTTAAGTATTGATGTAGTCTTAAGACATCTCATGACTCCATTACATGTCCACACTTGGGTTTACAAACACAACTCTGTCAAAACAAAAACAATATCACAAGTAAAACTATGACTGTGACAATCAATACCCTTAGGATAGTCATAGAAATTTAATCTATTTCATTTAGTTTTGATTGACAAACCCTTCCGAAGGTTGCATAGGGTCCCCTCACCCCTCTCTCTATCATCTACCACTTCAAAATACCAATTGCTTGGTCTTCCCACCAAATTCTTCCCTGATATGATACATAGCATGAAAAAAGGTCTTCCCACACATTTGGGTGAATTTATATGCATGGGAGACCAAACTATACATTATTTACTCCTCTTGGTAAACACTAGGCAGGGTTTTGACATTTTTTGGAAAAACTATGCTATCTAATTTAAAACATAATAAAATTAAATGCCACAAAAAGAAAAAATGAAGTTAACTCACTGCTCTACCACATCCAATCGACTTCCCATCAAATTATGATGATTTTCACAATGAAAAATGAAGAGAATCAGACCGAAATGTCAAAAAATGCACATAAAACCCCAATTTCATTAAGCAAAACTCTTGGATGGCATGCCAATGGCCTATTTATTCCCATCGAAGTGGGTTACAACCTCAAACCACCATAAACTAACTTTCCAACCATATTTTAAAGAAGTTTCTACAAGAAATGCAAAAGTTGTCATGGCAATATGACAACTTTTTCCCCAATGGACCTCAAACTTTCATAATTAGGTTTTTATTTGTTGTTAGAATGCGATCTATGACTAAGTATTAGAGGATCTTACTAACTTGGGTATCATGCTTTTATTTGTCTCTGACATGACTCCTAGTAACTATATAAGGATCTTACTAGTCCTATATCTATGCCTTGTCTTTTTGATATGGTTCCTAGTGAGAATATATGAATCTTACTAGTTCTAAATGTCATAACTTTGTGTTTTGCATGCTCCATGTGTGTTACCAATGTTACTCATATTACTCACTTTGTACTTCCCTTTTATCTCAATATTGTAGATTGACAATATCATAAGTCTTGGGAGCTACCACCTTTCCAAACTTGCAGTCTTCTTGACTCTTCAATATCTTGGTGAAAGAATATTTGGTTTCTCCATATTTTCCCAAGAGTACATGAGCATAATTTCATACTCTTGCTAAGAGGGGGCCAAATATTTCATCATAAGTTGTATCTCTTTAAAAATATACACTAGGTTTGGACTCAATTTAAGTGGTTGTGCCTTATTTATGCCTAATTGTACTTAGGTTTGACAATGTTTCCATAAATTTGGTTCATTCCCTTATTCATGATGTTCTTCTTGGCTCATTTTTATAGGACTAGGGTCTTGGGAACCCTTATTCATGGAAATTGGACCTAAAATTTGAAAGATGAATGTTGGATTCACAAATAGTAGGAATTTCCTCTCCAAATTTGGACTTTTGCAAAATTTCAATTTGAAAAGGTTCAAGGACCATCCATATAAGGTCCATCTTGAAAATTAAATGATAATACCATCCATGCATATTAAATGATATAGTCAAGTAATAAAGAAGGAAAACCATTTCTTGAAGTTGTCAAATGATTTTAAAGATGCACAACAGTCCACTAAATGCAATTCACTAAAAAAGAAAACAAAGTATGCTACAAGATAGTGGGTAAGATGCAAGGAATGAAGTTAAATAGACAAAGAAAAACCATGAATATTAGCAAGTCAAAAGGAGTAGCTATGACCTCTTACGTGTTTTTTCACTTGCATAAATTAGACTTCTTAAGGATAGAAACACATGTAGATAGTAGTATGAAGTCTTTTTGACGATTTTTGAAGTAGTTGAAGGAATGGCTTATTTTAGTTATATCTAACCCAAGACAATTTCAACTCAAAGTAAGGAATAAAACCATATGTCCTATAAGTTTGGGAAGCTAATTGAGTAGCTAGATAAGGTAGAGCATGACTATAGGGTAGTCTTGAGGCTCTTTTAACTCAATTAGAACATGTACCAAGTATCTAGGAGCTTACAAAGCCAATTCAACCATATTTCAAGTGAAAATGCAACAAAAGGAGTAAAAGCTTTGAATACACCTCAAAAACCACTCCTAGGTGGCCAAGTAAGTGGAAATAGTCTTTTTGAACATTTTTTTTCTTCATAGATGCAACCCTATATTCTCTTTATTATTTGAGACGAGATATAGGACTCCTAGGGCTTAGTTCATCTTAGTTCTTTAAATTCTATGCCAAGTGTTGTAACTAAAAAATTCTTACAGCAAGAGATATTATTTAATATCATTTAAGGTTGCAATAGTGCAAGGAACATCAATATGGAAAGAGAAGGGATGAATAAGTCAGGGACCTTGAAATTATACATCAGAACTATGATACAAGTAGCTGGGATAGAATCATTGGGATAGTCATTTGACTCCTATCAGGATAGCTGAACAAAGCCAAAGAAGGTGGATAAAGACAAGGGCAAGAAGAAGGTTAATGAAGAGGGAGATGTTGAAGAGGAAGAAAAGAACCAGAAAGATCAACAAAAAGAAAATGAAGAAGATTAAGATGTGTAACCTAGTTTGATGTTTTATCTAGTTTGGACTTGAAAATTATTTATGCCTCGACAATATTTTATGTTTTATGGCTCATGGAAACTCCCAACAGTTAGAAGATCATCAAACCAAGCACTTAATACTTGATAAGGCACTGAATATAAAATAGATTGATTAATTAATACTATTTGGTATGAATTCCTTTGTATATAATAGAATGGATATTGGATTAATGAATATACTTCTACACACCAATCATTGAGAAATGCATTGTTGGTGGTTCCGTTATTACCCAGTCCAGTATCGATCTGATCTTGTTGGGGAAGCATCTCGTGATCAAACCACAAGGTCTCACTGCTGATTAGTCTACTGTTACCAGGGTTCACCCTCTAATTTGTGAAATTTTGCAACTTATTTATTTTATGCTAAGTATATGTCTGATAGTTTTCCTCTTTCATATGATTGAGTACTTCCAACCATGGTAGAAGGGAAGTAGGCTTGCAAGAGTGGTACGGTGATGGTTTTGTGTGGGCAAAGGGTTACAAAGTGTACTACTCTTGGGCATAGAGGAGATGGCTTCTACTGAAACCTATTGTAACCTCTTTCCCCTATCACGGTAAAGATTCAAATCCAAAATTCTAAAATTCCTCATCCAAACATTATGCAAATCCGAAATTCCTCATGCAAATATTATGCAAATCCAAAATTCCTCAAATGCGAAGATTCAATGAATGAAGGTGAAGATTAAACAATTCCGCATATTATGCAAATCCGAAATGAAAGTGAAGTTCACCAATTCCTCATATTATCCAAATCCAAAATGAAGGTGAAGATCCTACCTCGAATGGTGAGTGTGTCGTTTTATCTTACCAGGGGTTGAGCTCAACGTGGAAGCCTGCGCGGGATTGAATGCAACACAAATGACTGCCCTCTTTTTTCTTTTTTTTTTTAAGTAATGCCCGTTGTCGTCGAAATTTCGATGAATGTAGGCACTTTTTCAAAAAAAAAATCAAATTTGGTCACAATATACCTTCTCCGTCGGAAACCTCCGTCAGAATTCTAGACCAAATGTATTAGTGCGAATACAATTTCTAAACTAGTTTAGGGAGAACCCATTACACCATATACAAAAGATACATTCGAAATATACGCTCAAGTATAAAAAATTATATGTTGTTTAAAAATGAAATGAACCATCCTGTACACTTCTATTGAGAATGATCTCCGTCCAAGCCACCCATCCTAGTGACCCTTCTCACCATACAAGTTTTCTACCCTCTTGAACCTACTTTAGATATGGGTGAACAAATATTTCAGCCACTAAAATTGCCATCACTTGCTATTGCATCTCTCTTCCTCTGACTAGATTTAAGTCTCTCATGAAATTGTGCAGAACTGTCTCAAACTATACTCTTTCTGCTAACTGTCTGGCCCACGAGAAGCCATGAGAGAATTCCCATTTGAAAATCCTTGTGAAAACATCTTGCATCAGATTTTCAAATTTCCTTCTATACATCTTTAAGACAAAGTAACCTGCATGTAAACATTAATCATAATGAGTCTCCTCAGAGACTTAGTAAGTGCCTTGCCTTTATTATTAAACACACTATCATTCCATAATTTCCATATATTCCAAAGTATAAAAGATGAAAGAACAAACCAAAAGAAGTTACAATCTTTCTTGAGCTTGGGAACATAACCATATAAAATATCAACAACATCAATGTTATAGTTAATCACAAGGCCAATCATATACCAAATCTCCTTTGCAAAAAACCATTCAAAGAATAAATGGCTTAGAGTCTCAGGAAGTCTACAAAAAGAACACAAATTAAAATCCCCATCAGGCTTCTTAATAGGCAATCTGTTCAAGAGTAGGCGCCACTGGAAGGATTTCATCTTAGGCTCTATAGGTCTACGCCATAGGTGTTCACAGACTCTCTGCCACTTAGCCAAGTCAAAGGTAAATATCTAGGTAGTGCTCAAATGATTGAGGATTTTATTGCTCTCAGAAAGGAGACTGTAAATATTTTTGAATTTAATTGCACAAATAGCTAATCCATCAATCCAAGAAATGGCAGACAGACACAAGGGTCTATCATCATAGATAATGGGCTGGGTGAATGAGGCATACACAACCTTCAAGACAAAATATTCTCTACTACAAGTCACCAGAATACCATATCTAGCCATTAAGTCCTACCAAGGAATCAATTGACCAACTTCAATATCTTCAAATGTCTGAATACCTTTCGTTGCCTATGTTTTGGCAGAGCAACCTTGTATCAAAGCCAATGGCTTGTCCCTATACTTCAAGTTCCAACAAATTGATCTATTTCCCCAAACTTTTTTATTTTCATTTATGAGATCCCTATGCTCAATGAGATGTCTCACACTATCCCATGCCTTCCAAATTGATTTGAAAATAACATACCCTGAGGGATAGACTGAAAAACTTTCCAAAAACCAGATCACAAATTGGGAGACCTTTCCAAGAGGGTCCTTGTTTACGAATAGATTTAGAAATATTATGCCTAATCAAAACCTTCCAGGGTGCATCCCCTTGAATGGCATGGAATATCCATTTAGCACTAAGAGCAATCCCCTTCAGTCTCGGTTATTTTAATCCAAGACCACCCTTTGATTTTCTCATAGTACACCACTTCCATCTAAGCGCATGCCTTTTCTTGCCTCCTTTACCATCAGACCATGAAAAATCCCTGATTAAATTTTGGATGAAGGAAAATTGATAGTTGCTAAACAACCAAGTAGAGGTGTAATAAATGTTGTAAGCAGATAAACTTTTCTGGAAAACTTGAAACCTTCTAGCTAGAGAGAGATAGTGCTTGTTCCAAATCCTCAATTAGTTATTAATCTTGGTCTTAACCCATTCCCACATTTCCTTGAGATTACGACTAAGGGCAAAATGAACACCCAAGTACCTGACTTGATGATAAGGTCCTCCCCAGAAAAGTGGGAATCTGTTGAACCAGGTAGGTGGGTAAGAATACCGACCTAATGTCCACCTTACCCATTAAGGCTTCAAAGTTTCTTTCCTCCAAACCCATCATAATAGCAGTATCATCAGCAAATTGTATGTTCAACAATTCTTCTCCTTTGGGCAGGTTGATACCCTTCACTTTGGAGGACAAAGAGTAATCTCTCAGTAAGTAAAACAATGCATCAACAACAATGACATATAAAGTCGGGGCTAAAGGATAACCCTGCCTAATAGATCTGGGAAGGGAAAAGTTTTGAGACCTACTTCCATTAACTTAAACACAATTTGTGGCATCATTCATGAGGATCTTAACCATATTACAAAATAGCACAGGGAAACCCAAACTCTTCAACGTCATGAGAATAAGGCTTCATTCTATTATGTCATATGCCTTCTAGAAGTCAATCAACATCATAGACACATTTTTCTTAGACTCTTGATCCCAACGCATCACCTCCAAGCAAGTGAGCAAGTTTTCTTGAATGTACCTTCCTTTTATAAATCCTATTTGAGTGTTGTTTATCACCTTAGGTAGGATACCTTCTAGCCTTATGGCTAGAACTTTAGTCAAAATTTTGTAAGAGACATTAAGTAGGGTGATAGGTCTCCAATTCTTGATGAGGGATCTATATCCATCCTTGGGTATGAGCTTAATCACACCACTATTAATGTCCTTAACCAATGTTCCTTTATCAATAACTTCTTTATAAACTAATAGAAGGTCATCTCCTATCCAGTTACTGTTCTTCTTATATAATTCAATAGGTAATGCATCCGGGTCAGGAGCCTTATCATTCTTAAGAGCCTGAATGACATTTTGAATTTCTTCTAGAGATACTTCTTTATCTAAGCCAATAGCATCTTCCTTACTAATCTTTGGAGGGATAGTAGAACTAACCTTCTACCTGGAAGCCTCCTTATCACAACCACCATCTTCTAAAGAGAACAACTACTACTAATAATTGTGAAAAGCCTTTACTATGCCTTCCTGATCTGCAATATTAATCCCATCTTCACATATATTGTCAATTTGTTCTCTAGCCTTCTTGTTCCTAAGAATGTGAAATAAAAATTTAGATCCTTTATCACCCTGCTCAAGCCAAGTGATCCTAGGTCTAGTTTTAGCTCCTCGAATCTTCACATTATGTATCTTCCTTGATTCATCCTTGGCTATCCTGAGATTAACAACCACTTCCTCATTACCAGACTGCATTTGAAGGGTATCTTCAACATCAATAAGCCTATTATACATTTATTTAACTGATTAACTAATTAAGATAATTATTTAATTATGGGAAAGTGGAAGAAAATGAATTAATTAAATAAATAATATTATTTAATTAATGTACATGAAAGAAAATTTGAATAATTAAATAATAAAAATCACTTAATTAAATAATAATAGTTTTTCAATTAATGGTAGAAGATGTTAGAACAATAAAATTGTTAAAAATATATTTAGCTAATAACAAAAGGAAAGAAATTTAGATTTTTGAATTAAAAACAGAAGAATGATATAAATTTAATTAAATAATTAAAAAATTAATTAATTAAGAATAATGTTAATAAAATGCTAGGTCAATTTTAGATATCTAAGAAAATATTTTTAAACTGTAAAATTGTAATTGATTTTTTAAAATCATTCTCATAATTCTTAATGAAATTGAATGATTCATAATGAACCTTCTAAATTCTCCACATCATAAGAAATAGTGAGGATCCTCACAAATTTGAGAGAATGCATATTGGCTCTTAACCTAAGAGATAGGTAATAAAATTTTGTGGACCATCCCACACTAGAAAAAGAGCAAATCGAATGGAACCATGCCCTTTCTGCAGGAAACTAAAATTTGGTGTATAATATTTGTATTCAAGTCCATGACGGGCCGTCGAAATTAGACCTTAATTGAAAGATAGACACCTAACCGGTATTTAAATATTGGAACTCTGGTGATCTTGGGGAGCATTTTTCAGAAATTATGCGAGATGAAGATGGATAGAGGATCGACACAAAAGGCGAGAGAGTCGTTGGATTTGGTGTTTTCCATGTCAAATTTTATGCAGACTAGAATCGATCAGCACAACCTGACGATTCTCATTGCACTAACCGAACAAGGAGTTAATCCTGAAGCACTCGCTGCTGTTATAAAGGAGCTGCGTAGGGAAGCCGCCGCCATCAACCAACATTCTTCGTCTTCCTCTTAACCCAAGGTACCTTTAATCCAAATGAAATTAACCAGGATTTCAATTTAAGCTTTCTCATTTGTCCTTCCATGCTCGCTTACTGCACATGAAAATTAATTTATATGTGAAACACTTGCATGCTAAGGATGTCTAGGGCAATAGTAATTATCAGGAAAAATGACAAATTCATTCCTGAAATAAACCCTAATAACAACATTTGTTCGAAATTCTTGTGTGGGTTTTGCATAAGTGAGCAAATTCCTGAACTGCCCAATAGGCATTGCTTGGATAGTATGCATTGATGTAGAAAAAGAAATGTTAGTTCTCTATTTTTTTCTGAACCAACATGATTTCAAGGCAGTATGATCAATCTTATAATGACAATGCCTGCATCTACCAGTACTCTGGATAAATCATTCTTCGTTGCAGGTTCAATGTCACTATAATCTCAAATAAGTTAATGAAAACAAATTTGGGAACTAGCGCAGTCAAGAATACCCAATGATGTCATGCTTGTGCTAAATAATGAAATGGATGTCACAAAAACTGGTGTAGAAGAAGATTGAGTGTAGAAATAAGATACAAACTAATATTTTTATCATCAATGCCTCTTAAAAATATAATTTATAACCGATATTACAAGAAAAGTAATCAATGGCGGTTGACCATAGTTTGCAAACCCTGCGAGTACTGTTTGAGATGTGGAGTACTCTCAATTTTTTTTTTTCTCCGTGAGTTTTTACAAGTTGAATTCACAAGTTTTTTTATAGGCATAGGGAAAATATGGGTAAAAATTCCAATGTGAGTAAAACACGGGTTACAAACATGTTTTTCAATTTTTTTTGGGCTATAAAACCATTCATTTTCTCTCTTGAGATGCCAATTTTTAATTTAATACATTTAATTTTTCAAAAATATATGGTTTTTTAAGAAATTTTAATTTTTAGTACTCTCTAAGTTGCTGAGTTTTTGTCAAATATTTGCCTACTCAAAAATTTACGGCTTGCCGAGTAGTCTCCAAGTTTGAGTCTACGAACTATGGATAGTTTTCCAGGACTGTATCTAGTAATTAATTTAAGCGCTAAGAAGTTTACCCCAGTTGCATCCATAGTAGACTTCAAAATCCCTAGTGGAAACGTGCAACAACAAAATATTATTAACACTAGCTAAATATCTATTTGCAATTATAAACATTATTCCGAAGACCCCATGTCTAATTATGCTATTCCTTATGGCAAAGTGGAACATGGAAAATTTAAAGTTCTACATTTTTTAGCTGATGTTCAAGAAAAATAAATAAAGTTTGTTCTTCTGCAAGTCCTGAATACCTTCGACGATATTCTTGTTGCTACAAAATTTTGAAATAATGCCATCCAGATAGCAAAACACAACTCTTACCACATTCAGATTCAATTAGAATTGGCCTATAGATTTGACAAAACCTTTTTTTAGATGGATTAAATCTCAGAAATTTCACAAGCTCATGGCTTCAGTTCTAACTTTCTCAAAAAACTATGTCATGTAAAGCTACATCGAGAGTGAGATTCATTGAAGTTTTGTTGTAATTTCTGATTTGTCTCACTATCCTTCATATCCTTACTCAATTATTTTTTTTTTCTTTTAACTAGAGGAATCAATAGCCCAGTGACCTAGAGCCAGCCTGAGAGGTAGCTTTAAATATATACGCTGGGGAAATTGAGTTTCAAACCTGTGACCGCTGCCCGTGTCTTTCAATGGCTTAACCATCCGGTCTACACTGAAGGCTAATTTATTTTCTATTATTACCTATCTTTTTATTATTATTTTTTAAGTTTTGTAAAGGGAATCTATTGAGCTCCTCCCTCAATTCAACCAAAACAACCAAACATCGCTTAGTACATACAGGGAAGGAAAAGGCTCAAAGTTCCAAAAAAACCTCAAAACCTAGTGAATGAAGAATCATGATGTCACAACTACACAAAACCCCAAACATATTTAATGTCTCTTTTTGTAAATGCCCTAGTTTTTGCCCTAAAATCACAATTCCAAGTAACTTTCCTACTAGGGTTAGGAACATAATCTTAATCGTAAGAATTTTTTAATTTATTGGGGGAATTCAACCATAGGGAAGCTAGAATAAAGTGATTTGATAGGGTGCCCTAGAGATCATCTACCCTAGGCCCAAGAGTGGATATACCATCCCTCTTGGCCTCATGTGACCTTGGCCATCCATATGAGGTGGTGTACCTAGTGAGGTGTCCTAAAAATGTTCCCCTCAATCTTGCCACTTCTATCCTACTTCCCATGATTGAACATTGTTAATGCATTCATTTACCATTATAGAGAGCATGAGGAGTATTCACAATTGGGTTCCCTGAAAGTCCACCCTTTCTAAGTCCAAAGGCAATACCCATGTACCCCATTGGCCCCATCGAAATCCTCGACCTTATACCATGAGCTGGCGTATCTAGAAGATGATCCCGTCATCATTCCCCTTCTTGTAATTCCTCATTACCCCTACCATGGTTGAAAAACAAAATATATATATAGAACATCCTATATTATGTCACGTTTTCTTTACATCTATATAATAAATAATCATAAGCAACAACAAAATATGAATCAACAAAGAAGAAATATAATTTATATTCATTATGCTATATTAGACATTCGTAAATAACAATGCATCATTAATCAGCAGTGTGCAAATATAAATAGTATTCATTTTGCTATGCACAGGGAACTCATACCAAAATTACCGTATAAAATTGAACTGCTGTATACTTAATTATTAATACCCAATCTGACCACTTTGATGATTGATTGATTGAATGAATTCCTTTGATTTGATGATTTGAGGTATTGGTGAGTGATGATTAAGTGATTGTTGATTTGATAGAATGGTTTCCTGATTGATTGTTTTCTTTTATTTGAATGATTGGAATGATGATTGATAAGTGATACTTGAATGATTGGAATGATCTCTTTTATATTTCATTGGTGAAATGGTCACCACCTTATATAAGACTTGAGTCACCACCCTTCATTAGAATTGAGTCACCACCCCTCATTGCTACCTTTGAGAATAAATTATTCTCCAAGTTGATCTCTTTCCGTCTCTTCCTCAAATGGACCTTCCTCCCTTTATATCTTCCCATGTGAGGGAGAGGTCACATCTCTTCATCCTGCCTGCCCTTTGGCAAGAGACAAAACCTTTCACAATTTCCACCCTTTGAAATAGTACAACCCTTCATAATTTTTGCCCTTTGAAGAAGACAACCTTTCTGCTTCCCATTCCTTTCTTCTTACATTTTTACTTCCTTGGTTCACATGCTTCCATTCATTTCTTTTCTCCTCCCTCTCTCTTTTCAAATGATCTCTTCTCCTTTTTAAATCTTATGTTTGAGAGAGTCATGACTCTTTTATCCATGCCTTTTGACCTTTCATTAAATTAATTACATTTTAATTCTGTTATATATATTTTTTATTATTTTATGTTTTAATTTTTTTTAATTATTTATAATTAAATCCTATCTTTAAAAAAGGGGCATTACAACATATATCCAACACTAGTTCCAAGTAGAGTCTTATAAGATAAGTGGAGCCTAATCAAACATATGCTGAAAGCATCCTCCTTCATGGTCCACTGTAAACCATCTTCAACTGAGTTTATGGCTTCCATTCACAAACTTTCAACTTCAATCTTCCTTTTGTGTGTGTACTTGAGGACCCACAATTTGCTTTGGTCCTGTTGTCACAAAGGATTGTGCCAAATGCTAAGCCTTAAAGCTTATCAATCCCGTGCAACATGGGGACATCTTCAGGTTGTGTGTGACCTAAAACGGAGATGGACCTCCAGATTATGGGCTGCTTCCCTTTAAAAAACTCCTAAAATAACTGAAACTTGCTTGGAAAAGGGATATAGAGATTGCTTGAATTAAAATTCTATTAATTCTAGGAGGTGATGCACCAAAATTTTAACTCTATTTTCTGTCCTAAACCCACAATCAACTTCAATGAAGATCAGATTTCATTCGTAGCTCAAATTGAAATCATCCAGTACATAAATTGATTCATAGGAAGGTTTTGAAATTAACATTTGTTTGAAGGAAAATGATAATTTTCACAACTTCAACTTGTTAAAAACAACTAAACACATCCTATAAATTGCACTAACATGAAACCTCTTGCTTCAACAATGGATACATGAGACATAATAAGAGGATTTGCAAATAAATCACAATAACTATATCAAATCACCCATTAACCACTTCAAAACAAGAGAAATTTGAAAAGTAACTGCTTCTCTTTTATTGAGATTGAAAGGAATCCTGTTATGAATCTGAAAATGCTTCTAAAACAAAAATATACTTCGAAAAAATTGAGTTACAATGCTTCTTGTTGTTGTATATTGCAAGCAAAAAAAAAGAACTAGCGAAAAGAAAGAAGATACAAAAGAAGTTATATAGAAAGGAAGCAACATTATTGACTGAAAGAAGAGACTGATGTCAAACTCCAGCCTTGATCCTCAAACTCAGCTCCAACATGTGGTCTCTAACCTTGATTCCATTTTCAAGTTTGCATGATAAATCTCTTTGGGTCGAATGAGATCAAAAATCATGCAAAAAGGTGGCTTAAACTGCTCTGAACTGGTGGTTGATGAGTTCAAGACTTGTATCAACTGGTGTACCACTCATGTAGGGTCTCAAACTGATGTCTAACTGTTGTATTTGCTTCCCAAAACCTCTTTTTTAGGGCTCAAAATTGTAGCATAAATAAAATTTCATTGCTCGCCTGTGTAAATCACCTTTGAGCTGATTGCATGAATCAGGATCTTGTTAACTGATCACCTAGTCCTTTTTTAAAGCGTAGAATATCTTCAAGGATTGCACATTTAACATGTACTACTTGATTGCTACTCTGTCTTTTCTCCCTAAATATGCTCTTTTCTTTTATAATTTTCATGGTTAACAATTTATGAATTGTATTACAAAACATCATTATATATCTCCTTGAAATATGTTTGGAGGCCTTCATGACTATGAGAAAACTCCTACAAGGATAAACAAATTCTTTGTCAATCCTCTTGTGATTTTTTTTTGAAGCCCCTTTGGCTTTTAATTTTTAGAAGCCGTTAGTACAATCATAAATATCTTTTCTTCCTTTTGTTAAGGATGATGAACTGTGATAGTTCCCTTGCTTTATTCATAGGTATCAACACCATATCTTGTCTTCATGCTGCTCTTATTTCTTTCTGCAGTCGTGTATGCTAATGTACTGTCTTTACAATGGACTGTCAATGGACTATTTTGAAAGTTTTTACTAGTTTCATTCACTGTTACTGCTGCACTACTATCAATCATGAAATGTACTGCATCATATATGGTAACCATTCCCTATCTTTGTCTTTACATTCTTCCATTTGGCTGGTAAAGGTTTAATATCATTTTCCACTCTATCCATGATGCAGACACGTGTGTGTTACAATCATTCATTTCTCTTGACAAATTTGCATCTCTACTGCTCTGTATCCTATTGCAGACCTTGTTTTTTACCTTGCAATCTTGTCAAACCCTTCATTTATATATTGTGACCTTGTTTCTAGAAGGATCTCATTGGTGCTTGGTACCTGGCCCTTATTAAACCTACACCCACTGTTACCTCGCCATCATGACTGCTACCATTACTGTTCTTTCATATTGTCATTGGTGTGAAGGCTCTTTGTATTTGGGTGGTGTCTTAGATGACTGCTCTTGTGATCTATTGACCATTTTGATATTGTCCTCTGCTTTCACATGCTACAACAGAGTCTTTGAAAAAGACTTGTTCTCAGTCACATGGCTGTCTTAATGACATGAATTGTTCTCTAATCACTTGAATGGATTACTATCCCTTGTCTTTGGCAAAGAGACCTTTGGGTCTTCATTGTCCTTTGATTGTCTCACATTTGGCATTCAATCCTTGTCACAAAGACACTACCACTGCTATTATTTAGTGCCCATTCATTGTCTTAGCAACTGTCCATTTCTTATAAGGGTTTTAAAGTTCATATTGATTTCCCCTGAATAAGACTATGCTTTGTTGTCCATTAAGGATTATCCTTCACACATCTACAATTACTGTTACCTTGTCTCCAAATGCTAAAGTTATAGAGACAAGGGTTTGTGAAGGTTGTCCTAAGGGTTCATATGACTATCATGTAATTATGTTCTTTGAAATTATAGATGGTTTCACTGGCTACTCATACCCCTACACATTGCTGCCATTGAGTCCACCTTTTTAATGTTATCCAGCTTGAAACTTTAATTATCATTGTATTTTCTCAATGAGAGGAAAATGTTTTTCTCTTTTTCTTATGCATCATATATTTGTTTCTAACATAGAGTGTTGATCACTGTTCTCTTTTCTTGAACTATTTCTTTGTTGGAGGTTTGAAACTTTTTTAGTGATCTTTAGCATTGTGACAGTCTCTTGACCTTTGAGGAATGCACTCCATTACCTTGGATTGTCATACATGTTTTTGGTGCCTCATGACATTCAATTTGACTGTTCTTTTCTGATGCAGCTACTCCATGGTCTTTTGACTGTCACACTTCATAATATCTTTACTCTTTGACTCAAAGATTTTACACTCAACTATTAACACATACAAACATTGTTCTTTGAACACAAAAAGTTGGCTTTCCTTCAATATTGTGCAATCCTTTGATGCTATTGTTAGATAATGACAATGGTGAGTTTTCTCTATCTATATTTCTTGTCATTATTCTCGTAGCTTTGTCTCTTTTGGGTACTAATACCAGGATCCTTTGAGGACTTCAAACATATGAAGTCATAGCTTCGACATTTTATTCATATGACTGTTCATACCAAAATTATTGTTTATATTATACATTTGTCATATGTTTTACCCACACTTGACGATAGATGATACCTCTGTTACCTCATCTTTTCCTTAGCACTATGGTAAGGTTTGATTGCTCACTGCCTACTGTCTTCTTTCTTTGAAAGTAATGGGTTGTGATAATTTGTTTCATGATCATCAATCTAGAAATCCTTATTCTTTTATAAACTCTTCCCTCCATTGCCATAACTGTTTTCTCTACTTTCTTCCTGACAGTAAGTCTCTGTTGATAAGTTCAGACCCTGTACAACTTCTCATGAGCACTTTCGTTTCCTTTACTCATGGAGGACTTCTCATATCACTACTTCTTAAATGTTGTTTCAATGACTTTTGATTTGTATATTAGCCTCTCTCGGTGCCATCAAAACATGTCTGAAACCAAAAACCTTGTATGATTGAAGTCCTCATGCCCTTAAGACTATCATTCAGCTTAGCATATTCCCACGATTTCCCTTGTACACTTGTCATTCTTAACATGACAGTAGCTTGTTCTTGTGACAACCCCTTTGCCTCATGATAATCCTTTATCATTATGACTATCAAATGAAGTTACTTCGTACTCTTTGACCCTTCTTTTCATCATTTGTTCCATGAGGTATCCTTTCCCAATATTTATGACTGTCACTTATTAGGACCTCTGCCCCTTAAAATCTTTCGTAGAACTCTTTATATGACTTTTATTAAAGTGTTTTTTAGTGATGCACTCTTGGTTCTTATGTATGACTGAATAGACATGAGCAAGGGTATTCCCATAAACATCATTGCTCCCAAACTATGCTCTTTGTAGATCTTCTCAACACCATGATCAAACATAGACTCCAAATAATGTTAATAATATAGTGAGGAAATGTCATAATGTTTTCTTATGGTTGTGGGCTATCTTTTGTCATTGCACATGGTTGTCATATTTTGCATCTCTATGGGCAACTATGTCACTACCTTTTGACATTGTCACCTTACCTCCATTTCAATCCTCACAAGACACTGCCATATTTTTTTTATGGTCTCTGTTTTGTAGACCTTGAGCAGTCCTTCTACCTTATTGTTTTACTTTCATACTTATGACATATTTTCAATGATAGCTTCAATCCTTCTTCTGCAATACAATATTCTTTAGATATATTTGATCATTGTTAACCATTTGTCAAGAAAATATTCTTCATTCAATCACTGTCGTAATTTTCTGCTTATGATTGTGATAGGGCTTGGTAGGGTTTTGGAAAATGATAGCATATTTCACACATTGCCCATACAAACCATAAAAGAATTTGAAACAAAGCTCTTAAACAGATAAAGGGGCAGATCAAAAAAATAACTAGCATGCTATTCATACAACCCCTTACTATACAACATATCACAGAGTTTATAGATGAACTCTTCAAACAAGTGTAAGGGGAGATGACAAACCCATAATAGGTATGAAGCCACACATAAAAATACTTGACTGATCTTTAACATCTGGGTGTCACCTACTATGATCTCCTATGATCCGTCTTTGTGCATGCAATGTGCCATGCACCTATTCTAAGTGGTTGTAATGTGGATCTCCAAACTTGAACAACAGTAAGAAAACTTGCGCTAAGCATGAAAAATACTTCCCATCTGGCATGATACTTCTTCCCCACAAACCCACAATATTTTCCTTGTTCATGGCTGCTATCATGGCTTCAATTTGAAGCTTGCAAGCTGAGTGAGAAACTAGGGTTTCCTCTCCATGAAAACATTCGACATGAGTAAACTAATGCAGTTAGTGATCAAACTTAGAACTCAACCTAGCTTCACTAAAACATAATACATAACATCCTTTCCTTTTGAATATGCAACATGGATATTTCCATTTTGGAAAACTTAAAAGTTGACAAAATAAAAAAGTAAAAATACATATTGTAACTTTACCCCAAAAACATTTGATATAACTTCTCACCTTTTAAATCTTTTAAGACCCCTCAATAATTCTCTCAATAGGACCTAGGACTCTGTATAGGGTTGTTTTTTGCTTTAAGGTGAAAAATAGGTAACAGGTCCATAGAAGCAAATAACTTTCTTGGGAATTTCTCAGCATACCAAAAGAAAGATATTTTCAACTTTTTGGAATATTAAACTAGAAAAAACTAGAAAAATATTTGGAACCAACAAAACATAGGAAAACTCATAAAAAAGAAAAGAAATAACCAATGTTTTTTGCTTTGAAATTTATCCTAATTGCATGAGAGTGACACTGTGAAAGTAAATGAGAGTGTAGGCCATAAATTTAGAAATGTGGATTTTTCTCAGTAATTTTGAGATCATTGATTACAGATAATTCTAATATAAATCTCTTTAACAATGTTAATAAATAACATTGCTAGAATGATAATTAATCCTTCACGCAATAAAACAACTAAGGCAAATGAGACCTGTTAGCCCTACTGTTTGTCTTAACTATCAAGGCCAATAGACTATTCCTACACAAAATGGTAACTACAATTGACAACAACAGTTTCCCTAACCTCTTCAACTACCTCTGTAAGTTTAGAACAGTGGCAACAATCATGCCTAGAATTTTAGCACAATAATGTCCTGTCTTAACTATAATGTTTCATATTAATTTTTTTGATTAGCTTTATTTCCTATAATGTTGACAACAAAAATAATGCCCATATTAATTGATCATGCTAATAATAACGATGCTACTGAACACTGTACCAATCAAGAGGATGCAGATCACAATAATAGTAGAATGCTACCGATCAGTGAACATACAAAGATTGCTAAACATAGAAGAACGGTTATGTCAAAAAACAATAACGATGACAACAATCTCAACTGATATGCCATTATTAACAACTGATATGTAACAATGAAAATTCCCAAACAATTATTTCAATAAGACAACTATTGTTTCAAATGAAGAATGACAACCAGTCAACAGATTATTAGAATGATATTAGATTATTAAAAGATTTGGCTTGCAGTTGTAATATGGCCACCTTAGCAGCAAGTGTTTTCTGTTTATTTTTTTAAGTTTTCTTTTTAGTGAGTTATGTAATGTTTATCCATTTCGTTGGTTTCTTCTCAAATCTTTATACAAGGAGATGGAGCTCTTTGTAATAATCAATCAATCTATATGATAGAATATTAAAACATTTTGTTATATTAATTTTGCCAATATGGTATCAGAGCAAGGAGCCATGTGAAATGAAGTTGAATCTTGTGGAAAAAATTATGAGTGTTTCAAGGTTAAATCATGGGTTGGCTATTTTTGTGTGGGAAGATTTTGGTTTGAATCCCAAAGCTCTCAAAATCACTATAATAAATGATTATTCTATAGCGTCATATGCCTTTTCAAATTTAACAAGGGCATATGAATAATTTGACAATAACTTTTCGCCCATTCCATAATCACCCATCTTGTAATTATGTTCTCCAAACTGTGTCTACCCTTACCAAATATTGTTTGTGAAACATAGATAATCTTAGGAGGAATGATTTTTAACCTAAATGCAGTTGCTTTAGCTAAATTTTCCAGGACACAAGTTTTTAACTAGGGATTTGTCAACATCTTGAGGAGAAGTTTGAGACACCTTTATTCATATTTTTCCTCAGAGATTCCCCACCTACATTCTCCAAGATCAACAAAAATCTAGTCCTTGAGAGATTTATAAAATTCAACAGGAAAACCATCAATGTAAGGGATTTGTCATTCTTAAGGAACTTGTAATAGAATGAACTTCTTCCAATGTAATCTCTTTTTCAAGGTTTGTTGCATCACAGTTCTCAAGTTCCTTGGGTATAATGCTTTGATACTACTACCATCAGAATTTATACAACATGAATTGTTTTTTCATTTTATCAAGATGACCAGTGAAAGTCCCACCCATATCAATTGGCCCAAACTTTTTCTTGGAAAATTTTGTCTTGAGTAGATCAAAGAAATAGTTGGTCCCTTTATCTCCACTTTTGATCCAATAAATTCAAGATTTAAATTTGGCACCCTAAGCATATAATTCTGATGGCATCTCAATTTATGCTTAACACAAGTTTAACATTTCTTGCACCTCATTATTTTTATGGTTAACTTGTAACTGTGTGTCAAGCCTCACAAGTTCTTCAAAGTTTTTGGTACAAACTTTTTTAAGGCCTTAGTCTTACCAAGTTATAATTTTTTTTGTTGAGTATGGATACAAGCTTTCCATTGCAGAACGACTGAGTTAGAGGGTTACATAACTTTATTACGCTTTCTCAAAGTTATGACACAATTTAAGCAGTCCTGATCAAGTAGAAGGTTGACATTTGGTTCAAATAACCCAATTTTTTTTATTCAACTTGAATTTGTTGCCTCACAATTTTTGTATTTCATGTTCCCGCCTTAATAACATTTTTCACACTATCCTTGGATGAATTCAGAAATATATATTCAGAAAATTTGTCTTATTAATAAGACTCACTATTTTCTTCTAAGGGTGGAGGTCGGCAAATAAGGACTTAAGCATTCACAATATTCTTTCCCTTGATCAACAATCTTCAGTCTTAACAAATCAGTGATCAAAGAAATTTCAAAAGGTCACGATGGATGAAGAGACTTGTAATTAGCAATGATTATAATTCATTCACAAGTCAGTTATTAGGAGGACAAAATGATATCATCAGGTACAACGATTGATATTATTAAAGTAAGCAATAAAGAAAATATTAAAGGCTGTGAATATGGTTAACAAGTTGTAGCTTCATTTACAAAGGAAGCAATCATATTTATTAAGGCAGTAGTTAAAAGGGGGTGACTAATAAGGCAATAATTTCCTAGAATAGGAAATAATCAAAATATATTTAAGTTTTAGGCCAATCATTAGGAGGAAGGGCAGTGACTCTTTCGAAGGAGTAAAATTATTGAAGAGACATGACTTTTCCCTCATATTGGAGAAGATAAAAGGAAGGAGAATTAATTTGAAATGATAATCATGGAATGGGAATTGAATAAGTATTTTCATCTAAAATAAGGAGGTCTAATTCTGATTAATGCACCGAATTGGAGCAGAAGTTCTTATACATAGAATTTGCATTCATCAAGGAATTGGATCAGATCATTTGTGGATAGCCTGCAATAGCAGATTTGCATTTAGAAACTGCAAATAACAGACTTATAATCTAGCAAGTAATTGGTATTCAATATATTGATCTTCCTTTATATATAGTCCCTTATGTAGTGTTAAGATTATTGAGAATGGAAGTACTAATCTATCAAACTCTTATGATTATTTATTTTAATTAGTTTATTTTCCCACAAACAATCATATGTGAGTTAGGAAGGAGATGCATGTAGGAGAGAAAATATGGGTTCCCCGTCTAAGTAGACCACCCCATGTTGGATGGACAAGAATTCCTGCCACTTATAGGCCAAGGGGTCGAGTTGTCTTGGTTAGATGCTTCGCGCCTTTGGGCTTAGTTGTGGCAATGGTTCTAGGAACCCTTTGTGTGATCCTCTCCAATCCCCATAATTGTTGGTTGTGGGAAGTGAAAGAAGCAATCATGTATGGGTTAGTAAGGAGACACGGTTGGGAAAGTAGATATGTAAGAACCTTAAAAGGCCCTCAATTGAGACAACTGACGTTTAACTGAACTTGTTGCGTTTCAAGCGTGTTCTTTGCAAATTTGTAACAACAAATATAATTTTGACAAACTTAAGCACAAAGAAAGCAACTATGAGTATTTGCTGGAAATCAATTTATAACTCAACAATACTGATCAAACCCTTATTACATCTGTTCATCATTTATTAATGCTCAATACATAAACAAAGCAAGAGAAGAACTGATAAATACCAGGACATTTTGTTAAAACCCTTATTTCCTTATTGCTGGTCATACACAGTTTTTATGACAGCAAGCCATAATTTATTCCCAATTGACCCGAATCACTTGCATGTTAGCCCGATGGAGAGACATAGGCAAGGCGTCCCTTCTGCTATTCTTTTATATTTTTTTGGTTCCTCCAATATGAAAATCGTAGCCCTTTTGGTGTTTGGCGCTACTTTCTAGGCAGCCGTACAACCACTGATAAAAGATCTCTCATGGATGCCTTTGTTTCCCTCTTACTGCTGCAACCTAATACTGGAAAAAAGGCGACGCCTCTCTGATTAATAAGCAGAAACTTGGCTCCTGAATGAAACCAATTGGAAGAGCAAGATCAGTTGATATTTCACAACCTTTAATGCTGTTGCACAAGAATCCCACGTTTTCCTGTACCGATACCTCTGATCACTACAGAAGGATCTTCTGTTGAAACCCTAGGGCAAAACTCCTCTTAGAGCTCCAAAGCAAATTATCCAAAACTTAGCATAATGAAAAGAAGACCTAAAATCTTCTTTAATCTTCTCCATTTAGGGTTGGTGTGATTCCCAAGAAAGGTGTGATTTGGCCTTTAATGATGTTTTAACTTTTATTATTTATTTTTGACTATTGAAGTGTCAAAAAAAATTTATTTTCCATTTAATATAAAAACTCGCCCCATCTGATGAGAAATAGACCTTCACTTAAGTTATAACTTAAAGTGACTTTTAAAACATTAAAACATTAAAGTTCGCCATTTAATATTTAATTAAAATAATTAAATATTAATATCTCTTTAAGTATTCATCAGAAATGCCTGCCGTCTGAACTGGAGACTGCCAAACCATAATCTGTCCTTGCCCAACCTACTGGCTGTAAATAGCAAGACTGCTAAAAATAGAAAGTATCTCAAACGGAGTCTTGGAGACCTCAAACGAAAACCAGACCTGGAGTGCTCACTCTGAAGGTGGTGAATCAAACTCTGGAGGACCCTCTACCCAACCTCATCAGCCTACGAGGGTTAGTGATAGGCTAATCTACTCAGTGATAGGCTAATCTACTCAGCCTTAAATCGTTAAGTGTTTCCCGATTTAAGGGAGGGGCTATTGGCTTTGGCTTGTAATCATTTCTAAAGTCTGATTTTTCTTTCCCTTTGCTGAAATTCCTATTATCTTTGAAAAATGTTGACCCTTTTGTCCCAAATTTATTTTGAGTGGCTGTCACATCCATACTCCGTGCCTTTTTAATGGCGAGTAGAAGTGTTGGGGGATCAAATGCCTTTACCCAGCCTCTCAAAGGCTCCATGAGTCCCTCTATAAACAAAACTACTAATTGCTGATTTGACATGTTATTTACTATGCATGACAGCTTCAAAAACTCTGAAACATACACCTCCAAGTTCCCTGTTTGTTTCAGCTGTGCTAACTCCCGGAAGTATGACTCAGGGTCTTTCTTATCAAACCTCTCTACTAACAAATCAACGAACTCCTGGTAGGTGGTAATCTCATCATGTTGGAGAGTGATGAGTCCATTATGCCACCACTCATGTGCAGTACCGTCCAAGTGTAAGGTTGCAAATTTAATTGCATCCCTTTCAATCATGGGTCTGAGTGTGAAGTATGTATCTAGTTTATGGATCCAAGATCTAGCTGTAACTGCACCACTGCCATCATAATAAGGTAGAGTGAGCTTGCTTGTGGCAAACTCAAGATCTCTATATTGGAAACGAGGCCTCCTCTCTTGCCTGTTTCTCTCTACCTCCTGTTTTTGCCTCATGAACTGATCAAAATTCAGATTCTGCCTCACATTAGGTGGAAGAAGACTCCACTCATCATGTACCGTCATAACATTATTAACAAAGACAGGCTCTGCCTCAGCTCTGGCAACATCCTCAGGTTCTTCTGCCAAGAAATTAGGCCTTGAAGGCCTGTCAACTGTGCGTGTAGCTACCCTGTGAGGTCTAGGAATATTGGCTACACTCCTATTGTCCTCTGGTTCTTGATTGTTTCGGTTTGGAGGATTCATATGCTCCATCATGGTGGTGAGTGCCTGTAAAGCCTGAGCAACCTGCTGCTGCCCAGTGGCCATAGTCCTAAAGAATTCTCTTGTCTCCTCATCCTTAGCTCTGTGACCTCTGGTTGGGCTGCCTGTATGCCTTTCCCCCATGGTATCTGACTCCCTGTTAAGACTCTGTTCTCCTTCACAAAAGGCTCTGTTGCGTGTGTAATGCCTATGTGAACCCGTTTCTTGCGATTGCATGTAATTGCTAAACCCTTAGGATGGCAGGATTTAGCTCTGATACAATTGTAAGAACCTTAAAAGGCCCTCAACTGAGACAACTGACGTTTAACTGAACCTGTTGCGTTTCAAGTGTGTTCTTTGCAAATTTGTAATAGCAAATATAATTTTGACAAACTTGAGCACCAAAAAAGCAACTATGGGTATTTGCTGGAAATCAATTTATAACTCAACAGTACTGATCAAACCCTTATTACATCTGTTCATCATTTATTAATGCTCAATACATAAACAAACAAAGCAAGAGAAGAACTGATAAATACCAGGACATTTTGTTAAAACCCTTATTTCCTTATTGCTGGTCATACACAGTTTTTATGACAGCAAGCCATAATTTATTCCCAATTGACCCGAATCACTTGCATGTTAGCCCGATGGGGAGACATAGGCAAGGTGTCCCTTCTGCTATTCTTTTATATTTTTTTGGTTCCTCCAATATGAAAATCGTAGCCCTTCTGGTGTTTGGCGCTACTTTCCAGGCAGCCATACAGCCACTGATAAAAGATCTCTCATGGATGCCTTTGTTTCCCTCTTGCTGCTGCAACCTAATACTGGAGAAAAGGCGGCGCCTCTCTGATTAATAAGCTCAAACTTGGCTCCTGAATGAAACCAACTAGAAGAGCAAGATCAGCTGATATTTCACAGCCTCTGATGCTGTTGCACAAGAATCCCACGTTTTCCTGTACCGATACCTCTGATCACTGTAGAAGAATCTTCTGTTGAAACCCTAGGCCAAAACTCCTCTTAGAGCTCCAAAGCAAATTATCTAAAACTTAGCATAATGAAAAGAAGACCTAAAATCTTCTTTAATCTTCTCCATTTAGGGTTGGCGCGATTCCCAAGAAAGGTGCGATTTGGCCTTTAATGATGTTTTAACTTTTATTATTTGTTTTTGACTATTGAAGTGTCAAAAAATAAATCATTTTCCATTTAATATAAAAACTGGCCCCATCTGATGAGAAATAGACCCTCACTTAAGTTATAACTTAAAGTGACTTTTAAAACATTAAAACATTAAATTTCGCCATATAATATTTAATTAAAATAATTAAATATTAATATCTCTCTAAGTATTCATCAGAAATGCCTACCGTCTGAACTGGAGACTGGCAAACCATAATATGTCCTTGCCCAACCTACTGGCTATAAATAGCAGGACTGCTAAAAATAGAATGTATCTCAAACGGAGTCCTGGAGACCTCAAACGAAAACCAGACCTGGAGTGCTCGCTCTGAAGGTGGTGAATCAAATTTTGGAGGACCCTCTACCCAACCTCATCAGCCTACGAGGGTCAGTGATATGCTAATCTACTCAGCTGACAGATGTCAACTAGAAGGGGACATCACAAGATATGGGTTCCCCCTCTAAGTAGACTACCTCGAGTTAGATGGAATTGTCTTGGTTGGATGTTCCTGTCACTTGTGGGCCAAGGGGTCAAGTTGTCTTAATTGGATGCTCTACACCCTTGGGCTTAGTTGTGGCGAATGGTTCCAAGCACTCAATTCTTCTTTCCTCTCAATTCCCTACAATGGTTCTTTATTTGAAATACAACTATAGATTAGGTCCCAATGAGTGATGCTAATGTGATTGATTATATTTGCATTTATATGTTATTGGATTCTTGAACTTAATTGAAATAACCGGTCTTATGAATTGTGTTGACTAACATTATTGCAAGGTTTAAACCAAAGTTTGTGTTGGAAAGGAAATTATTAATTGGTAAGTTGTATTTTAATGGACTATAATTCTTATTTTAATTGAACTTTGTAATATTTGTAAAGAATGAAGTCATTGTAAGATCAACTGGTAATGTTTGTTTTAGGGCAACTTATTTTGCCATAATATTTCTCTTTATCAAGAGTAAAGATATATCTCATAATAGACGTTTACCAATTAATCCAGTCCAACTAAAGTTAATATAATTATATACCCGAATAGTTTGGAATTTGGAAAGTATTAAAAAAACTGCCAAAAGTGAATGTTCCTTTGATACATTGAAGAAAATGTTTTGAAAATTGTCAACATTCCTCTTGAGGCCTGGACATGAATTCGAAAGGCCGTTTTATGAACCAAATGATGTATGCTAACCCCGTGGAAATCTGAAATACAAACTTGTCCCATATGTAACTAGGAGACAAACTTTGCATTTTTCAAATGAATAAGAAGTTTCAGTCAAGATTATCCTACCATGGTAACATGACCAATCTAATACAAGATCTATCACATCCTTGTGAAATCTGATCACACAAGCAGACAATATTTGACACGAAAAGATAGTTATCAAAACCTTCTTAACAAAAAACATTGCATGGATATGTGTCACGCTTCTAATCCTCATTTTAATATATAAGTTCTTGCTTTAACATTAAGAGATATCTATGATATTGTGCAAATGTTGGGACAACCTAATCGGTTCTTTACATTCACAAAGTGATGCGAAATAAGGATGAGAGTAACTTATGAACCTTGCTGACTCGAGATTCTTTTGTTACAAGTTTAGATCAAAATTGCAACTAGGGTAATATCAGAGTTGCACAACAAAAGCTAATTACACCGTACACTCTAAGTGTTGATTTGGGATCATGATAGTAACAAAAGATTTAGTAAAAATTAACTTCGCTTGACAAGCAAATATCGGGAAGGGTAGACTATTGTCACTATTGTCCAATAATACATTTATCAAATAAATTAATTATTTCCTTATTCTTCTAAAGTCCCTCCAATAATTATTTCCTCTAAACCCACTCAGTTAATTAATTTTGATTAATTAACCTAGTCATGTGATTCCTACAAATCACTTTTCCTAATCTTGTTGGCATTATGGATGAATTGATTATGTGTTGCATTGATGTTTTGTCATTGATGTCAACACTAGCTGTTATGGTTGGTTACCGTCAGTCAGGTTTTGGTTACTGGTAGAAGATCTAGTGTTACTGGCAGAAGAGACTATCTATTGGACACTTCCGACATGTTTGGATCAATGGAGTATGTTTGATTTTATGTGTTACATGCTTCTGGTGCATGTTTTGGTCAGTTGGTATTGACTTGGTAATCTGATGCTATCATACACTCTTGTAAACCCATACCGACATTGGTTTAAGGTTTAACCAACAAATCTTTCACTGAAAAATCTTGACAGGATGCATAATTGGTGTTGGTGCAGCTTCTAGATGGATTTCAGAATGCTGAAGATTTTCTTTGATCGTGCCTCAACTGAGTGAAGACATTGCTTTGGCATGGTGGACCCATATTAGGTCTGGTGCCTATCTAGGTTATGGACCGATATCATGTTAACATGTTCTCCACACATTACCGAGATGATTTATGGATTGGTTATTGTTGTTTTGGTCTTAAGCTGACATGACATATCATTGTAAAATGGATGTATGTAATGATCTTATTGTAATATCTTTTAGGTGGCCGATCTAATTGGTTTAGGCCTTAGGGTTGGTATAAAATAATGTAAGATCTCATTATAGATAATGTGTCGTTGTCTTGGATTGCAATATCATAAGCAAAGGAGATTTGGTCGATCATAGGTGATCGAATTGGGATTAAGGAAGAGGTCAAAGGCCTCCAGTATTGAGCTTAACCGGGACTGTAATCAGGCATGGTAGATGCTATCTCTGGCAGTTCATTATTTTGGATTGTTATCCATTTATCTTGAGGTGGTTATAACCTCTCTGTAGTCAGTGAGACTCTTTTGTAATGAGCAGTACACTCTAGGTAGTGTGCCTTCCTGCATGTGCAGACCCCTCATTGTATCACATACTTTCTACAGAAGTATCATCTGACTATGGGTAGGCTTCCCACCGTGGTTTTTCCCTTTCCGAGTTTTCCACGTACAAATCATGGTGTTATGTGGTATGGTTGCATTGTGTTGATTATCTGTTTCATTGTTAAGTTTTATTGCTTATCAGTATCTATTTCTGATATTCCGGTGCTTAATGTTTATGTGATCCGATTAAAGGTTATTAAGTGGATTAATTGATATAATTTGTCAACAACTGATTCACCCCCCCCTCTCTGTTGTTCACCGGTTATCCTAACAATTGGTATCAAAGCTTTGGTCCTCTTTTGTAGAAGCTTAACCGCTTGAGGTAGATCCTATGGCAGCTAACACTTCAAATCCACCGACAACTATTTCTAAAAGAGAAATCCCTAAGCTTGATGGAACAAATTATGGGGTATGGAAAATCCAAATGGAGACTCATCTTAGATGTATTGGCAAGGATATTTGGGAGATCACTGAGAAAGGGTACACACCTTATGATCCGACATCTAGCAATCCTGCTCTTGTAGACCTGGACAAGAATATTGAAAATGATTGTAGAGCTAGAGAAGCCCTCTTGTGTGCGCTTACTGATAAACAAATCATGGGATTGACTAATAAATCATCGACAAAGGTTATGTGGGATAAATTGCAAACTCTGAATGAAGGTGATCCTACTGTCAAAATTGCTAAACTTGATAGTTACCTGGTAAGGTATGAAAACTTGAAGATGGAAGATAATGAAAGAATTCCTGTGTTTATGGAAAGAGTAAATGAGATTGTTATGGGAATTCAATATTGTGGAAGATCTTCGAGTGAAGATGAAATCATCGGCAAAAGTTATGTGGGATAAATTGCAAACTCTGAATGAAGGTGATCCTACTGTCAAAATTGCTAAACTTGATAGTTACCTGGTAAGGCATGAAAACTTGAAGATGGAAGATAATGAAAGAATTCCTGTGTTTATGGAAAGAGTAAATGAGATTGTTATGTGAATTCAATTTTGTGGAGGATCTTCGAGTGAAGATGAAATAGTTTCCAAAGTCTTGAGAGCCCTTCCACTGGCTTACAAGATGAAGGCAACTGCAATTAATGAGCTGAGAACAATGGCAAACACTTTAGTTAACAAAGACATTCTGATTGGGAAATGATCTGCTTTTGAGCTTGAAGAATTTGGATCTTTTGGAGTTCTAAAGTCTGAACCTTCTTTTCATGCATCATCATCATCTACCGGCAAAAGTGATTAGAAAGCCCTATATGCAAAAGAATTGGAAGATATGAGGAAAGAAGATGATGAACTTGAGCAAATTGAAGCATTATTTGCTAGAAGAGTACCTAAAGGACCGATAGGAAGTAAGTATGAAAGAAAAGAACCTTTTAAATGTTTTGCATGTAATAAGATTGGTCATTTTGCATCTAGATGTCCTGAAAGGAATGCAAGATTTGAAGAGAGAGTTAAGAAATCATTTAAGCCTAATCAGAACATATATAGATTCAAGAAAAGTAAACAATGCTACATAGCGGATGAGGAAGGAGTAAGTGATGACTCTAAGGATGAACCAACAACAAAATTTGCTAGTGGATCTGGCAATGGAAAGGAATGGGTGTTCTATGCTTTAAATGAAGACGAACCAGAACCAGCTATCATGAATGAAGAAAATACCCTGGCAGCAAAAGTTGAAGATAATTATGAATGGGTAATTGATAGTGGATGCTAACATCATATGACTGGAGATAAAATAAATTTTTTGTCCCTGCAAGAATACAATGGCGGTCAAGTCAGATTTGGAGATGACAAAGCATGTATGATGAAAGGTAGAGGTATTATTTCTCTGGATGGCAAACATAATACTGATAATGTCTATTATGTAGAAGGTTTAAAGCATAATCTTATGAGTGTTGGTCAAGTGGTGGACAAGGGTTTCTAACTTCAGTTTAAAGATAGAAAATGCAAGATCATTAACTAAACTGGTTTGGAGATTGCAACCGGTACTCAGACTGGAGGTAATATCTTTCACTTGAACACTGGTAATAAGACATGTTTGATTGCTCATATTGATGAGAGCTAGTTATGGCATAAGAGGTTGTGTCATGTTAATTTTGATTGTATTGTTAAGATCAGTTCAACTAAGGCAGTTAGAGATATACCTAAGATTATGAAACCTCATAATCCGGTATGTAAGGAATGTCAATTGGGAAAGCAAGTTAGAACTTCTTTTAAGAGCATACATGATAAATCTAATGATGTACTTGATTTGATCCACACTGACTTATGTGGTCCAGCAAGGACTAGAAGCTTTCAATGTGATAGGTATTTTATGCTGATTATTGATGACTATTCTAGAATGATGGTGACTTTTTTAAGGGAGAATTTTGAAGCTTTTGATAAATTCAAGATCTTTAAAGCAAAGGTGGAAACAAAAACTAGATTGAAAATCAAATGTCTAAGATCAGATCAAGGCAGTGAGTTCACTTCTTATGAATTTAACAGTTATTGTGAGACAAACAGAATTAGGAGACAATTATCTGCACCTCGGACTCTTCAACAGAATGGAGTAGTGGAAAGAAAGAACAAAACCATTTTGGGTGCAACAAGATATATGATGATGGAAGCCAAATTGCCTCACATCTACTGGAGAGAAGTAGTGAGTACAACAGTCTACACATTCAACATAGTTCACATCAAAGGTGAAACCGGTAATACCCCTTATGAATTATGGTTTGGACATACACCTACTATTAAATATTTCGGAAATTTTGGAAGTAAATGCTATATCAAAAGAGATGATTCAATTGAAAAGTTTGATCCTAGATGTGATGAAGGGATATTTCTTGGTTATTCAATTCAAAGCAAAGCATATATATGTTATAACAAAAGATTGCAGAAAATTGCGGAGAGTGCTAATGTGAAAGTGGATGAGAAATACATAAATCAATCGATATCATATGACAAGGAATCGGTAGTGGAAATGATCATAATTGAACCGACAATGCCTCAACCGATACAAGAAACTGAGATAGTTACACCGGTACAATCAAAAAATTCAACTGTGGTCTGATGATCAGAGCAGTGAACCTGAAGTTCAGAAGACACCAAGGTATGTAAGATCAAATCATTCTGAAGATCAAATCATTGGAGATAGGAACAAGAGAGTTATGACAAGAAGAAGACTGACAAATGAAGAGGTATGTCTTATTTCTGAATTTGAATCGACATCTGTTATTGAAGTTTGTAAAGATAAACATTGGTTAAAAGCTACAGAAGATGAATTAGATCAGATAGAGAAGAATGAGACTTGGACTTTAGTTCCTAGGCCTAAAAATAGGAATGTTATTGGAACTAAATGGGCTTATAGGAATAAACTGAATGGGGATAGTTTTTAAAGGATATATTTTCAAATGGAAGGAATTGATTATGGTGAGACATTTGCACCTGTAGCTAGAATTGAAGCTGCTAGACTATTTCTTGCCTATGCAGCTTATAATAACTATAAGGTTTATCAAATGGATGTTAAATGTGCATTCTTGAATGGTGAACTTGAAAAAGAAGTATACATTGAGCACCCTGATGGATTTTCACTGCCAGATAATAAAGATATGGTTTGCAGATTGAAGAAAGCTTTATATGGATTGAAACAAGCTCCTAGAGCATGGTATGCAAGGTTGGATCAATATCTTTTAAAGATTGGTTTTACTAAAGGCAATGCTGATAGTAATTTATATTATAAGATCATTGATGACGATATTCTGATTATTGATGCATTTGTTGATGATATCATTTTTGGAGAAGATAAAATGTGCATGGAATTCTCTAATAATATGAAGAATGAATTTGAAATGTCCATGATTGGTGAAATGAGATTTTTCTTAGGTTTGCAAATTACTCAAACTAACAAAGACATTTTTAGCTGTCAAACTAAGTATCTGTGGGAATTGTTGAAGAAGTTTGGTATGGATAATTCCAAACTGCTAAGTACTCCTATGGTGACAAGTGAGAAATTATCTATCAAGGATACTTCTACACCGGTAAATCCGACAAGGTATAAGTCTATGATTGGTGGTTTTTTATATCTAACTCAGACTAGACCGGATATTATGAAAGCAACAAGTATTGTTTCAAGATATCAAAGTAATCCTAAAGAAAATCATGAATGTGCAGTAAAGAGGATATTCTAGTATTTGCAAAGAACAACATAATATGGCTCATGGTATTCTAGAGATTATGATTTCACTTTATGTGCATATACTGATTCGGATTGGACAGGAGATACTGATGACATGAAGAGCACTTCTGGTGGAGCTTTCTTTCTTTGAAATAAACTAGTTTCATGGATCAACAAAAAACAGTTATGCATTTCTTTATCTACTGCAAAAGCTGAGTATATTGCAACAACAACTAATTGCACTCAAGTCTTGTGGATGAAGCAAATGTTGAAGGATATCAAGGTAAATTGTAGTGAACCGATAGTTATCTTCTGTGATAATTCTGCAGCTAGTGACATGTCTAAGAATCTGGTATTTCACTCTAAGAATAAGCATATATCATTAATAATAACTTTCTGAAGGACAAGGTAGAAGGAAAGGAAGTCAAATTGGTTTATGTGAACACTAAAGAACAGATTGGAGATATATTCACTAAACTGCTGTCTAAGGAATCATTTGAGTATTTAAGAGATAGGTTAGGGGTTTCTACCTCTCCAGCAGAGACTTGATTTCCAGTTTGTCATCAGTCCAACATGCATTATCAAAGATATTATTCATTCCGACACTTATGAGTGGTGCTACTACTCAGGGGGAGTAGTTAGCTTTGAGATTCAGAGGTTTATATTCTTGCTTTGATATTTTTGTCAGATTTTTGACATTGATGTCAAAGGCGGAGAGATAGTGATGTGAAAAATAAATTCAGAGATATCATTCACAGGGGGAGAGTTATTGATATTCAAGAGATTGTTGGTCGTCTTCCACAGGGAGAGACTTGTTTGGCATTTCTTGGTACTTAGATGTTTTTCACATCTAGTGTTGCCATCAATGCCAAAGGGGTAGATTGTTGGCATTATGAATGAATTGATTATGTGTTGCATTGATGTTTTGTCATTGATGCCAACACTAGCTGTTATGGTTGGTTACCGACATACAAGTTTTGGTTACCGGTAGAAGATCTAGTGTTACCGGCAGAAGAGACTATCTGTTGGACATTTTCGGCATGTTTGGATCAATGGAGTATGTTTGATTTTATGTGTTACATGCTTCTGGAGCATGTTTTGGTCAGTTGGTATTGACTTGGTAATCGGATGCTATCATACACTCTTGTAAACCCATACTGACACTGGTTTAAGATTTAACCGATAGAGCTTTCACTGAGAAATCTTGACAGGGTGCATAAGTGGTGTTGGTGCAACTTCTAGATGGATTTCAGGATGCTGAAGATGTTCTTTGATCGTGCCTGAACTGAGTGAAGACATTGCTTTGGCGTGGTGGACCCAGATTAGGTCTGGTGCCTATCTAGGTTATGGACCGGTATCATGTTAACGTGTTCTCCAAATGTTACCGAGATGATTTATGGTTTGGTTATTATTGTTTTGGTCTTAAGCCGACATGGCATATCATTGTAAAATGGATGTATGTAATGATCTTATTGTAATATCTTTTAGGTGGTCGACCTAATTGGTTTAAGCCTTAGGGTTGGTATAAAATGATGTAAGATCTCATTATAGATAATGTGTCGTGGTCTTGGATTGCAATATCATATTCGAAGGAGATTTGGTTGATCATAGGTGATCTAATTGGGATTAAGGAAGAGGTCAAAGGCCTTTGGTATTGAGCTTAATCGAGACTACAATCAGGCATGGTAGATGCTATCTCTGGCAGTTCATTATTATAAATTGTTATCCATTTATCTTGAGGTGGTTATAACCTCTCTGTAGTTAGTGAGACTCTTTTGTATTGAGCAGTACGCTCTAGGTAGTGTGCCTTCGCATGTGCAGGCTCCTTATTGTATCACATACTTTCTACAGAAGTATCATCTGATTGGGTAGGCTTCCCATTGTTGTTTTTCCCTTTCCGAGTTTTCCACGTACAAATCATGGTGTTATGTGGTATGGTTGCATTGTGTTGATTAACTGTTTCATTTTTAAGTTTTATTACTTACCGATATCTGTTTCTGATATTCTAGTACTTAATGTTTATGTGATTCGGTTAAGGGTTATTAAGTGGATTAATTGATATAATCTGTAAACAACTGATTCACCCCCCCCCTCAGTTGTTCATCTATTATCCTAACAAATCCATCATTAACCTAACTAATTCTTCTAGAAGTCCTCTTAATCCCACTTATCATTATTCTCCAGTTTTAAATTCCCCCACTCACGTCACATCAATCTTGAACCTCTCAAAGAAATTCAAATTTCTTTGAATCCCCATATGCATCCTCACTTTGGAATTCAAATTTTTTTTCCCCCCTCTTACCATGGAATTTTATATTCTTTTTTATTTCTCCAATGCATCTTTGATCCATGTCCACTATCCTGAATCAATCTTAGCCTTTCATAAGAAAATTATTCTTGGCCCTCCATTGGCCTCCTCCAATCTATAAATTGGAGCAACTTTCCTTCTCAAAGGGGGTCTTCCATTCTTCTATCCTTATGCTGCCAATTTCTCCTCTCATCTTCTTCTATCACATTCTTATCACTTTCTCATAGTCCTCTATCGAATCCTTGTTATCCATATCCATTTATCTATCTATCCAAATCCGAATCCTTAATCCATCCATCTTGTTGAGCACTTGATAGCAATCCACCTCCACAACAAGCAAAGAGAAAATCAAGTGGAGCATCAAAGGGGCGCCTTCACTTCATCAAGCTCAATCCGAGGAACAAGTGGAGACTTATCAAGGTATAATGGTGTTTTTTATATTTGTTTGAATGTTTAATGCTTATTTCTATTCAAACTAATCATTTTCCTTCCATGCTATCTTTCCCTTGGTTCATTTTGGCATGCTCGGTGGGACCCACGTCCCTAAATTTAACGTTTTTGTGAGTTTTCATGTTACAAGTGTTGGAATAACGCGAGTGACATGAGATCAGTGCGGGCGACATGGTCTTTGGCGAGTGCGCACGTGCTTCAATACACGCTATTTGAATTTGAATTTGTCCAACCCGTCTTTTTGCAGGTCTCCCGATCAGCGCACGTGCTTTGGGAATAGCATGTCTGCCTACAACATTCTTCTATTCACTTTTCTATTCTTGTTTTTACACATTCCACCTTTTGTTCTTTAATCAGTCATCTAAAAACACATAAAAAGGCCAAATAATCTAAAAATAAAAAAAATTAGTTAAATTTCTTATCTAGCCTTTTTATTTTTCTAAGCGTGCTGCTTTAGCGCACGAGCACTACGGGAACATCCCTCATTTTCAAAAATTTGAATTTTCAAATTTCTGCTAACCTCCCGTTTTGTTTTGGTGCGAGCGCACGTGCTTCAACGCAACCGATCGTAGGTATAATCCCATGATTTTTTAGGATTTTTTCACACTTTCAGTATTTTCTTGTTGTTGGCTTTCTGACCTCACTGCAGTGTGTACGCAGGCACTGAAAGCGCCTGCGTAGGCACTTCAGCACGGGTGTCTGTAGAACAATGCGAGTGTTGTTTCTACAAAATTTTGTCTATTAACCAGATTTTTTTATTTTTGCAGGTCCTATCCGAGCGGTCCAAGACATATTTGAGACCACTAATCCGCTGTTTTTTCAGGTTGCCTAAGGAGATACAAACAAACATTGTGTCTTTTTAAACATTTTCTTAGGCATTTTAATATAATTGGGTAAAAGAACTAATTGATTTATGTGTTTAAGGAAAGCATATAGGTAGGAGAGTATGCTCTTGTCTATATAGACAATCAGAAATCCAAACCTTTGAAACTTATCTAGTTTTGCTTTCACGCTTTTTACCCTTAGCGAGCCTGCCCTCCCGATTTGGTGAGAGAGGAATGACCCAAGTGAGTATGGCTAAAACCCAAGCATTCCAACTCACTATAATAAATAGGTCTCTTGGGATAAAAATCTCAGAGGACGGAGCTATTTGATTTATACTCATGTCGAGCACTTTGTAGGGCCCTTGAGGTCTAAATAACGCTTGCCTGACTACCATTGTGCTTGGTACTTTGTAGGGCTATGTGCCTCAATCACGCTTGCGTGACTACAAAGGGTAGTCTTCAAATGAAAATCCTTACTAAGAACCCTAGGAATAGAAACTACCCGATTCACCTCCGAAAGGTGGATAATCTTTGTGTAAGGGAGATAGTGGTGCAGAGGCACCTAAGCACACAAGCATAACAGGAGGTCAAAAGTCATAATACGAGCAATTTTATTGTATTTGAGTCATTCATAATGTATTAAGGTTATTTGAGTCTATTGAATCATAATATGTAAGGGGGATAATAACTCCCCCAAGAGACTTGCCATTTCGTGCCCCCATTAGCGGAGTCGGCTAATATTGTGTTGAGAATCCATTGCGTGAGACTCAACAGTTGTATTCTGATTAGCTATTGGGTGTGTACCTGAGTCAACAAGAAAAGGTTTTCCTGCTCATCCAACTTCCTTGGATAGCGCGTTGTGTGGCCAACGTGTATTCATTGCTTGATATCTCTTTCCAAGTCCATCCCCCCCTTGAACCAATCAATCCTTCCTCTTTCCAAATTCCATCTTGTTATCATCAAATTCCTAATCCATTTCTATTTATCCAAGCAATTATCCAATCCTTAATCCACTTTCATCCATCCAAACAATTATCCCTCCTTAACCACATATTTGTCCAAATCATTCATCCGACTCTGGGTAGCCTTACCCTTTCTTCTTCCTATTATCTATTTATTCTTCCATAATCAGTCTCCTTCTAATTGAATCAAATCTCCAAAGTTCCAATCAATCAATCAATCCATCTTTCTATTCCGGTGATCCAATCACCCATCAATCAATCATCTAATCCTTTAATCCAACCATCCCCCAATCAATCATCAACCCTAATCCAAGGTCAATACCTTTTGAGGGTTTTATTTAGACCTTTATTTTAAATCAAATCAATCATCTTGGCTTGTGTGCTTAGGAAATAATCTCCCCTAAGAATATTTGCTCAATCCTTTTGTGGCCGATCCAGACCACTATCCTTTTATCTCTTTGCTTAGGGTCGTAAGTCTATCCTTAGTAGAGGAAGATTTGATAGATCTTCATAAGGTCTAAATTTTACCTAGCTTGGTTGTCACCTTGCTTGTGGTCCACATCACCAATTCCCATCTAGGTCCTAATCTAGGGGCTAAGGTGTCATCCTAATCCAAATCAATCTTGTCCTAATCCAAGGACCAATCCAGATCAACCTTGTCCTAATCCAAGGATCAAATCCAATCCAATCCAATCAAATCAATCCCAATCCAATCCAATCTAATCCAATCCAATCCAAATCTAATCAAATCCAATCCATCATCATTCAAAGCGAAGTCTTAATCCCCATCTTCATTTAACATCATCTTCATCATCTTTCTCCTCCAAAACATATTCATCCAATTCCAATCTAGTCCCTCATTCTCAACATGGCTACCCACAATTTCAAAGCTTGGTATGAGAATATGCTCATGGAAGTTCACAAACCACCTCAACCTACCTACCAAGTCAATCCCATAATCTCTCATCCACCTATCATACCTTCATCCATCCCACCTTAACACATTGCACCTAATCCCAATCCGTATCATATCTCATATCCTTCCTCTACCTTTGATAAGGTAAATCCATCTTATTCCCCTTTTGTATCTCCATATTATCCCTCATCCATATATATACCTTCATCTCCCCTTCCATCCACATCCCAATCCCCCTCTTTTTACAACACCTACATTACCTCTATTCCCCATCCAAATCTATTACTCCATAGTCCTCCAAGCATTAATCCTAATCCCCCAATCCATAATCCCAATCATTCATCCAATCATTATCTTCCATCTAATCCCAATCCTCCATCTTATTCCTAATCCTCAAAAATCCGTATTATCCACATCCTCCAAGTCCATCATCCATAATCTTATCCAAGACATGATAGCAAAGGAGACAAAATCCCCACCTCGAAGAAAAGCTGCCAAATCTTCTCAAGTCCTTCATGCACCTCAATCACCTCCACCTAAAAACAAATCCCAATCCAGCAAACTTCATGATAATACCATCCCTCCATCTACGCAAGTCGAAGCTTCCATATTCTCCTCCATCATACAACCCCCACAACCCCGAACATGTAAGGGCTTGTTACAAAGCATGCTAGCATAAAATCCTCTCCATCTCATGATGCATCAACCTCCACTCCCTCTAATGATCCCATCCCCTCCGCTTCCTCTCATGATCATATAATTTCTCTATCCAACCCTCTGCCTCCATCGCATGATCCTCTTCCATCTCATGATACCCTCCCTAGTCAAGATCAAAGTATCCCTTCATCTCCATGTCACGATCCCAATCCATCTCACACTCTTGATCCTCCACATAATCCCAATCCTTCGTATAATCCCAATCCCCCACATGAACCTAATCCTCCTCTACATCCCATCACTCCCATCCAAGCCAGATGTCTTTAAGTGCCTACAACTCCTTCCACCTCCCGTCCCCCTCAAAATGGCCTCACATCTTGTTTCCGAAATAATAAGGGTCCTCAAGCTAATGATCAAGATGTTGGTACATCCTCTATTCCTCCTAAATCCAAAAATCCTTCATGCAAATTAAAATCCCACCATCCCTCATCTTCCACATCCATTTTGGGACCCTATGTTCAAAAGTTAAATCCTCCATTCCTTCCATCCATTTTGGGTCTTTACATTTCTCCATCCACCATCCCATCACCTCAAATAATCCCTAAGAAAGATCAACAAAGGCACACATCCTTTAATCTTCCCCAACACTTTCCCTCCATCATCCCACCATCCATAAAATCCTTAAACCCTTCATTCTCATGCACCCATCCCATTTCTATTGGAAGAAATTTGGATGCCCAATCTAAAAAGCATAAAGCTCAAAATCCACAAAAATAAAAGGATCAACATGTCCCCTCAAAATGACATGCTCAAAAGAAAAATATGATCCGAAAGAAAGGACAATCCAAAAGGCTACAAAGGCCCCAAAAGAAAAATAAAAAACTAAGTGGATTCCTAAGCTACTTCTAGAAGCAGAACAATCAAAATTGGCATCCAAACTTGCTAATACAAAAGCTCCATCCATCCATAAGTCCTCCAATCCTCCATCTAACACTCCATATTCAAAATCCATTTTGGGTCCTTATGTCCCAAAATCCGCCATCCCAACTCCATCAACCCCTTCTTTTATTTTGGGTCTTCATGTCCCAAAAGCCACACTTTATCCTCCACTACTCCACCACCCTTAAAGGTGTGTGCCAATATTTATCTTCCACAAATTTTTCAAAACCCCATCCATTATCCACCATCCATTTTTCACAATCTCATTCCGTTAGTCCAATGCTTTGCAAATCCTTATCTTCCATCCCCTATCCATTTCATCTACGTAATTATTGTTACCAACATCTATGAGCATACCTCCAGTTCAAAGAAATACTAAGGGATACCATCCATGGAGATAGATGCTTGAGTCCCCCCTTCCTCCTTCACACATCCACTATCTTCCATATCCACTCATCCTCATCCTTATCAATCCAAACTATTCCAAAAATTCAAAAAAAAAAAAAAATCAAGAAAAAAAAAAAGCGAAAAAAAAAAATCAGAAAAAGTAAAGAAAAATCATTTCATCCAATGGTGAAAACCATTTCTTGTGGCACCTTGGGTAAGTACCATGATGAAAACTTAGCAAACAAGTGTCATGTGTAATCCCCTCATCCTCTTGCACTCTACACTTGGGGGCAAGCTTCATCCATGCATTCCTACCATCCACATTTCTTATCTTCTATCTGCATCCTATCTAAGTCCATCCTCCTTTCCTATCTTTGATCTTGGCTATCCTATTCATATCCTCCATTGCATATTCCCTCATCCTATCCAAATGCAATCCTTTATTCTTATCTTTGGTCTTGATCATGTTAGAGGCAAAATAATATGCATGCATGCTTTGGAAAATACAAGCCTTAATTCCTCTATCGTCCATATCCATTACAATTTATCCTTCCATATCATACATCTTTATCCACCATCCTTACATCCTTAATTCCAATACCTCTAGTGTGGGGAATTGCACTCCTTTGCAGTATAGTCCTTGGGTCTCCATCGCCCTACCCTCCGGCTCTTTATTCCTCCATATCCCATCCATATCCATCCACTCAATCCATCTATCTCCTATCCAAGCAATATCTCCTTCCATTCATCCATATTTTAACCAATCCTTGGTTCTGCCTTGTTATTGGTTCTCCATCTCTTCCTATTCAATCATTATTCCCATCCCCAATCCAATTCTATTCAATCATCCATCCCCCTTTTCATCCCATCTAATCATTTATCCTTCTTGCATCCTATCCAATCTATCAAACTGAGCTTTTCCCATCTACCTGAGCTTACACTTCCTTGTACAAACCAATAACCCTGCATTAGTGTTTATCAACACTTGCATGATTGTGTGCAAGGCATACCTGTTTGACTGAGTGTTAATTCACGCCTCAGATATTCATATCATCTTAGTTCTTATAATCAATGGAAATACAAACCTAGGTTCGCTCTCTATATTTGCTCAAGAAGAAATCCCATCCATTTATCATTTCTTTATCTCATTTCATTCACAAGACTCCAATTCATTTAATCCCTCTTTCATCATCTTTTCATTATCTAGTCTTCTAATCCATTTCGAGAGCACACTCGTGTTCTTCGAACCTGCATGTCCTCTCGAGGGGGCATTTAACTCCTTCCTCGTCATCCTTCCTCCTTATCATTTTACTCATCTTATGACTGGGGCATCATGCTACTAGTCCTTATCCTTTTCTTCCACTATGTTTTATTCTTCTTTGATATGACATCATTTCATGACGCTATATCAAAGAGGGGCAAAATGTAGACACCTAAAATTAATTAAATCAATATTTAATTAATTTAAGCTTGTCAACATAATTAATTGATTTAATTGTATTATCCTTATTCTTCTCAGTGTTTAATTAATCCTGTCACTATTGTCGAATAATTACTTTATCAACTAAATTAATTATTTCCCTATTCTTCTAAAGTACCTCCAATAATTATTTCCTCTAAACCCATCCAGTTAATTAATTTTGATTAACTAACCTAGTCATGTGATTCCTACAAATCACTTTTCTTAATCCATCATTCAACTAATTAATTCTTCTAGAAGTCCTCTTAATCCCCCTTATCATTGCTCTTCAATTTTAAATTCCCCCACTCATGTCACATCAATCTTGAATCTCTCAAAGAAATTCAAATTTCTTTAAATCCCCCTATGCATCCTCACTTTGGAATTCAAATTTTTTTTCCCCCTCTTCCCATGGAATTTTATATTTCTTTTTATTTCTCCAATGCATCCTTGATCCATGTCCACTATCTTGAATCAATCTTGCCCTTTCATAAGAAAATTAATCCTGGCCCTCCATTGGCCTCCTCCAATCTATAAATTGGAGCAACTTTCCTTCTCAAAGGGGGTCTTCCATTCTTCTATCCTTATGCTGCCAATTTCTCCTCTCATCTCCTTCTATCACATTCTTATCACTTTCTCATAGTCCTCTATCAAATCCTTGTTATCCATATCCATTTATCTATCTATCTTAATCTGAATCCTTAATCCATCTATCTTGTTGAGCACTTGAGAGCAATCCACATCCACAACAAGCAAAGAGCATATCAAGTGGAGCATCAAAGGGGCGTCTTCACTTCATTAAGCTCAATCCGAGGAACAAGTGGAGATTTATCAAGGTATAATGGTGTTCGTTATATTTGTTTGAATGATTAATGCTTATTTCTATTCAAACTAACCATTTGCCTTCCATGCTATCTTTCCCTTACTTCTATATATATATATATATATATCTGTGTGTGTGTATACACTAAAAAATGGTATGAAAATAATTAATTGAATAAGCATTTATTTAACTAATCCCCCTTCCCAATTTAATTGAATTCATTAGCAACTTGATTAAATCCCTTTCATCTACTTATTAATAAATCTAAGGATTTATTTAATAAGTTCATTTCAATAGCCCCCTTTGATTAATTAATTCAAATTAATTAATCCTTCCCCCATTTAATTCATTTCTTCTAATCCCCTAATTAATTAAAACAAATCAATTTATGAGTTGCTGAAATTTAATTAGTCCTTTCGTATTATTTG